>NC_142170.1:38328868-38676603 GCF_029865625.1 Vigna umbellata
TCCGGTGTATGTTTGATTCATCCATGTGTCCCTTCCACTCGAAGCCTGCCAGGAGCCGCTCCTTGTCTGTGCCCCTTGCACCATGCCTCTTGCACCGGCATCACTCCACGCCCTCGTCTCAGTGCCCGGGTGTCACAAACCTCACCTGAGTTTTGTCTTCTTTCTCCTCTTCCAACGCGAGCTTTCTTCAACTAATGAATGCACAGTGAAAGTTGTGTATTTTAAAAAGATGCAGTGCAATTGGATAGTTGTTTTAAGCGTATATTCATTTGGAAATATTTTAACCACAGGGGCATTTCAGACAAAGTGTATTTCACCCCTTTAAATCGCTTCACATTTGCGAGTGACTGAAAAGTAAAACAATCTTGCAATTCCCTTCAATTCGATCCATGCACTTCACTTCAAGTGAACACATAAAATTTTAAAATCATCACTCGCCAATTTACGTCAACGATAAATTCAGCACAGGTGAACACAGCCTAAATGATAAAGATTATATTTATTTATTTTTAAAATTTAAGAATCATCAAACTTTGAAATAAAAAAAAAACAATCAATTTCACTAAGTTATAGGTTATAAATTAAAAATGTACTTAATTATTTTCTTTAAATTTATTTTACATATTTACAACTTGCATGAATTAGACAAACCACATCTCACATTAAAAAAAATCACAGTAAGAATTTGATCTATTGTGTTGTGGTTTCATTTTAAACGTGAGTTTTTATTTTATTTGTCAGTAAAGTGCATACTGAGATTGATCAACAGAATTAATTAATTTATAATTTTTATGCAAGTCAGTCTATTTGATCTTATTTATGCAGGCTAAATATGGATGAGTCAAAAATGATTAATCTTGCATGTATTATAAAAAATAAGAAAGTGAAAATAAAAATATTTCTAATGCTGGTCAGAGGATTGCATAACATATTGCTGGTTATGCTTTATTTATTTTTCAAATTACACTCACAATCAAAACAATTTCTGTTTTCGTGATTAGCTGATCATGATAAAAGTTATGTACAGTAACTCTTTTACTTATATTATTATTATTATTATTATTTATTTTCATATTTTAATCACACGGGTTTTCCTTTTCTCTAAAATCATCAGATATTTCTTCCAGAATAGTCTTTCTAAGTACAACATGCTTTAGAAAGTGCTTTTAAGACTGTTCAGTACAAATTTATTCAGTGCAGCAAACATAACTCGTTTTGATTTTTGTTTTTAATAGATTGGTTAATTTAATGACGTAATTCTTTGATAAATAAGTGATGATAAACTAATATTTGACAAAATCTGATTTTAGAATTTGTTATTTAGAAACAGTGTTGTCCTATAACTTGTCAAAGAATTAAAAGTATAATAAATAATAAATACAGTGAATGGTTTAGGTAAGTTTCGATTATCTGGGGAAGGCATGATGTGGGGATTGTACCATCATATATGTCACTCAACGCGTCTTCCATTAAGTTTCGCACAGTATGCAGTTAGCTTCGGCCGTCGCTGCAAACTGAGTTCACACGTTAGCAAGGTCATATATATGATTAAAACTGAAGTTTTCTAATATTTTTCTTTGAGAATATTTTTTTTTACAACATTTTAATAACATTTTAATATTGTAATTGATTTAAAATTATTTCATTATTAATAATAATAATTATAAACACAAACATAATTAATCACAAAATAACATATAAATGATGTTAAAATATTATTAAAGTATTATTATTCTTTTTCTATTAAGACTATGTAAAAAAATTTGAGTGAGATAAGACATTAAATAATATTTTAAATTATAAAAATAAAAGATATTGATTTTTCCTTTTTATAAACATAACATATTTCTTATTAATATTTAAATTATTTATATAATTTGATGTGTTTTATTTCAATGTCAATTAAAAAACACTATATTTAATGTACATATAAAAAAAATAAGTCTAATAATTTAAAAATATGAAAAATTTACACCCTAACAAAATTTAAAAACTATCAATATGATTTCACTCATACTTCCTAAAAAAAGTCACTGCAAGTCACAATATCAATATTTTCATTTACAACAAACAAAAGTCATAAATATTTTAAGCACATACTCCTTTTAGGAAATAATAAGGAACCGAGCTTTTGGTCTTTTGTCATCCTGTATGACAACCAAATGGAAATCAAGGAATAGAAACTCCCAACATTCTCAACACCACACTTTCAACATAACCGTTGCAAAACTGTGTTGTGTTTTAAGGTCAATGTTTTGGATTTCTTGTAGAAGAAGCATCACCTTTTTTCTCTTCAATATTGCACTATATAGATTACAATAATGTGAATTACAAATAAGACAAAGTTAAAACTTGGAGACTTCTCCCTAAATTAGAACAGTGTAAATTACCATTTTTTCTTTAAAAAAATTGATATTAAATAAATACCAGACTTTACCCTTGATATTAGTACATTTTGAAGAAATCCCGTTAAACCAATAATTTTATAAAATTCTTTAAAAGTGTAAAAAATTAAAATAAAAAATTCTATAAACAACTTAATTCGAGAAAAGAGAAAGAGGAAAGTTGAATATTTTCATAATGACGTGTTATCTTCCTATACCTTTTTGTTTCTCTGTCATTGCCACTCTAAATTTTCATGACATTTGTTCATCAACTATACATTCATTATTTTTTTTCTTCAATTTCAATCGCTTTATCTATTTTGTACTATTCATTTTGAATTTATTCATATCCCCAAAACATGTTCACCACCATTTTGTGATCCCTTGACCAATTTCTACTATCACCGAAATTTCCTAATGAAATTTGCACTATGTTTTTATACATTTCTCTCTTTAATTTTCTGAAACCAAATGCAATGTAAATATTTTTAGAAAGATAAACTAATAACTTCCAGTAACAAGAAAAAAAAAATATGGAAAGCGAGAACAACTTGAACATTCAAAAGACTAAAGTGGGCAATAAATTTAATCCAAAAATGAAAATACAGTTCCCCCACACGATTCCGTCGACAGTTTTCTCCAAACACGCTAGGTATATATAGGGATATGATACACCCAATTTCTATTTTTAGGTGAATATTCAAAGCCAATCAAAATATATTATTGAAGAGAAGCTGAGAAACTTAACTTTTGGAACCTTTGAAACTCTGAAACTGTGAATCTATTTCCCGTTATATTGTCTCTTTTGGTTCATCCATCTTAAGCATTAACGAAATGAGAGTTCCAATGTCTCATTTAGTATTATTATTTTACACCCCTAAAGCCTGACCACAAGACAATCTCATCCTCCTTTTCATCATCTATAAACTTCCTCCTTCTTTTGCCCTTTTGCTTTTTTTATAAGCTCACTCTAACGTCTACTTTCCATCAACATATTTCGCCACAAATTAAATAATCATAGTCATCACCAAAAAAAATACCAAGTAGTTGAACTAATGTTCAAAAAAGACACATATTCCTTTGAAAAAAAAAAAGTGTATTTAGGTGTTCGAACATTTAAATTGGAAGTAAAATGGGTGTTTGCTGCCATGTGACAAACTTACACGCTAGCTTTGGACGTACTTCCTAAAGGGGAAACAGTAATGCAAATATTGAATGAGTGGTCAAAAGGAAGAAAAGGAAAACCCAAAAGCGTGTGAAGGGTTTATTTGTGAACGGAGAATGTGGTTCTTCACTTCATCTTTTCCTGTTTTTTATATTCACATTATTCAGAAACAAAAAACAAATTACCAACAAATAATAATGATTCAATATTACACATTAAATTCTATAGAAATTATATCTAATCTTATAGTTTTTTGAAATGTATTAATTTTCTTGAAAGCATAAATAGTTTTGTTGAAAGAGTGTAATTAGAATTTAGATTCCTTTTTTATTTGTCCGACATCAACTTTTAGCTTACTTACCTTTCATTTCAGCTACATTAGTTTAAGACAAGATCTAGAAACAATTCTGAGTATGTTTCGAGAAAAGAAATTCTAAGAACGCTTTTGAATTGAAACTAACGAAAATAAAGATGTTGTTTGGCTTATGTTTTCTGTTTTGGTTTTTTTATTGTAAGGGATTAAAAATTAACGTTTATATTAAATTTCGTTATATATAGAATTCAAAGTTTTGAAAATGTTCGATTTAACTATATGAAGAAGGTGAGTATTTTTCCTTCTAAAAGTTTCTTTTATGTTTTAAACTTTTTTATTTCTCATGTTTTTTTTCCCAGTGTGCTCTGGTTTCATTAATTTCTTCAACCTTTTTATGTTAATTATGATAGCTCTTTTGTTGTTACTTTAAGAATATATGTAAAAGAAAATTAAAAAAAAATTATCTATATTAAATTGAAGAATATCTATTGTGTCATATAATATTAAAGATATTAGCAAAAATTGATGTTTGTATATGTACGTATATTTTGTCTTTTTATTTTACTTTTAACGAGCTATATTTAATATTTATATTAATTTTATACATAAAAGGTTTGTGTTTCAATTTCAAATTAAGAAATGCCGAATATCATCATGATAGTGATTTCCACTTACCATTCGTGTACTTTTTCTTTCTAAAATCTTGTTTATCTCCTTTCACTAACCATAATTCTTATAAATAAACGTAAAAGAAAAATATAATTTATTTACCCAAAGTTAATTATGAATATCGTTATACATTGTAATTATAATTGTTATAAATATAAATAAATTATGAATATATATTAGATAAGAATATATTTATTCTTATGTAGTATATATGAAGATAATAATATCTTTATTTACATTTTCCCCTGTTTTTCTTGTTTAACATTTTGTTAAAGCACGGATTAATTGGTATACTTTTGGAGATGGTCTTAAATATTAAAAGGTAAGATAAAAAAAAAAGTAATAAATAAAGTGTTTTCCTTTTAATTAATAATCCCCACGCGCCTTCTTCTTTTTGTCATTTTGAAATAGGCCTTGCAGACAATCCTCCTTCCTCCCATCTATATTTCTGCCTTCTTTCTTTCTTTCTCCTTCGCCTGCGTCGAATCTCGTGCACGTGCAGTTGCAGGTGAGTTCGCTACTCTCTCTCGTATTATTGCATTGTTCTTCTAAACACGGCTTTCTCGCTTTCTCTACTCTACTGAGCATGTTCTTTTTTCTTTTATTATTTTCTGTTCTAACTCAAAACCACTACTAATTGAGTAACAGGAGTTCAAAATTCCTGTAATTCTTCAAACCACGTCGAGTGAAAAAGAAAAAAAAAAGTTTACAGCCAACCTGTTTTCGATCTGTGGTTCACCTGTCGGATTTTGATTTGATGTGATTTGATTTTAACTTCGGAGTAATAATTATGGCAGTAATATGAGAAACCGTTGATTTTCTGTCGCTGTAATTGCTGAAAGTAAAAAATAGAAGACATCCTGACCAGATCGATGCAACTCTGTATTTGCTTTTCATTTTTATTTTTTAAATAAAAATTTGGGTTCAATGTGATATTCTGATGCTGTGACCATAACTTACACTACTTGCAAGTTTTTTCTGTTATGCTGAGCGTGTAGTCTTTATAGATAGTGATTTTACTATAGAAGGGAATGTGGTAGGGCAGAGTGTCTTTTTGAATTTTGTGACTGAAACTGAAATGAACTATGTGAACGTGTGTATTCTTAATATAATTATGTGATTTTACAAGAGGATGAGAGAGAGATGGTAGAGAATCAGACTTAATAAGGTTTAGTGGCATATATCTTCGGTATGAATGTATAACTCAAGGATCATATGATTGAATCCAGATTTATATTATATCTGTTGAAATGTTCTGTACACGCGTGCTTCATTCTTGTGGGAAAACAGTTGAAAAATCCGTAAATAAGATACAGAATCAGGTGATGAAATTGCCTAATATAAAATTGAAATCTCAGATAAATAGTACATTACTGGAACAGTACTGGTAATAAGATCCCACAGCATAACAATAAAGGCAACAGCCAGGATAAGTAATTACGAATAAGAATTCTCTGCAGTGAGAGAGAGAGAAGTTTTGCTAGCTACTTGATAATGACGGCAGAATTATGAATGTCAAAACTGACTACACGGGCAATCCAAGTCCCGTGATTCATTGCCCCGTGATTCCATATTCATCAAACACTGATACAAGGCATATTATTACGTACCAGTAACAAAATATATACCTTAACTACATAATGGCCTCTGGTTCCAAAATTACTATTTGCATTTGCTTCAGTTAAATCCCGAATTCCGAAGTATGTTGAACTTCACTTTACACTCACATTACTTTTCCGTTGAACCAAACTTAACTGTATTTCAATCAGAGCATATGAAATGAAACCTAGCTCTGAAATCGAGGTCTCGTGCAACCTTTTGAAAAATGGGGTGCAATGGGAGCAAGCGTTCGAAAAAGAAAATCTTCAGCCTTTAAATTACATGGTTTTGCTGTATATTTGAGTTGAGTGGGAGTTTTGTTTCGTCTTGGGCCAAGGCACTCCCGTATGAAAGTAATTTTATATTAGGAAAATAGATCAGATAGAAGGTAGCCTAGTTTCTACAAACGTAGGCAAACGGAGAAAGAAAAACTATGAGATTAGTGATATAATTAATAAGGACTTGTAGGTTTTTGGTTTTTCTATAAATATTATTCATGGATGTGCATTATGGTGCTGTTTGATCTTAAAAGGCTTGGCTGCTGTTTTTTGTTAGGATCTAATCCCACCAATGCTACAAGCATTCGGTCACTTTATAACATGATATATATGTATAAATAGAAGTTTTCATATATATATATGAGTGTGTGTATACACATATTTATCACTGTGACCTGTTCTTTAGTACTGTACTCTCTTCTGTTTCTGTGCTTGCTGTTCTTCTTTTGGCACTTTAATTTTTAACACAAGTCCTGCTAAACTTCCTGTCAATTGCAGAAAAATAATGCCAGAAATTCAGTTGGGTATGCATACTATCAGATCACATGGAACTAGAGTGGCAAGGATACATATGCATGACTGGTTGATTCTTTTGCTTCTTGTGATCATCGATGCTGTCTTGAATATAATAGAGCCATTTCACCGTTTCGTTGGGGAGGGGATGATGACTGACCTTAGATACCCATTGAAAGGCAATACTATTCCCTTTTGGGCCGTTCCGGTATATTTAGCTTCCTTGGATTGCTTCTTCAATTCAAAGAAATTTATTCATTACTGATATTATATGTTTTGTTTAGCCTTGACTTGGTTGATACTCAAGATATAAGATTTTGAATTATAATTCCTGAACAGATAGTAGCCATATTGTTACCACTGGCCGTTTTTCTCGTTTATTATTTCATTCGAAAGGATGTCTATGACTTCCACCACGCTATATTGGGTAAATTTCTGGACCTTACAAGTCCTTTTTCGTCCATATTTGCACGTCACTTTGATATACTTAAACCTTTTACCGGATGCATCTCAGGCCTTCTATTTTCTGTACTCATTACTGCGGTGATAACTGATGCTATCAAGGATGGTGTAGGACGGCCGAGGCCAGATTTCTTCTGGCGTTGTTTCCCTGATGGAAAAGGGGTGGGTTTTCAATTTTATTGACCTCCTAGATAGTCTACTTAATGTCACATGTACAGCTTTTATGTAGTTAACTACTCAATAAACGCCCCATTGGTGCATGACATGATCAGGTGTTTGATCCAGTAACAAGTGATGTTCGCTGTACTGGAGATAAGGGTGTTATTAAGGAAGGGCACAAAAGTTTCCCCAGCGGACATACTTCCTGTAAGTACTCTTTACAATCTTAAACTTTTTTTCGAAAGGTAATATTTCAGACAGAAAAAGCTTTTATTTCGGTGAACTTATTGACTCCAGATATCTATACAAGTTACAATGTCACAGTATGTTCACGATGAAATTCGTCTATTCTAATAGCACTACAAGCGTATAAATTGTTTTAGATTAGTTAGTTTCAAATTAAGGAAAGTATTTGTTAGGAATTCTTGTACAGCCTTGATTAACAATATTACTTTCAAAAGGTTAAGGCATTTGATATGTTTTGAAATATTCAGGTGGCGTTCGGTTCTATTTTTGTAGTCATTTTCAATGGCTACAAAAATATTACTTTGTTAAAAAATATAAGCCAAGGATTCTACCGTGGTATTGATTGATTACATATTTTGTTTTAATTTGTAATTGCAAAACATACTACTTTGTTTTCTCGTAGTTTACGTTTCCAAGATGTTCGAACTTGGAAAGGAAATAGTGAACAAAAGATTTTTAATTTTTTTCAGGTTTTCTTGAACATTTCCTTCCATCTTAATGTAAACAGGAAATAAAATCATTGGTAAAAATATATCAAATGCCTCAGTTTCTCAACCTTTTGTGTCGTCAGTATCTTAGAAATGACATGTTTCTTTTGTATGCAGGGTCCTTTGCTGGTCTTGTTTATCTTTCTTGGTATCTATCTGGTAAAATTAGGGTATTTGACCGCAGGGGCCATGTTGCAAAGCTCTGTCTCGTTTTCTTACCGGTCCTCGTGGCAGCTATGATTGCTGTCTCTCGTGTTGATGATTACTGGCATCATTGGCAAGATGTGTTTGCTGGAGGTCTTATAGGTTAGTATATCGCTGCCATATTATTACATATTTCAGTAAACCCTTTTGCAAAGTTTCTGATACGATTTTCTTTTACCAGGGACGACAATTGCTTCCTTTTGTTACTTACAATTCTATCCACCTCCTTACGATCTAGATGGTAAGACCATGAATTGTTCCTTTCATCATCTCGTCATAGTATGTGTTAATATTGTTGTTGTGGTAATTTGATTTGAATCCTTTTCAAGCCCAAATCAGTCTAGCCACTTCTGAAATTTCAGGCTACACTCATTTGGGACATAGTATGTGTTAATATACGGCTTCTGAAATTTCAAGGCCAAATCAGGCTTGATCAAAATATGTGGGTCTGATCTAAATTGAGAAAAGACGTATATGTTACTTGTAAATACTCATAATTTACCGAAGCGTTCAATATGATTATACGCTTCTCCATGTTTGTGTCTAAATTTGTTTTATAGAAACATACTTTTTTATGCCAAATAGTTATAATTTTAAAATTTAGTTTAGTTTATTGCTTTTGCCGTAGTTTCAAACATAGGCCTCAATCCAATAAAAATTTGGGCTGGACAATCTTGTTTCTGTTAAATTTTCAACAAAATGGCCAGGCTGAGATGATTTTTATGGGTTCTACTTCAGATATTGAAGAAAAATGTTTGGATCACAATTGTGTGCGTATTTACATAATTGTATGTGTAGGTTGGGGACCTCACGCATACTTCCAGATGTTGGCTGAAACTCGTAATGGTTCTCAGCCCTCTACCGTGAATAATGAGATTCATCATGTGCAATCTTCTGAGCTTCAAGCTGTATCTGTGTATATTCCACCTCAACATGATGCTGATACACGAGTCAACAGCTGGGATTCAAGCCCCATGTTAGGAGCATCCCAAAATGTAAGAACACATTGACTGCCGTAAAGACATAGGAAACATCACCAACATGTCCATAATCTGTAAAAATTATAGGCTTCGTGAGTTTCAGTTGCAGATAAACCATTTTAGGATCCTTGTCCCTTTAAATGATATTAATCCATTCCTTTACTTTGCTTTTAAGATAACATGGTTGTTAGATTGAAAATTTGGGATGTCATGTTAGTTCTCTTTTATTTTCCCAAGATTGAAGTATACACTATACGCTGCTTTGCAATATGACGAAAGGGAGAAAAATAATAGAACTTCTAGAACTCCTCTACTCAAAATGGTCGAGAAATTTTAATATATTTTTTGAGGAAGTTATCTTACTTTTTGTAACTCAATTTTTGCTTACATTACTCAGTTAGGACAGATTATACTTTAGTTTTGTATCGTTTGGCATAAACATACTTTATTTTCTTGTATTATAGCATTATGTGATTGTCTTTTGCTTTATTATATCGTCACCTATATAGTTCTGATCCTTTTTTAACAGTAGCTATAAATTAAAAACAATGAAATTACTGTCTGCTTCTCCATTGGTTAGTATAAAATTACTGTTCAACAATATTTTAAGTCTTAATATAGTGAGTTAATTCTCTGTAAAGATAAGTACGTAAAAGATGTTTCATACTTGTATTGCTATTATTTAATATATAATTTTAATAAAAAATAATAGGGATTTCTACAAACGATTAACTAGAGTTAAATCACTAAAATAGTTAGATACGCGTTTTGGATATCTTCTCCTTCCACCACTTTTTATTTACTTGATTAATACTTGTAGTATTTTTTATTGATTATGAATCTTACCATTTTATGTAAATTATGATTTACTATCCAAAAAAATCAGTTTGACGATTCATCACTTGAATTCATCAAAAGCCTTCACATGATTTCTTAATTATTTGTCGTGAATTATCTTTTTTTATAATTTTAAAAACAAAATGTAAGTGTCAGAATTTTGAAAAATAAATGGACTAAAAGGACAACTATTACCTATCGATAATTTCAAAGTCTAAAGATATTTAGAACTTCGCCCTTCACCTGTATAAAAAAAAATAAGTGCATAAAAATATTCGTTACTATAAAAATCTCACTACTTCACACCACCGTAAAAGGAAACAGAAAAAATTACTAACAAATACAGACAAAATCGAAGAAAGTATATATATATATATATATATATATATATATATATATATATATATATATATATATATATATAAACCGTTAATTATTAATTTAGTCTCTCTTTATTTGATGGAAAGAAATTGCTTTCAATTTAATTTGACATCACTACGATAGCAAATATAACGGTTGTAAATCCCAACTATAAGAATAGCTGCTAACTAGTATGAGTTTAAACGTTTAAGATTTCATTCATGGAAGTTTTAACATAAATATTAAGAACATAATGGTTATACTTATATTATTTTATAATATAAATGTTATCTCATACTTTTTTTTAGAAGATAATAATAATGAAAATTATATTGTGCTATAAATATTCAATTTCATATTATTATGTATTATGTTATTCGATATAGAATTTTTTAGATTAATTGCAATACTAGAATCTGTCAAAGAAAGTTAAGTATCAGTTCCTTTGAGTAAAATATTTGGGAAATATCTGACAGATTTCGTTATTCAGCAGTATAATCGAAAAAATAAGGTAAAATGTTGAATTTATTATACTCTCACTTAAATTTATGGTGGTAGTTAGTGTCACACCACCTAACTTCAAAGGATCTGTTCCCCTTTTCTTTACAAGTCAATTATACGATGAACAATGTTCAAGCAGGTTATGAAAATGCTCATCACAACTCATGTAATATTTCTTATGAACACCTTGGTTGAAATATCTACATTATGCAGCTCTCCCTAATAGCCTGTGGCTTGAAACGCAATTTTGTAGCTTGATGAAAGTCTAATTACAAAATACAATGGCATTCTCTGACGCATGTTGCATGTTCTCTAGGTAGGCCATGTTTAATATCTAATTTGAACTGAAACTTTTAGGCGTTTTTGTGCTGATGGTTCTCATTCCATCTGTTACAACCGAAAGGGCTAGTGTCAGCTTTGTTTTCACTCATTTCAATGCTGAAAATGACAATGGAATTAACAGCAAACCCTACATATTTCTCTTGGGACTTCTAATGAGTCAGTATACCCTTTGTGGGTACGATTCATCAGCTCATATGCTACATCTTTTCTACTCTTTTTCTTCCTTTCTATATAATGCAGATGGAAAGCTTTAAGAAAATTTCCTTTGCAGTATAACCTTGCACTATTGCTTCCACTCCTTAAATTTTGTTCTGCTTGTTTCCATTGAAAGAGAAGTTATCAAATCACAAGTTTCATGCCTAAAATTGTACTACTATTTGACACCTAACAAATTTGTATACTCACTTTATATCTACTATTTTATCTTTCAATTTCTCCGTTCCTTTACAAATACAAAAATTAACTTTCTTAATTACTAAAATACATTTTCCTTAATTTCAATATAATTATTAAAGTCAAATATGCTTCCTGTTTTTAGACCAAGCCTTTGAGTTTACTACACACATTGTGGCATTTGAAGCAATGGTGTCGATAGCAGTGATTGCCCTCAATATTACCTATGCTCTGCCTATTTTTTTAGGGTGACCTTGGCCCAAAAGCATTTTGCTCCAGGGCCTTTCAATTTGGGCCGTTATGGAATCATTGTGGGCTGGGCTGTAATAATTTGGGTTGTGATAATCTCCGTACTGTTCTCGTTGCCTGTTTCGTATCCAATAGCCATCGAAACATTTAACTACGCTCCTGTTGCCGTTGGATCTATGCTTGCTCTTGTAGTCGCCTTCTGGGTACTCACTGGTCACCGTTGGTTCAAAGGTCCTTTAACCGACGTCAAAAACTCAAACTTTTTCATTGTTATGATGCCTTTGTAAGACCTTATTTATCAAAACTTACAAGTAAATCACTAATTTAGCTTCTGAAACTTATATTTTTATTATGGTTCCTAAATATATATCATCATTATCTTTTGTCTATGTATTAGAAACCAAAATAAGAAAATGAGAATTTGAATTTTAGAAACTTAAGTGAAATTCTGAATAATTTCAACCGTGTGTGTTATGCTTGTACTAATCTCTCTATCTTTGTAATATTATATCTTTAATCAATTTTATTTCTTTCAGTTTTAAACTTAATTTTTCTTATTTTTACTGTATTTAAGTATAATTAATTATTTTCAACAAATTTATTAATAATATGTTTTAATCGTAGTTCATTAAAATAATAGTTTATTATTTATGTAAATATGACTCCAAGAAAAGTATTGAAGTTTGATATTTGAAAAAAAAAAGACTACAAAGTCAAAAAGTGTTCCTTAAATTGTTTTAGCTTTTATATGTTCACATTCGACAACTAATATTAGTTGGGACGTGTTTAAATGCAATATTTCTTATTATTATTTACATCTACATACGTAAACATAAAGAGGTATATTACTATTGACCATTACATTTAATAATTGGAACCATATATTTATTTTATAACATAAAGATCCGTATATATAGCTGAAACTAGAAAGAAATCAAATAGAAACAACACATGCACCTCTATGTGTGTCCCTTTGTTTCACGTTAAGAATATTACGCGTGTGGTGAATACAATAGTCAATAGACTTTTAATTTCCATTAAATTGTCTCTTTATATATTTAAATAGATTTTAAAAGACAAAAACAAAATAGAAAATTGATTTTCCGATAAAAACGAATCCTTGTTCAAACTCATCACGAATCCAGAGTCGATAAATTAATATATATTTCTAACTGTCATTAATAAACCCTGGTTCTGTAAAAGGTTAATTACTGATCAAATTAAAATAAGGCATCGACATCGAGTTAGTTTAAGAAAGAGTTTACTATTGTTTTTTCTCTAAACTATTTTATATTTTTGTATTTAGCATCTCATTAAATTTTTGGCGTTCTAAGTAATTTCTTTACTTTTTTAAAAGTCAAGTATAGTATTATTAAATTTTTCTTGTGAATGACAGGGGAAGCCAACCCTCAATGGAATAACAAAAAAAAACTAATAGTGTGTTATTACCTTGTTTAAAAGTTAATAAGATAATTATATTTATTATAATAAATTATATTTTGAATGACTTATTTACTATTCCCTTCAATAATTTTATTTAAGGCTGCTTTGAAGAAAACAAGAAATACAATGAATTTAATTTATTCTAATCAAACTGTTCCACACATTTATATTTTATTCAATTATTTCTCTATCTACAAAAAGTAGAATGGTAAATCATTCGTGTAAATTTCTGCATGATACAATACGTAATTATATTGCCAATACCACGGGGAGTCTCTGTGATTGCTTCATCAATCGTAATGGTTTCTGAAAAAGTGCTCCCTTTCCATGTGGTCGAAAGTGGACACGCTCCACTTGATTCCGGCCATGCCCATCTCAGAGAACTCGGTTACAAACAAGAACTCAAGCGTGACCTTTCGTATATTTCTCTTCTCTGTTTTCTCTTCTTTCCATGTTTTCACTACACTTTTTTTTTTTAAATCTTGCTTTCAACTGTGACAGGGTGGTTTCGAATTTTGCCTTTTCGTTTTCTATTATGTCGGTGCTCACCGGAGTCACTACTGTTTACAACACTGGATTGAACTATGGTGGCCCTGTTTCCTTCGTCTATGGTTGGTTCATTGTCTCTGCTTTCACCATGATTGTGGCGCTTCCAATGGCCGAGATTTGCTCGTCCTATCCCACTTCCGGTGGGCTTTACTATTGGAGCGCCAAGCTTGCTGGGCCCAGATGGGCTCCCTTCGCTTCATGGATCACCGGCTGGTATCATACCCAATTCCTTTAACTTATTTTCTCCAATTTAACTATAACATCTTCAATTCAATAATTTTATTTTCTGATTCTCAATGCAAAAATAAATAGCTTTTCTCCTAACCGCATGATATTACTATGCTAACACGAATGAATCAATGAATGCATGCATGACAAAGCCACATCATATATGCACCACTATAATGAGTATCATTCTGTTTTTTAAATTTGTTTCCTCAAAATCACCCATACCTACCTCTCACTTTCTTTTCGGTTGATTTCGTCCTTCTCATCGATATGAATGATTCTGGATTCGTTTCCAGTTGTCGTTCCGTATTTGGCACGGGTCGCCCAGTCTTCATTATCTATTAAATACGAGTTAATTTAAGAGATATAATATCATATAGTTGTTATACAGTGTGTAAAAATTCAAAAGATTATTTTCGTGAATTATTTTACGCACCTTGTCATTTAAAAAATTTGGCACATCTCTCAATTATATTATAAATACGAATGAAGGCTTATTTGATGTTCGAAATAAAAATTGCTTTAATCTTTAAAAGTTTTTTCATTACGAGTAAAGTTGTCTGTCAAACAATTGTTCCTCTAAAGTTAATATACCAATTTTCTGTTTTTCCAGACAAATGTGTATAGGATGAAACTTTTAGGGTCTAAAACAACAATAGAAGTCACTTTTAAAGATAAATTTATAGTTGTAAACGAGTGGATAAAATAAAAGTATATGTTAATGTTAATGTGATATTTGAAAAGGTAGTGGTTGAAAAGTAGTAAGTATGTATTATACGGAAACATAAATAGTAATTTAATTTTCTTCATTTAGTACGACTTTTTATTCTTCTTCTATTCGTCTATATTTAGTATGACTAAGAAGATAGATAACAAGAAAAATGAGTTATAAGTATTTAAGATGTTCTTCTGTTTAAAGAAACTGTATTACACTCTCTTTTAACAAAGATTTGTAAAAATACTATTTCAGGGTAATTTTTAATACTTAGTTGTGGTCTTTTGTTGATACATCTAAAAGTTTATTGTATGTTTTATGCATAATTCAATATATGTATGAAGTAAATGTAATTTATGATGCCTGACACTTCGCACATGGAGAAGGTTACCATCCCACATTTTTATGAGCACTTTTTTTAAGGCTTAAATGTTTAGTTATAAAGTAAGAATTGGCTGAGCACTTTTTTGTTTTTTTAAGGTTTAAATGTTTATTTATAAAATAAGAATTAGTCGCAATTCATTAGATAGACTCTTATCATGGCTCTAACATCATATTAGAAAATGGATTTAAACTTGACTCATTTTCGGAAAACCAACTTATAAGATGAGGTTTGTACCTCATTTATATATTATAATTTGGTTTAATCTCTATTCGATGTGAGACTTCCAATTTAATACCATTCTATTTACTACAAATGAGTAACGTAGATAGTAAATATATCATTTAAGCTAGTTACAGATTTCTTATTCGTTCCGATCTCGGACTGTTTTAATATTTTCCAATAGAGATTTTACGGTTGTATTAGTGGCGCATAAATTTTTCATTTACTTCTCAATTTTATGATGTAAAATGTTCAATCATGTTTTCGATAATTTAAGACATAATTCACCACAGATGCCTAATGTTCTGCCTTAATATGCCGTATAGCTTGAAATTAAAGTTTACTGCCCAATCAACGTGTAAAGTTTTATAACAAGATACTCTGCAATATGTTTGTCTGATGGTTATTGCATGGTTTATCTGTTTTACAGGTTCAATATTGTGGGCCAGGTATTCTTAAGAAGACACATTCTATAATTTAAACATCCTTCAATTTCACTGCAAGGTCTAAACTTGTATGGGATATAGAACTATGTTAATTCATTTCAAGCTTAAACTTTTGGTTTCTTTTCGTTTTCAGTGGGCAGTGACAACAAGCGTAGATTTTTCACTTGCACAATTGATTCAGGTCATTATTCTGCTTAGTACTGGTGGGAAAAAGGGCGGTGGATATGAGGCATCTAAATATGTAGTTATTGCTCTCCATGGGGGAATCTTGACCGTACACGGTATGATAAACACCCTTCCGATCTCATTCTTGTCATTCTTGGGACAAATGGCAGCTATTTGGAATGTTTTAGGTACGAAGAAAATTCTTGTTAAATTTAGTATTTTCTGCATTCGGCTTTCATTGGAAGCCCTTTCTGAATTGTAAACTTTTAGGTGTTTTTGTACTTACGATTCTGATTCCATCTGTTGCAACGGAAAGAGCAAGCGCCAAGTTTGTTTTCACTACTTTAAATACTGAAAATGGGGAGGGAATCAGCAGCAGACCTTACATATTTCTTTTGGGACTTCTAATGAGTCAGTATACCTTGACTGGGTTTGATGCATCAGCTCATATGGTGAACCTTTTCTACTCTCTGTCTTCCTTTTGGGAAAAACCATGCACTACATTAACTAAAGACAATGCTTGACAGCTTATGTTATTTAACTTATGTTCTCTCACTTTATAATATGGTTTTTAAATCATGAATTGGGCTCAAAATCTAAATGGTAAGACAAAGCTAGATAAGATTTTACAAATCTAAATGGATTTTTGTAGGGATAAACTAAACTCAAAATTTAACAAAAATAATTATTCATTTTTTTTATCTGAGCTTTGTGTTGAGCAGAAGTTATTTGCACATCTGTTTCAACCTCTTCTTCCAGGATTAGATAATTCCAGATGAACTGAGATTGTTGTAGGTTTATAGCATATCATGTAAGTATAACGAGTTGTTTGTAATATACAAAAAAAAAATCTAAAATAGAATTTGAAATCATCTTATAAATTAGATTTTAGTCTAACTAGTAACGAGATAATCATCTCTTATGTATTCGTTTTAGATTCTGACACTGGTCAACGTGGGCTTTGCGTTTTTCTTTTTCAATATTACCGTTTGTCCAAGCTCGAAGGATCAGTCTGATGACTGGGTCTAAAATTAGTAGCATGAAATTGTGTCTTAGAATTGATTTTTTTCATGAATTGTTTCGTATGAGCTCTATTAATAACTTCAGTTTAAGTATTCGGAGGAAGAAGGTTTCTCTTACAATTCAATTTCATATTGAAAATTTTATGCTCTTCATTTCGAGTGATGGACCAAAGTGTTCCTAAATGATCTAGACTAAGACCTTCTGTTTACTGTAACTTGTATATGCAGACGGAGGAAACCAAGGATGCTGACAGAAATGGACCGAAAGGAATTATCAGCGCCGTTGGGATATCCATTGTTGTTGGATGGTTTTACATTCTGGGCATTACCTTTGCAGTCACCGACATCCCTAGCCTTTTGAGTGAAGATAATGATGCTGGTGGGTATGCCATTGCTGAAGTATTTTATCAAGCATTCAAGAAAAGATATGGCAATGGAAGTGGGGGTATTGTTTGCTTAGTAATCGTTGGTGTTGCGATTTTTTTCTGTGGCATGAGTTCAGTTACCAGCAACTCAAGGTAAATGTGGCAACCCTTAGTTTGCTTTCCGTGATATGGATTAAATATCTCGGTTACACTTACGTGTGAATATGCTATGATATGCTTAAACATTTTCCAGAATGGCTTATGCTTTCTCTAGAGATGGTGCCATGCCATTGTCATCATTGTGGCACCAGGTTAACAAACAGGAGGTCCCTATCTATGCAGTTTGGCTTTCCGTTTCAATATCATTTTGCATGGCATTAACGGTATGTGTAAACTTTGGTTTCTCTGATTTGTTGAAAGTGGAATGATATGATTAACCATTATAATCTGAAATGTAAAAACATTGCAGTCTCTTGGAAGCATAGTTGCTTTTCACGCCATGGTGTCCATAGCAACCATTGGTCTCTATATTGCGTATGCCTTTCCCATATTCTTTAGGGTGACATTGGCACGAAAGCATTTTGTTCCTGGGCCTTTTAACTTGGGCCGTTACGGACTTATCGTGGGCTGGGTTGCCGTTCTTTGGGTGCTGACCATTTGGGAGTTACTCCCTCCACCCCCACGCATTGCTTCCTGCACCTTCCCATTCCTCTTTTACCCTTCAATAATATTTAAACGGATATTGACATCCGTTAAAGAAAAAACGGATGTCGACTTCCGTTGAAGGGCAAACGGATGTCTGAGATCCGTTTCACTGTAAAATGAAACTAAAAGCTATCTTCCTCTGCCCAAAAACTATTAAGGGCCTACCTTTCTCCCTCTTACTTTTCACGTAGAAACTTCCCCTTGCAACTCATCAACCACTCAAACTCCTACAAACATTCTCATGATATAACACACCAACACTCCTGCAACCTCCTTCGTGTATTTACTTCATGGTTTAAATTCTTCATTTCCTTCTATATTTCTTCTCTTCTTCCATTGAAACCTCTCCTTCCAATGCAACTCTTTCTTTCTTTCTCACGTACCCCTCTCTCTTTCTATTACTTTTTCATATAAACGTTGAACCCCAAACTCGTCTTATCTTCACTAAGTTCAAATATCTTCCAATTAAATACCCAATCTCTCACTTTCCATTACAGAGAATCTACCTTCATGCAAAGACCTATTACTCACTGTTTCTCCCTCTCTCATAAGATCCTCCACATACACATATATATTATTTCACAAACTCTCACTCTCGTCAATCTCATGCTTAACCCACACTACACTTCTTCTTTCTTCTCTATAACCAAACAAACACACACGTGCTATCCGCATAATACTCTCTACCTTTCTTCACTTTCTCTACCTTCATACACACAGCCGTCTCTTGGCGTGCTCGATAATTAAAGAGGATCTGAAGAAAAAATTAAAGAAGTGGAAACAAACATAAAGAATTGGTTGGGAACAAATGGATATGGAGAGAAAGAGTGAAAATGAGAGTTGGGAGTGGGGCTGCTGTGAAAATGAGAGAAAGAGATTTAGAGTTTTCTTAAAAGAGTAAAAAAAGTAAAAGATTAAAGTAAAAAGGATAGTTTTGTAATTACAAATTTTTTTGGGGAGGTGAAGGGAGCAGTTGGGGTGGTAGAGGGAGTAGCTCCCTGACCATTTCCATACTGTTCTCATTGCCTGTTTCCTACCCAATAACCGTAGAGAAGCTTAACTACACCCCTGTTGTTGTTGCATGTTTGCTTGTTGGGTGTTGCTCCCTCCACCACCACACCTTTCTCCCTCCACCTCCCCAATTTTTTTTAATTCCAATTATATCCTCAAATTAAAATTTTTTATTTTTATTATTTTAATTTATTCCAAACCTAGTTCTCCTACTTTACTCCCTCCACTCAATCTTTCCATCTCTCAATTTCGTTTAACAATTTGTCTTCTGTTTTACTTTACAACTGCATTTGTCTTCTCCGTTTCACTTCTCCTCATACGATTCTTTCTTCTTCATTTTCCTTACATTATTAAAATACATTAAAAATATATTAAAAAATAATAAATCAAAACATTTAAATTAAATTATTAAAATATTTCCAAAATAAAGAATAAACTAATAAAATAAATCCTAAAATTAAAAACGTAACTCGGAGTCCGTTTAAGGAAAGAACTGATGTCAACATCCGTTTATGGAAAGAACGGATGTCAACATCCGTTTAAGGAAAGAACGGATGTCAACATCCGTTTAAGGAAAAAAACGGATGTCAACATCCGTTTAAGGAAAAAACGGATGTCGACATCCGTTTTTTCCTTAAACGGATGTTGACATTCGTTTTTTTCCTTAAACGGATGTTGACATCCGTTCTTTCCTTAAACGGATGTTGACATCCGTTGAAGGATGTCACCGTTTAAAAGTTACGTTTTTTATTTTAGGGTTTTATTTGAAGGTTTATTCGAAAACACACCTTAAGGAAGCAACACACGCACTGCACCACTCCACACACTGCACCACGAGAGCGACACTGCATCACGAGAGCGACACTGCACCACGAGAGGGAGACTACTTGATAATTCTTTCCACTACCACCAACCTTTACAACTTGTAGTATCTCACCGCGACAAAAGAAAGAGATGAAGAAAAATAATGTTAAAATAAAAGAAAAATATTTTACTCATGTAGGAGGAACTAAAATAGGTTATTAGTGGAATAAGTTGTGAATGGGTAAAATTAAAAAAATTAACCCTAAAAATAAAATTTTATTTAAGGGCAAAATAGTAAAGGGGAGGTGGAGGAAGAAGGGTGTGGTGGTGGAGGGAGCAATACCCTTGCTTGTTTTCGTAGTTTCTTACTGGATTATCAGTGGTCGCCGTTGGTTTAAAGGCCCAATTACTAATATATAAAAGGTTTAATACTTGATCCCTACTTTTGAGAGTTTGGTTTAAAATGATTCTACCTTTTAAAAAAATTCAACAAGTTCCCATAATTTATTAAAAAATGTTTAATCCGATCATTTTCGCTCACGTCGTTAAAAATCTAACGGTGCAAATGCCACCGTGGCCAAACCTGACTGAGCTGTGAAATTTGATGAATATGTGGCACTGTTAAATATTTTAAAAAATTAAAAATGACGTAATGTAGGTGACACGTTACTTTTTGTTCCTTGTTCTGATCACAAAGGAGGCACTTGAAGTTGCAGCACGACCACCGCCACTGTCACTGCTGCGGCCACCGCCACCATCTATTTCTTCTGAATCGGCGACAACACTTTCCACAACCCCCAAATCGATTGTCATGGATTTCGATCCCAAATCTTCCACATCACCAGCGCCAAACCCTAACTACGCAAATATTATCAATTGTTCCGCCATTCAAAATCCTTGACGTGAATCGTTCATCAACAGCTACCGCCTCAAGCTTTCCACTACGTAGTCCGCATACAAGCTCCTTCTCAACAAAGAGAAGTTTTATAAGAAACTAATACGTCATTTTTAATTTTTTAAAATATTTAACAGTGTAACATGTCACGTATTGGCCACGGTGGCATTTGCACCGTTAAATTTTTAACGGCGTGAACGAAAAGGATCGGATTGAATATTTTTTAACAAATTATGAGACCTTGTTGAATGTTTTTAAAAGATATGATATTTTTTACCAAACATATAAAAGTAGGGATATATTAAACCTATATAAAAAAATGAAGTTTCGTTTACAATAATTCTTTTTAGAATCCTATATTTATTTTTCTTTTAGTCTCTATAATATTATTCTCGGGACATGTAAATTGAATATTTTAAACTCCATATTTGGTTTTAAAATGAGTCGATTCATTGGAAATCAATTTGCAATTATTTTGTCCTTTGACTGTGCGGTCGTTCTTTAATTTTTCTTCATTGTTGCAACTACCGCAATGTCTGAAGAAATTTTTCTATGTTGAGTAACTCAAAATTTTCTTAAGTTTGTTGATAAACATTTTTGGAAGAAAAATAATTATTTCATAAATTCAACTTATATTATGCACTATTAAACAATTTTTTAGATATGATAAATGATTTTAGCTATTTTCGTTTCATTCAGTCCTAGTATCTCTTTTTGTTTTTTAAGTATATACATAATCAAAGGAAAACATAAAAAAAAAAAATTCAACAGAAAATTTTTACTCGATATATGCTTTCATTTTTTATAAGGTGCATCTCTTATTGGTTGAACAAAGAGCGAAATGAAAATGTGTTGCAGTCTCTTGGCATCATTGTGGCATTTGAAGCAATGGCTGCCTATTTTTTTTAGGGTAACCTTGGCCCAAAAGCATTTTGCTCCGTACTGTTCTCGTTCCCTGTTTTGTACTCAATAGCCATCCAAACATTTAACTTCGCTCCTATTGCCGTTGGATCTGTGCTTGCTCTCGTAGTCGTCTTCTGGAAACTCACCGGTCACCGTTGGTTCAAAGACCCTTTAACCGACATTAAAAACTCAACTTTTTCGTTGTTATGATGTCTTTGTAAAACCTCATTTATCAAACCTTATAAGTAAATGACTAATTTAGCTTCCGAAACTTATATTTTTATTTTGGTTCCTAAATATATATCATTATTATCGTTTGTCTATATAGTAGAACACAAAATAAGAAAATGAAAATTTGAACTTTAGAAACTTAAGTGAAATTATGAATAATTTTAACCGTATCTTAAACATAACTCTTCTTTGAACAAATCTTAGTGTTGTTAAAATGGTTAGAACTTGCAGATCAACCTGACCCACTACAGGTTCGAGTCAGGTTAGATTTGAAATTTTTTTTATACGGTTTAATTTTCAATTCGGTTTACTTAGAATCCGGTTCATCCAGGTTGAACTCATGGTGAGTCGGATTGGCTCACCAACCCACCTAGTTTTATTTAATTATTTATTATTTTGTGTTTTAATATTATTAGTTAATTTTTTTTATTGTATTCTAAATGAGAATAAAGAAAATATTATAAAATGATCAATTCAATACTCTAATATTATAAATGATAAGTGACACAAAAATTATCAATATTATAAACTTATTTATTTATTTTTAGGGTTTGCTTTTGGATTATATTTGAGTTATATGTTAATTTTTTATTTTGAATTGTCTTTAGAGTTTAACATTATTTTAGAGTCAAATTATTTAAATTTAAATTACAAAAAAATTGTAATTTTTTTAGATTAAAAAAAAACAATTACAAAAAAATTGTAATTTTTTTAGATTAAAAAAAAACTTGTAATTAAGTGAGCTAGTAAGTCAACCCGTTTAACCCATCAATTCGTGCGTGGTGGGCTAGGCCAGACCAAATTCGAATTTTTTCGGCTCACTAATAAATAAGTCGGGTTAAATTGACTCACTAAGTGATCAACCCATGGATGATCGGGCTGGGTTGGACGGAATGACCCGTTTTGACACGCTAATAAACCTCTCTCTGAAAATATATATATATATATATATATATATATATATATATATATATATATATATATATATATATCTTTATGTAAATACAAATGTGTGTGTTTGTCTGTGTTATGCTTGTACTAATCTCTCTATCTTTGTAATATGATATCTTTAATCAATTTTATTTCTTTCAATTTTAAACATGATTTTTCTTATTTTTATTGTATTTAAATATAATTAATTATTTTCAACAAATTTATTAACAATGAGTTTTAATCACAGTTCTTTAAAATAATAGTTTATTATTTATGTAAATATAATTCAAAAAAACAAGTGAAGTTTGATATTTGAAAACGAAAACTACAAAGTCAACAAATGTTGCTTAAATTTATTGAGGCTGGTGGAGAACATGCCTAACCTTTTGGTGTTGACACCGGTATGATTCGCCATCATT
The DNA here is from genome assembly GCF_029865625.1 of Vigna umbellata. Lineage (NCBI taxonomy): Eukaryota > Viridiplantae > Streptophyta > Magnoliopsida > Fabales > Fabaceae > Vigna > Vigna umbellata. The sequence continues at coordinate 38,352,449 of NC_142170.1, forward strand.
GGCCTAATGTCAATGCAAAATTAATAGTGAAATAAAATGATAGTCAAAGCTTTGAAGGAAGAATATCATTCATAATTTTCTTATATGAAAATAGTATCGCTATAATTCTCATAGCATAAATAGGCTACTTAAATTGAGAAATTTACAATTTTAAAATAAGGTTGTTTTTAAATTTGTAATTTTATTTAGTCATATACTTAATATAACCATCAAAGAGTTTAAATAACAATGAAAAAACTATGAAACAGAAATAATGTTCATAAATATTATATAAGAAAAAAATCCACATATTCAATGCTTTGAGATTTTGAATTAAAAATTATATTAACGATGTACAATTTTTTATTTTAACTATCAAAATTTAATTTTATCCATCTAACCCATTTTCATGTGCAAAAATCCGTATCATATCAAAATCCATCTAATTTCAATCTACAATTCACCAATTTATCAATTTATCAATAATTACCGTCATATACAAGTTACTATATTAATTGGAGTTTAAAATATTTCTCTTTTACTTGATAATTCCTTATAACTAATTGTATGGTTATAAATAGTTTGGAGGCGTAAAACATAATAAAGACACCGTAAAACTCATGTAACAAGTTAAATTAGTTAAAATAATGAACCTTCTCAATTATAAATTTATAAAATTGTTTTAATAACTGGTTAACTTCTACATAACAGAATTTGTTTGTCAAAAAGTTAAAATTAAAAATTAGAAGTTAAGAGGAAAAAAAAAACTTTCATCACGTTGAGAAAATAAAGAAAAGAAAAACAGAAATAAAAATGGAAGAATTGAGCCACAACTCTTGATTGGTTTAACATCATCCAATCATTACAAGATTGTATTTTCATCTTTATATGGATTTAAAATTTACCTATATAAGAACGGCAACTTTGTTGGATTATGATACACATTAATAAATTTTTATATCCACTATTTTATATATTATTTTGTTTATACATAATAAATACTATAATTCACTTTTTTTTACTATATTAAATTTAAAAGTGAGTTGTAAAGTAGTTGATAGAATGTAAAAAAAAAAAAAAGTCCTCTTTTCAGTGTTATACGTAAAAAATATTTATTTTTTTAAGTTAAAAAAATATTGATAAAATTGATTAAAAACATACAAAATATGAATATGATTTAAATAATAAAATATAAGAAAAGTGAATTTAGATTGAGTTTTTGCGTTGTGAGGGAGGAAATGGTGTTTGTTGATCACCACATGTTTGAAATTTTGAATGAAGTGGGGAAAAGACAAGGACCCAAGAAAATTCTTTAGTTCTACGTAGAAATAACAATAATTAATATTAGCTTAGATTTTTCTTCTATTTCTAAAATTATAAAGTTAGATCATTGTTAGGTAAAACTAGTTTTTGCAGCATAAAACCATTTAAACATAATATGATTATCTAACCAAAATCAGTTCATTTAAAAAATATAATATTTTGTAAGCTCTCGCCCAATGCAAAATTGTGTAGTCCAGTTTCTGGAAACAAATTTGTGATTTTCTGATAAGAATTTAGCTCATATATATTTAATATTATATATTTTTGTTAAAGTAAATAAGATTTTATAACAGTCAAGTAAACGTATAAATATTTGGTTTAAATATGTCTGTAATGTTTTCGATTAATAGAAAAAAAAAAGTACATACTTTAGACGAATTTTTCGTTTTCTCCAACCATGCAGGTAGCTGGTGGACAAATATGAGCCACAGATAATTTTGTGGAATATTTTTTATTTTCCTTAACGCAACATTTTTATTGAATATTTTATGAAATATACTTCTGAGTGAAAAGAGTGTCAGAATAAATCGGTGTAAATTGATTACTCTCAACATTTTTATTTAAATGTGATTATTTTTGTTTTCTTTTTAATTCTGTTGTTTGATTTTGTGGATACTGTTATTTATTTATTTAATTTTCTACCCATGTACGTTGCTTCAAAGATAACAATATAAAACTTTATCAGCACGGTAGTTATATATCCTAAAAATAAACATTATAAGTATGGTCTATATAATATATAGATCGTATTTGATTTAAATTATGTATGAAAAATTGTATAGTATATTAAAATAACCAGTGGATTGAAAGCCATGCGAATTATTAGTAATTTTTTTATAAAATGTCAAGTATCAATTAACTAATTGTTGTAAGCATCATATTATTTTTCTATTAAATGCAATATTTCTTATTATTATTTACATCTACGTACGTAAACATAAAGAGGTATATTACTATTTGACCATTACATTTAATAATTGGAACCATATATTTATTTTATAACATAAAGATCCGTATATATAGCTGAAACTAGAAAGAAATCAAATAGAAACAACACATGCACCTCTATGTGTGTCCCTTTGTTTCACGTTAAGAATATTACGCGTGTGGTGAATACAATAGTCAATAGACTTTTAATTTCCATTAAATTGTCTCTTTATATATTTAAATAGATTTTAAAAGACAAAAACAAAATAGAAATTTGATTTTCCGATAAAAACGAATCCTTGTTCAAACTCATCACGAATCCAGAGTCGATAAATTAATATATATTTCTAACTGTCATTGATAAACCCTGGTTCTGTGAAAGGTTAATTACTGATCAAATTAAAATAAGGCATCGACATCGAGTTAGTCAGCTAGATCAAGAAATAGTTTACTATTTTTTTTTTCTCTAAACTATTTTATATTTTTGTATTTAGTATCTAATTAAGTTTTTGGCGTTCTAAGTCATTTCTTTACTTTTTTAAAGTCAAGTATGTTACATTACCTTGTTTTTAGGATAATTATATTTATTTTAATAAATTATATTTTGAATGACTTATTTACTATTCCCTTCAATAATTTTATTTAAGGCTGCTTTGAAGAAATCAGGAAATGCAATTAATTTCATTTATTCTAAAAAAATCGTTGCACACATTTCTATTTTATTCTATTTTTTTTCAATCTACAAAAAGTAGAATGGTAAATCATTCATTTAAATTTATTATTAAATTTCTGCATGATACAATGCGTAATTATATTGCCAATACTATCTGCATCAGTCATCAATGGTATTATTTAGTAGTAGAAATAAAATTACGGAGAAAGAAAAAAATGAACAATAACACTAGAAAATAATGAGATGAGAGAGACATCAAATGGAAAGAAAAAAAAAAAAAAGGAAGAAAACGTTGCGGAGAGAAGTGAAAGAGAAACAGAAAGAAACACATTCTCACATCTTCTTCTGTCTGGAGCAGCCTCCATTGACCACGGGGAGTCTCTGTGATTCCTTCATCAATCATAATGGTCTCTGAAAAAGTGATCCCTTCTCATGTGGTCGAAAGTGGACACGCTCCACTTGATTCTGGCCATGCCCGTCTCAGAGAACTCGGTTACAAACAAGAACTCAAGCGTGACCTTTCGTATATTTCTCTTCTCTGTTTTCTCTTCTTTCCATGTTTTCACTACACTTTTTTTTTTCTCTTAAATCTTGCTTGCAACTGTGGCAGGGTGATTTCGAATTTTGCCTTTTCGTTTTCTATTATTTCGGTGCTCACCGGAGTTACTACTCTTTACAACACTGGATTGAACTATGGTGGCCCTGTTTCCTTAGTCTACGGTTGGTTCATTGTCTCTGCTTTCACCATGATTGTGGCGCTTCCAATGGCCGAGATTTGCTCGTCCTATCCCACTTCCGGTGGGCTTTACTATTGGAGCGCCAAGCTTGCTGGACCCAGATGGGCTCCCTTCGCTTCGTGGATCACCGGCTGGTATCATATCCAATTCCTTTAACTTATTTTCCCCAATTTAACTTGAACATCTTCAATTCAATGATTTTATTTTCTGATTCTCAATGCAAAAATAAATAGTTTTTCTCCTAACCGCATGATATCACTATGCTAACATGAATGAATCAATGAATGCATGAATGACAAAGCCACATCACCACTATAACTAGTATCATTCTGTTTTTTAAATTTGTTTCCTCAAAATCACCCATACCTACCTCTCACTTTCTTTTCGGTTGATTTCGTCCTTCTCATCGACATGAATGATTCTGGATTCGTTTCCAGTTGTCGTTCCGTATTTGGCACGGGTCGCCCAGTCTTCATTATCTATTAAATACGAGTTAATTTAAGAGATATAATATCATATAGTTGCTATACAGTGTGTAAATAATTGAAAAATTCAAAAGATTATTTTCGTGAATTATTTTACGCACCTTGTTATTTACAAAAATTGACAAATCTCTTAATTATATTATAAATACGAATGAAGACATATTTGATGCTCGAAATAAAAGGTGCTTTAATCTTTAAAAGTTTTTTTCATTACAAGTAAAGTTGTCTGTCAAAAAAATTGTTCCTCTAAAGTTAATATACCAATTTTCTGCTTTTCCAGAAAATGTCTATAGGCTGAAACTTTTAGGGTCTAAAACAATATTAGCACTTCTTAAGATGCTTTTTAAGATAAATTTGTAGTTGTAAAAAAGTGGATAAAATAAAAGTATATGTTAATTTTGATGTGATATTTGAAAAGGTAGTGGTTGAAAAGTAGTAAGTATGTATTATACGGAAACATGAATAGTAATTTAATTTTCTTTATTTAGTATGACTTTTTGTTCTTTTTCTATTCATCTATATTTAGTATGACTAAGAAGATAGATAACAAGAAAAATGAGTTATAAGTATTTAAGATGTTCTTCAGTTTAAAGAAACTATTTTACACTCTCTTTTAACAAAGATTTGTAAAAACACTATTTCAGGGTAATTTTTAATACTTAGTCGTGGTCTTTTGTTGATACATCTAAAAGTTTGTTGTATGTTGTATGCATAAATTCAATATATGCCTGAAGTAAATGTAATTGATGATGCCTGACACTCGCACATGGAGAAGTTACCGTCACTATTTTTTAAGGAAAATGTTATTTGGACAACAAAAGTTTGACACAATTTTGACAACGGCGACGTGGCAGCTGTGCATTGGCTCAGTGAATTGAAAACAAACCAGAAAAAACCCAAAATACCCCTCACCCCGGTTCACTGAGCCAATGCACAGCTGCCACGTCGCCGTTGTCAAACTTTTGTTGTCCAAATAACATTTTCCATTTTTTAATGAGAATTTTTTTATGACGCGTTGACTGGTTGGTGGTAGTACCCATTAGATTTCGATTCTCCTGGGGACCTGAGAGATGGGTCTGTGCGCATCGCGATAAGTTGATATAAATCCGAAATTTAAATCCTTTTTTAATAATTTTCTCAGTGGATCTACGATAGATGTAAACAAATTCAAATAACTTTTATAAAGTAAATTTAATTCCAGCAATATTTTTTAAAAATGATAAAGTTATATATATATATATATATATTAATTTTTTATTTTAAAAAATTATTTATTTATTTATTTTCTTTCTTATGCATAAAATTTATTTATCTAAAATTTTGTTAGTTTTTTTTTGGAAATCTCATTGTGACAAGTAATTTATAAGTTCGTGTAAATTTCATACTAAAATCAATTATGTAATATTGAATTAAGTTTAAAGTTATGATTTAAAGTTTATCTTTTTTGTAAAATTTATTGTTTGTTCTATCTATACCTATTATCAGGGAGAAATGTTGTTAATTAGATTTATTATTTCACTTTCTATTAAGCTATTATCGAATTATAATTAATATCATAATCATGGTTTATAATCTATCTTAGTGAAATTTATTTTCTTTTAGTCTATTTTGTCACCTGTTATAAAAAAATTTGTTATATGTTAAACTTATTATTTCATCCACTAGCAATTCATCTATTAATATTTAATCTTATGTTCGAAATGTATATACTTTGATTTAAGAGATGTGTTAAATATTTCATATTGAATATTGGTAAAATTAATTTATAATATCTAAGTATGTACAAACTTTATCTTATAAATTAATTTTATAAGATTTAGTTAAGTTTAAAAGTCTATTTCTTAACTTTCTAACATGTAAGATTTATGTAATTTAACATAAAGAGATATAATTTAACATAAAGAGATACAGAAGAATAATTCTCATTTAATCGTTAAAGGTCACACAAAAGACTTTTAAGGATAGTAATAATAGCTTCTTTATATATATATTATTGTAACAGTAGTATTGACTTGTTTGAAAAACTACATGCCATTCTACTTACTAAAAATTGGTATCGTAGATAGTAAATCTATCATTTAAGCTAGTCACAAAATTTTTATTCATTCCGATCTCTGTTTTAATATTTCCAATAGAGATTTTAGGGTGTATTAGTGGCGCATAAATTTTTCATTTACTTCTCAATTTTATGACGTAAAATGTTCAACCATGGTTTCGATAATTTAAGACATAATTCACCAAGATGCCTAATGTTGTGCCTTAATATGCCGTATAGTTTTAAAAGAAAGTTTATTGCCTAATCAACGTGTAAAGTTTTATAATAAGATACTCTGCAATATGTTTGTCTGATGGTTGTTGGATGGTTTATCTCTTTTACAGGTTCAATATTGTGGGCCAGGTATTCTTAAGAAGTCACATTCTATAATTTAAACATCCTTCAATTTCACTGCAAGGTCTAAACTTGTCGATATAGACCTATGTTAATTCATTTCAAGCTTAAACTTTTGGTTTCTTTTCGTTTTCAGTGGGCAGTGACAACAAGCGTAGATTTTTCACTTGCACAACTGATTCAGGTCATTATTCTGCTTAGTACTGGTGGGAAAAATGGCGGTGGATATGAGGCATCTAAATATGTAGTTATTGCTCTCCATGGGGGAATCTTGCTCGCACACGGTATAATAAACAGCCTTCCGATCTCATTGTTGTCATTCTTGGGACAAATGGCAGCTATTTGGAATGTTTTAGGTATGAAGAAAATTCCTGTTTGATTTAGTATTTTCTGCATTCGGTTTTCATTGGCAACCCTTTCTGAATCTCTTATTGGAATTGCAAACTTTTAGGTGTTTTTGTACTTACGATTCTGATTCCATCCGTTGCAACGGAAAGAGCAAGTGCCAAGTTTGTTTTCACTAATTTCAATACTGAAAATGGGGAGGGAATCAGAAGCAGACCTTACATATTTCTTTTGGGACTTCTAATGAGTCAGTATACCTTGACTGGGTTTGATGCATCAGCTCATATGGTGAACTTTTTCTACTCTCTGTCTTCCTTTTGGGAAAAAGCATGCACTACATTAAGTAAAGACAATGCTTGACAGCTTATGTTATTTAACTTATGTTCTCTCACTTTATAATATGGTTTTTAAATCATGAATTGGGCTCAAAATCTAAATGGTAAGACAAAGCTAGATAAGATTTTTCAAATCTAAATGGACTTTTGTAGCGATGAGCTAAACTCAAAATTTAACAAAAATAATTTGCAGGCCAGTGTTAACCTGCCATTCCAGGATTAGATCATTTCAGATGAGCTGACATTGTTGTAGGTTTATAGTATAACGAATTGTTTTGTAATATACAAAAAAAATCTAAAATAGAATCTGAAATCATCTTATAAATTAGATTTTAGTCTAACTAGGTAAGGAGATAATCATCTCTTATGTATTCGTTTTAGATTCTGACACTAGTCAACGCGGGCTTTGCGTTTTTCTTTTTCAATATTACCGTTTGTCCAAGCTGGAAGGATCAGTCTGATGACTGGGTCTAAAATTAGTAGCATGAAATTGTGTGTTAGAATTGATTTTTTTCATGAATTGTTTCGTATGAGCTCTATTAATAACCTCAGTTTAAGTATTCGGAGGTACAAGGTTTCTCTCACAATTCAATTTCATATTGAAAATTTTATGCTCTTCATTTCGAGTGATGGACCAAAGTGTTCCTAAATGATCTAGACTAAGACCTTCTGTTTACTGTAACTTGTATATGCAGACGGAGGAAACCAAGGATGCTGATAGAAATGGACCGAAAGGAATTATCAGCGCCGTTGGGATATCCATTGTTGTTGGGTGGTTTTACATTCTGGGCATTACCTTTGCAGTCACCGACATCCCTAGCCTTTTGAGTGAAGATAATGATGCTGGTGGGTATGCCATTGCTGAAGTATTTTATCAAGCATTCAAGAAAAGATATGGCAATGGAAGTGGGGGTATTGTTTGCTTAGTAATCGTTGGTGTTGCGATTTTTTTCTGTGGCATGAGTTCAGTTACCAGCAACTCAAGGTAAATGTGGCAACCCTTAGTTTGCTTTCCGTGATATGGATTAAATATCTCGGTTACACTTACGTGTGAATATGCTATGATATGCTTAAACATTTTCCAGAATGGCTTATGCTTTCTCCAGAGATGGTGCCATGCCATTGTCATCATTGTGGCACCAGGTTAACAAACAGGAGGTCCCTATCTATGCAGTTTGGCTTTCCGTTTCAATATCATTTTGCATGGCATTAACGGTATGTGTAAACTTTGGTTTCTCTGATTTGTTGAAAGTGGAAAAATAAGATTAACCATTATAATCTGAACTTTAAAAACATTGCAGTCTCTTGGAAGCATAGTCGCTTTTCAGGCCATGGTGTCCATAGCAACCATTGGTCTCTATATTGCCTATGCCTTTCCCATATTCTTAAGGGTGACATTGGCACGAAAGCATTTCGTTCCTGGGCCTTTCAACTTGGGCCGTTACGGAGTTATCGTGGGCTGGGTTGCTGTTCTTTGGGTGCTGACCATTTCCATACTCTTCTCATTGCCTGTTTCCTACCCAATAAAAGTAAAGAACCTTAACTACACCCCTGTTGCTGTTGCATGTTTGCTTATTTTTGTAGTTTCTTACTGGATTATCAGTGGTCGCCGTTGGTTTAAAGGCCCAATTACTAATATATAAAAAAAATGAAGTTTCCTTTGCAATATGATTCTTTTTAGAATCCTAGATTGATATTTATTTTTCTTATGTTATTAGTCTCTATAATATTGTTCTTGGTTTATGTAAATTGAATATTCTAAACAAAAATAATATTTTTTGACACGTTCATTTCCTTTTACATTTAAATGACAAGGTGGGTTCTATTTTTTAAAATATTCATTAAAGTAATATGATAATTTTAAAAGAAAATAAGTAAATTTTTTTAAAAGTACCGTGTTAAATGAATGTCAGGTGCTTTATTCTAAACACCATATATCCAAAGATGGGTTGGTGTTGAGATGAGTCAATCCTTTGGAAATCAATTTGCAATTGTATTTTCTTTAATTTTTCGTCATTGTTGCAACTGTAGCAACCCCGCTAGAATGACCTATTATGTCTGAAGAAAATTTTCAATGTTGAGTAACCCAAAATTTTGATAAGTTTGTTGATAAACATTTTAGGCAGAAAAGGATTTATTTATCGGTTCAACTTATATTATGCACTATTAAACAATTTTTTATATATGATAAATGATTTTAGCTATTTTCGTTTCATTCAGTCCCAGTATCTCTTTTGTTTTTTAATTATATGCATAATTTTTTTGTCTTTTATACCTTTTCATTCTATTTTTTTCATGCCTTTTTTCCTCTTTGTCGTATTACTTTTTCTTTTCTGTTTTTTCTAATTTAATATTGAAATAATGGCACGTTACACTGGAATACTGCGAGGGAATTGGTGGATTGATTTATCTATTTATCTATCTATATATTTATATACTAAAAACATAAATATTTTTAATGTATTTTCTTGAGTTGAAACTAAATCAAAGAAATTTGTGTTTAATGGTCTTTCTTTTCCAACTTAAAAAAGGTTTCTTATTAGAAACATTTATTTTATAATAAGATCATCCATTATCAAATAGAATTAAACAAAAGTTTATTGTAAATAACAATATTTTTCATAATAAAATCACCAATTAGAAGGTAGTGTTAAACAATTTTTAAATAAAATCTAGGTTTAATATATCATTTGGTTCATAGTTTGAGACCTTGTGTTTAAAGTCGTTCTATTTTTTAAAAAAATTCACTATTATCCCATATTTCATTAAAAAGGGTTCTAAGTGGTTTTTTTGGCTTATGGCGTTGAAAATATAACGCTGCAATGATGTGACAATTGTGACCTGTTCAATTTTTATAACGCGGCAACTGTGACCCAATTGACGTGGCCAGAAACCCTAATTTTCCTAAGGCCAGAAACCCTTGTGCCACCACTTGAAACCCTAGTCGTCGTCGCTGTCGTAGAACGAAACGCTCCACCACCAAACCCTCTGGCTACCATGCTGCCGTCACCACCATCAACACAAACCTACAATTCGAAGCAAAAAAAAGCAACAGAAAACCCAGAAATCAAACCCAAATCGCCTAATTCCAACCAAACCCTATGCACCGTGAAACCCTAAACCGCGTCGCCAGTAATCAAGGCAAAATCTCCACCATGCGTCGCACCTCACCACCATTAAGCAAAAACTGAATCGAAATCACTAACCTGCAAACTAGAAATTCCAACCCAAATATGAACAAAAAAATCGCAATCGTGACACCTAGAAACCCAATTCACACCTGCAATAAACCATAAACATACATAATCGCTACCCAAATTGCAGAAGTCCTAGTTCGCAAGCAGCATCCATGGACACCAACCTGCAAATTGCACAAGCCAGAAACCCAGAAACAATGTGCCTCCATGCATCGTGCAAGAAGTCTCTTCATGCGTCCTCCATCTTTGTCTTCTTTGCAAAGAGCAAAAACCCAGAACGAGAGCTTCTTCTTTGTTCATCGTTGATCAAATGCGTTGCGCCACCATGGGCTGCCGCAAGTCAAGGTGCAAAATCACGAAGGCTCTCTCGCATAAACATTGCACAGGTCATAGTTTCTCTACTTCGAATTGTAGGTCTGTGTTGATGGTGGTGACGTCGGCATGGTGGCCTGAGGTTTGGTGGTGGTGCGTTTCGTTCTGCGACAGCGCGGCGGCTAGGGTTTCACAGTGGTGGCACAAGGGTTCTTGGCCTTAGGAAAATTAGGGTTTTTGGTCACGTCAATTGGGTCACAGTTGACGCGTCATAAAAAATTGGACAAGTCACTGTTGTCACATCATTGCACTATTATATTTTTAACACTCTAAGTTAAAAGGACTAACTTAAACCGTTTTTAACAAAATATAAAATAATAATAAATTTTTTTTAAAGGTAAAAGGACTTTGAACACAACATTCCAAACAAATAAGGAGTAGATAATGTATTAAACCTAAGATTTATTACAACCAAAAGGTTATGTCACGACGATTTAAAAAGCTTTTGTATAAAGAAGTCCTAAAGGGGATGCAGTAACTCAACAGCCATTTTGAAAGATGTGTACTGTTGAACAGCAGCTCGCTATAAAATCCATTCAACAACCATACCTTTTGAATCTACCATTCATTAATTCACTCACTCATTCACCGAAAAATCAAAATACCAAATCCACACTTACATGTTCCTTAACATCTGTATATCATGCACACAAAATTAGTTATGACTAGGCACAATTATAGTATTTTTTTTGGATTCTTTTCTCCTTGTACTTCTGCCTATTATTGTTATTGTCACAGCCGTCTAACACTACGCCTATCATCAACACAGCCTTTACTTTTTGATAATAACAAAAATAAAGCTAAACGTGTTGTCGTGAATAAGAAGAGAAATAAAAAAAAAAAACAATGTTTAAGGAAATGATGTTATATATAGTAGCATTCTCCCTGCATCGGTATGTTTGGTGAATGATCATAATGGGCAGAGACAACGAAACAGTCCCATCTCACGCCGATGCGATGGCAGAAGGATACGTTCCACTTGATTCTGGCCATGCTCGTCTTCAAGAACTCGGTTACAAGCAAGAACTCAAGCGTGACCTATCGTATGTTTCTCTTCTTTCCATTTTTTCACTGCATTCTTTTTTCTTTTTTTTAAAGAATCTTTCTTTGAACTGTGACAGGGTGATTTCGAATTTTGCGTTTTCGTTTTCTATTATTTCGGTGCTCACCGGAGTCACTACTCTTTACAACACTGGGTTAAACTACGGTGGCACTGTTTCCTTCGTCTATGGGTGGTTCATTGCCTCTGCTTTCACAATGATTGTGGCGCTTTCAATGGCTGAGATCTGCTCATCCTTCCCCACTTCTGGTGGGCTTTACTATTGGAGCGCGAAGCTTTCTGGGCCCACCTGGGCTCCCTTTGCTTCCTGGATTACTGGCTGGTACCCTACCTAACTTCTTTTCCCCAATTACTGCCTCGTAAATTTGTCCATACCCAGTTGAGAGTGTCTTTAGTTTCGTTACTAGCGACTTCTAATTATGTAAGACCGTGAGAATGCAAATTTGCAGTTTGAATGAGGATCTTGTTAGGGACTGAGTTGAATTTAACAGCACTTAGAAACAGGAAAAAGAAATGCAGACACGTAAATGGGAACACATGAGAATTTCCATAGGAGAGAGAGGAGACAATTCTAACAAAATATTCCTTGCCTCTCTCTCTCTCTCTCTCTCTCTCTACAAAACCATATCTAAAACATAAGTTATGGACCAATCAAAATTCGTTGAGCAATCGGTTGATTATTTTGGGCCGTGTACTTTTCCTCACATACCCTCAACATTTGGATCGTGGGTTACGGTCTCATGAATTTTCGCACCCTCTTTATTTGTCTCTTCTGCCACTACTTCTGTTACACATACAAACTAAAATTTCTGAACTTGGACCAAATTAATGTTTTTTAATTTAATTGTGAGGTTTTGGAGGTTTGTAGGAGTGGAAATAGATTGGTTCTAGTTGTTTATCCGTAGCCTACCAATTTGATCTTTCAGAACAAAGATACTCTTCACTGAAAATCTGAACAGAAATTTAGACTGTATTTCATAGATAAATCATAATCAACAAGAAAATGGTAATTATGTTAAATCCAGTCCCGAAATTTCATAGATATAATGCATAATTTGTTCGTTTTTTTACTTACTTGTCTAGTTTATGATGTATATTGGTCAACCAGGTTTTTGAAAATTTAGTGCTCTTAATCGGATAAAATTGACTACAATTGCCTAATTTGTTAGCTCTCCTTAGCGTCGTGTAGCTTGAAATTAAAGTTTATTGCTTAATCAGTTTTTGAAGTATAATAACAAGAGACTCTGCCTTATTTGCCTTACCACGGTTGTTTCTCTGATGCATGTTGGATGGTTTATCTGTTTTTGCAGGTTCAATATTGTTGGTCAGGTATTCTTAAGAAGGCACAAATTAAACATCCTTCACTTTTCACTGCAAGGACTTGTGCGGGATGTAGATTTCCATTAATCCATCTGATGCTCCAACTTTGGTTTCTTTTTTTCGTTTGCAGTGGGCAGTGACAACAAGTGTAGATTTTTCACTCGCACAACTGATTAAAGTTATTATTCTCCTTAGTACTGGTGGGAAAAATGGTGGCGGATATGAGGCTTCTAAATACGTAGTTATTGCTTTGCATGGGGTGATTTTGCTCCTACATGGTATGATAAACAGCCTTCCTATATCATTGTTATCATTCTTGGGACGGCTTGCTGCTATTTGGAATGTTGTAGGTATGAAGAAATTTCCTGTTTAATTGTTTTCTGCATTCAGTTCTCCGTGGAAACCTTTCTTAATTTTTAATTGACATTGAAAATTTTAGGTGTTTTTGTGCTTATGATTGGCATCCCATCTGTTGCAACGGAAAGGGCTAGTGCCAAGTTTGTTTTTACTAATTTTAATACTGAAAATGCGGACGGAATCAGCAGCAAGCCCTACATATTTCTCTTGGGACTTCTTATGAGTCAGTATACCCTAACTGGCTATGATGCATCAGCTTATATGGTATATCTTTTCCACTCTTTTTCTTCTTCTTTTTTCAAAATTTATTGCCCTGAAAAGCTTTTACAAAGTTTCTTGTCTGGTAAATCGTATTATTTCGACATGACATTAAGTCCGTTAAAACATCATTATTAGAATCGATTATTGGATTCGAGGTATTATTTCTTTTAGATTTGATGTTTCTGTCGTAGTTTTGTTCTCCAATATACAAATCATTCGTAATATTCAGTATTGTCCGCTTTGAGACAAAAAAACATTGTGTGTTAAGAAAAAATATTGTATATGCAGACAGAGGAAACGAGGGAGGCTGACATAAATGGACCAAAAGGAATTATCAGTGCTGTTGGGATATCTGTTATAGTTGGGTGGGGTTACATACTAGGCATTACCTTTGCAGTCACCGACATTCATTATCTTTTGAGCGAAGATAATGACGCCGGTGGGTATGCTATTGCTGAAGTGTTTTATCTAGTATTCAAGAATAGATATGGCAATGGAGCTGGGGGTATTATTTGCTTAGTCATTATTGCTGTTGCCATATTTTTCTGTGGCATGAGTTCCGTCACAAGCAATTCAAGGTAAAACGTGCCAGCACCAAATTAGCACGCTTTCTATACGACCGAGACTTAATTTCTCTACATAATATATAATATGATGCTTAAAACTTGTTCAGGATGGTTTTTGCTTTCTCTAGAGACGGGGCCCTGCCATTTTCATCATCGTGGCGTAAAGTTAACAAGCAGGAGGTTCCCATCTATGCAGTTTGGCTTTCCGTTTCTATATCATTTTGCATGGCATTAACGGTATATTTGATATATTATAAACTTTGATTTTATAATAATCTGAATATTTAGGTTTCTCTGATTTGTTGAAAAGTGGAATGTAACTGTATTGCAGTCTCTTGGAAGCATAGTGGCATTTGAGGCCATGGTATCCATTGCAACGATTGGCCTCTATATTGCTTATGCCTTACCTATATTCTTTAGGGTAACCTTGGCACAGAAGGATTTTGTCCCAGGGCCTTTCAACTTAGGCCGCTATGGAGTCATTGTGGGTTGGGTGGCTGTTCTTTGGGTGCTCATCATCTCCATACTCTTCTCGTTACCTGTTTCGTACCCAATAACCATGGAGACACTTAACTACACCCCTGTGGCTGTTGGATGTTTGCTTATTCTTGTAGTTTCTTTCTGGCTAATCAGTGGTCGCCATTGGTTTAAAGGCCCTATAACCACTATATAAAAACTGATCAGTTTTTTTTTTTTTATATTTATAATTTGATAGATTTAGTTTTTTTTTTATAACGGTCGTGATTCTAACTATTATAATAAATTACATTTTTTATATGTTAAGTCTAGGAATATTTGTTAAACTTATTGTCTTAGGTTTACGAATATTTATCATATAATAAGTGAATTATTATGTCAGGTTTATAATTATTGATCGTAGGTTTAGATTTATTATGTCATGTCTATAAATACATGTAATAATAATAGTTGCACTTATTATATCAGATTATAATCAACACTTTAATAATACATAATATTGGTTGTTGTAAAAAAATAACTTTAATCAATTATAATTCAGATAAGTGATTAAATTGCTACATTAAAACATACTGTAATTATAGGGAAAATTTACTTATAAAAATAGAATTTGAGTAGTAAACTTACTATTTTATATAGAAAAAATTATTTACTATTTAAAAAAGCATTTATAATGTGATGAAAAAGTTTTAATTTTGATGAAAAAATACTTTCATTCAAAGTTTCACCTATTTCATTAGAAGGTCTGCTACCGGTACTAGAATCTATTCATGCTTCATGCTCTTACTTATCAAAGGATCCACTCATGCTTTAAGATGTTGCCATTGAAGTAACAAGAAGAAATTGACAATTAATGGTGGAAAATTTTGAAGCATGAAATATGGTTTTATAATTGTGTCAACAAGCATGCCCAACGCGTGCTTTCCAACCTTCGATTCAAACTTATCTATGATCTGTGTATAAAGATATGAAGACACATTATTCTAAAATTATAATTGATTTACTTGACACAAACTTAAATAAAATCTTAAATAATTATAATAACGTGAATTAGATCAATATTAATTTAAATAAATATTAAAAATAAATAGAATTAATGTCAACTTAATAATTCACATCATGTTTGCATATTCGGTCACAAAGATTACTTGTTCATGCTTTCTCACAAGAAGGAGAAAGACAAACACTGTATTTATCATCTTCCAATATCTTGAACCTCTACATATGCTTATAATATATATACTATATATGAATCATATAGGATAATGTCTACTACTTGAAAAGGAAAGGAATATAGGTTTCCATGTATGTTCAAACTTGAAGTTAACCATCTATAGAACAGAAAGTTTCCCATTTTGCTCCAAGTATATGCTTCCATTTGAAAGTTCAGTCAATCTGCAAGCACATACATACAACAAAAAGAAAAGAATGAGAAATTGTGTGTATCTTTAGTCTCCGAAGTATGACATAGTTATTATATTATTTGAATATATGTGTACATGATAAAGTGACAACCTTTTTTGATCTGATGGTGTTGTCCATATCAAATTACCATTAATTAAGGGGAACCCCTTCTAGAACATTTCTTAGCATCTCAGCACATTGATCAACAGCAGCAGGATTGGATTCATATTTATGCAAATTGAAACAATCAGAATCTTCCAGAAACGTTTCTACGAATTCACATAAATCAGTTCCAGGTATATTCGAATCCATTGAAGCACCTGACATTGGTTGTGAATCCCAAGAATCTGTGAATTCCATTCCCAAGCTGTTCACTGGAATCTGATCTTGATTATGGTTCACATTCAAGAAAACTTTTGGTGCTGGGAGACCTGGATCAAATGCTCTTTTTATGCTCTAATTAAATTATCGAATCAATTACAGACAAAAATGCTGGCTAGCGATCTACGACCAATGAAAAACAAAGAGAGAAATTATAGTAATTACCTTTTGTTTCCAAGGTGGATCCTTCAGACGAAGAAGAGTTGGCTTTGTGTCTTGAGGACGATACTCTAGGCAAATCAGAATTGAGAGAGCTCTCTTCACCTTTCAAACGCAATCTGTATTTCTGTGTAAGAAAAATGTTGGTTAAGAAAAAACCTAAACAAACGAAGCAGACGAGAAAACATGAATGGTCATTCATGAATGCAACTATATATAGTTATGGAAAAAGAGAACAAAGTAATGACATCAGGATATATAGTTATTGCATTGATAAACATACATAAACTTACATATTCTTGGATGAAAGCAAAGAAATTTCAATTCTATTTATAGCAGGTTAACCAGTAAATTCCAGATAACTCTAGCCCTAATAACTTTTAAGCATATAAACGTTAATCTGGGCAACATAAATGATGATAAACTATTGTTTGTCTAAGTTGAAGTGGCAGAAAAGAACCTGCAAATGACTTGCAACTTGGCGAACAGTGAGGTAAGGCTCACTGGCATTCATCCGAACTAATATCTGTTTTGGACGAGCAACTGTGAAACACAGGCATTTTAACTATCTTAATTATCACGAATGAAGCTTGAATCCATTACTGATATGTAATCAAGAAAAGAAAAGGGGGAATGAATTCAATATCTAGTGAGAGGGAAAAGAAACAGTACAGTTGTCTCCCAATTCTTTCACTGCTTCTAAAAACTTTTGATGCAACTCAGGAGTCCAAACGCTCAAACGTTTTTTGTGCTCAGACATTCTGAAATATTCATTGAGGTTGTTAATGTTCATCTTGGCTGATCCCAACGAATCTGGCTTTTCCTGCACAACATCTCTCTTTTCTTTTTTCTTGCCTGCATAGTCATCATGCTTTCTTTTTCCATATTCTTTGTGACCTTTGCACTTTGTGGTTGGCATTGTGTTGTTGAGGGTTTTCTTTCCTTTTTCTTTGCCGAATGTATCAGCATCGCTTCTTCCGCTTTTTGCTCCAAGAACCTGACATTGGGCGTTTGTCACCTGTTCAAAAGTTGAGTGCTTTTGAAGGAAACTAATTCATGATAATCAACACCATATACAACACCCACAGAGAAAATTGAGAAGATATCAATGTGCTAGGATCGATGTGTGTGTGTGTATATAAATATAAATGTTATAAAATCATCACACATCCTAAAATTTCGAGGTAGATTTTCTTCAATTGTTTAGTGTAGGTTTAATTTCGCAATAAATCAAAATAATTATAGATTTTCTTCAATTGTTTATCGTAAATTCAAAACTCAAAACATAGAACTAAACACCCACTATTCTTATAGTCATAATAGTTTTATATATATATAAAGTACACCAATTTTAATACACCATTAGTTACTACTGTATTATTAATATAAATCTTTAACATACGAAAGTGTGAAATAACGTTAGTTACATGGTTGAATATGGAAATAAGGTGAAAATGAATAGAGACTTATTTTAAAAAAAAAAAAACTGTTATATTTTTCACTTAATTTTTCATTAACTTTTATTTTTCTTTCACGAAAGTTCTTCAATTTTATTTTTTATTTATTTCCATTTTAATTCTTTTATCTTCATCCCAAGGAATTGAAGATGGTATGAGTGTTATTGAGATAACCCTTCAACTATATATGTACCTGTTTCATCTGGGTATTCTGTAATCCCTTTGCATGGAAGTCTGCATTTCGAGTGTTTTTGGGTGAATAGGCTCTTGAGTGATACACATGTTGCCAGAGATATTGAAGATCATTCGGAGTGATTGGCTCCTTAAGGAAATAACACAATCCTGTAGCTAAAGCTTTCTTATTTACATCATCAAACACTCCAGAATAGATGACTGTACATGACACAAAACGATGCATTATTATATATATATATTAGTCAAATGAGAGTAGAAAATTTAGAGCACTGGAACTTACAGATGACAGGAAGATCCTTTTGAACTACTACATCCAGAAAAGAAGGGATATCCATGTCAGCCATATCAGCTTTAGCCATTATCAGTTTGAACGTGCCTTCTTGATGGCAAATCATGGATGCAGCAGCGGATGCCTTATTTGTAGCAGTAACTGATTAACCAAACAATTATGAGAGCTATCTTCAAAATAAACAACACCAGATTCAATTCTTATCAACTCTAACAGTAATCGTCAAGGGTTTTGACGAATTTCACAGGTGAGGGCACAGATGTGAAATTCAAGTATAAAAATATGTTATTTGAATTCAAAATTGGATATGAAAAACACTGGTTAAAGTGTTACTGTGTGATCATTTGAAAACCATTTTTAAATTCAATTTTTCATCATTTTGCAGAATTTAGAGTACAGAGAGAGGGAAATGAAAGTGGCAAAGAGATTTGAGAGAAAATTGAAAGTATACCTTTGAAAGAATATAGCTGAAGAATTGTTGAGAGATAAGAACGTGAAATTTTGTCATCATGCACTAGCAGAATGCTAAAACCTCTTGCAAAGCTAGGAACATGTTTTATCAGTGAAATTGACTCATCTACCATTTTTCACAATGAGTGAAACTGAATTGACGAATCGAATGAATCATAGGAAGAAGAAGTTTGAAGTGTTTGTGCATTATAAAGAGTACATTATATAAAGTAGGAGGACAAGTGTCTAATAAATGTGACCATATCATAAAAGGCATTTATTTAATTACCAACAACGTCTTGTACCATTTTCTGGAAACAATATACTTTTTAACTTAATTAACTCTTCAATTTAAATCGTTTCAATTGTCATCCATTTAGTTAAATTTTTTCTATTTTCCAATTAGATATACAAAATTTATCTTTACAGGTGGAGTGATGAGGGTTTATCTTTACATTGTCATTACTTATATGTTTTTATAACAAAAATTAAAAACTAGCTTAATTGTTTAAAAAATGAGTATTTTCAATTAAATTTTTATTAAAAAATTTATATATTGAATGTTTAAAATTTATATTTTTTCGATTGAGTCTCTACATCAATTGAAATTTCGAAATACCAGACAATGTCATTTAGCAGAGATAATTAGCATTTCAAGACATTAACTTTTTTATTAACAAGTTCGTAGTGTTATACTTGAGAGTGTAAAATTAAATAATCAAGTCATCCAATAAATTAGTTCAAAAATATAAAAAAATTAAACACTGGCCAAAATTTTGATAAAAATTCAATTAATAATACTCAAATTTAATGAAATACTTAAAATTTAATTAAACTGCATTTTATTTTTTTATATAAAGACACGTAAATAATGATGATGTGAAAATTAACAGAAAAACAAAGTGATAAAAAAATTAATTAAAAATAATAATAATAATTAGATACTGGCTAGATTAATTTTTTTAATAAAATTCAATTAGAAATACTTAATTTATAAAAGTTTAAATTTAATTAATCCTATTTTTTTTACTAAACTTAATTGTGCATACGAAATTTAATACAGGTTAAGCTAACACTTTTGTATTAATAATTATATCACAATGTATGACCTTAATTACTAGCAAATGGTATTTATTCATAGACGTTACATAAAAATAAATAAATAAAAAGCGTAGTTCACATTTTCTACATAAATTAGTAAACTTCTTACTACACGTAATGTGGCACCGAATACATTTAAGAGTGCATCAATTTTAAGAATCATTTTCACATTTCCATAAAGAAACGTGGTTAATGTTCTTCTTTTATAGTTTTGGTAGTACTTTTTTTTTTTTGGTGAAATAATTAATAGTTCTATTTAATAACAATACTTTTCCCTATTTGCGTTGTGAGAAATTTAATGTCTATGAAAAAGTATTAATTAATACTTCATCTAAACTTTATTAAGAAGTTTAGTTTCATGGTTAAGAAGTTTGTTGAAACACATATTAAATAAATTTATTAATACATATTAGACGAAATTGTCCATGAATATTGTCATATATATATATATATATATATATATATATATATTACATAAGTTGGTTCATAAATTAATTAAACAAATATAACAAAAAATATTAAACAAGTAATATGCATTAAATAAGTCTATCCATACACTAATTAATAGGTACAACAACAAAAAATTAGATGAATCATTTCATCCATTCATTATACAAGTCTATCTATACACCAATTAGACGAACCTTTCAAAAACAATATTACATGAGTTTATCCATACTCTAATTAGATGAATTTAACAATATATATTAGATAAGTTTATTCATACACATATTATAAATTTATTAATACACATATTATAAATTTATTAATACATATTAGATGACTCTGTCCATTTTCTAATTAGACAAGTCTTGTAGTATACATTAAATAAGTTTGTTCATACACTGATTATACAAGTCTAGTACCACACAATTGTGATAATGTACTGATTAGACGAGACAAGTCTTATATTACATTAAATAAGTTTGTTCATACACTGATTAGACAAGTCTAGTACTACACAATTGTGTTCATGTACTGATTAGACGAGACAATTCTTGTAATATAATTAAATAAATTTTTTATACACTAATTAGACAAGTCTAGCACTACACAACTATGTTTATATAATTAGACGAGTCTAACAATATATATTAGAAGTCGATTGAAAAAAGTAGTTTCTATATTATGAAAAGTTCATTAAGTTAATGAAATGTGCAGAGTATAAAAATGTTGTTAATTTGAAAAATATTATTAATTTCCCATAATTGTTTTTAGAAAAATGAATTCAAAATATAATTTCAATATAAAACTGTGTTAAAAATTGAAATGTAAGTCTAAGTATCAAGTTAAACAAAAATAAAAAAGTTGAGGAACGTGTACAGTAAAAGACTCGTATAATTATTGTTTTAAGGTTTTTAATTTAAATGGTGTGAATTTTTATTTGAGTTAAGTTTATGTTTTATTGGTGTTAAGTCTTCTTAATAAATTTTTTAAAAGAAATTCATTTTTTTATATAGTTAATGATTTATTTTGGTAGCAAACTTAAATAAGGTAGGGTATGACCTTAATTTTGTGTTATTTTGGATTCAAAGTTGTATTTATCCCTTGCATGATATTCATATTTCATTCTTTTGTTTCAAATCTATCCCAATGTGTTTTTTTAATAATTATATTTATGTGTTTAAAGAAAAATTAAAGAGAAAGAACATATTGATTTATCTTGATAACCTACTAAAATGATATGAATTCAATTTTTTATTATTTTGTTAGGTTAACTTAGACTTAAAATTATAAATCTTATATAATTAAATATAAACATTACTTAAAATTAATTTTATTAAATTTAGTTGTTCACATGTAAAGATTATATCTTAACACATTGTTTATAAGAAATATATGTAATATAATTTTAAACCTAAAAAAAATTGTTGAAGATCAAACATTACTATTAAATGACTGTACATACATATTACTGTTCTCTCTCTGTAAATTTTGTTTTCTAAACATAGCTGATGCTATTTTTGTTATTTATTTTCAAGAAACTTATTATTTATTTGTTTTCTTCTTTATTTTAATAATTCTAAAAAAACATTTATTGAAATTTAAAAGAATTTGTATGCTATACATTATATAATATTTTTATTCTCCTTAAATAAAATGATGTGAAAATAAGAAAAAGTAGAAATAAAATAAGCCTATATAGTAGTTTTCTCATTATAAGTATTTTTTTTTCTTACATCATCTCATACATTTAGCATATTTATATAATTCATGTAAATACTTTAGGTGATTATAATGACTGCATTAGGAGTATAGTTGGTAGGCAATAGGCAATTAACTATTTATAGGTTGTTTCCACAAACACATAAATGTTTAATGGATATATTAAAATAGTTAATTCTAAAAGTTTGTATTTTATAAGCCATAAGTTATTTTAGTTATATTCTTTTAATTTAAAATTTATTGAAATGAATTTTAATTATTTTTTTATATTTTAACACTTTATTTATTTTTATTTTATCTTTTACTACATATTTAAATTTTATGAATAATTAATTATTAAGTTAATTTTAGTATTTATAGGTTACTTCTGATTTCTTTTTTGCAGATTAAATTAAAAACAATATCATGTAAATTTAAATAATAACTAATATTTTATTATATATTATTTGAAAATTATATGAACTATAAAACTGTAACATATAAATGTAATAATAATAATTTTCATTCGGTTAGGAAGATTTAGAAGTTATCTCAACAACTTCTTATTATCTCCTATTAAAATTCAAATTCTTAAATAGAAAGTTATTTAATATTTCACATCAATTAAATATATAAATAAGTGTAAATTTTATTTTAAATTTTTTTTTTATAAAATTGAGTTAAATTTAAAAGTTATTTTTTTAACGTATAACAAAGTTATAATTAAAGTTTATACTAATAAAATTTATTATTTATTAAGTGAAACAAAAATTACCCTGTATGTAAAACTAAATTATTTTTAAAGTTTATTATTAGAATCCTAAATTCGAATATATTCTAAAAATATTTATTATTTATTGAATTTATTATATCACCCAATCAAGTTATTGTCATATAACCTATTAGTATCTAATATTATATATATATATATATATATATATATATATTAGATAAATACAAATCTTATTTTAAAAACTGATTTTATTGAATTAGGTTAAACTTAAGTTAATATTTTAACAAAAAAAGACTAATAAAATAATGTATTTTCAATCTTGTTATTGACTTAATCTTCATTACTCTTTTAGTAATTGTATTCCTTACATTCAAAAATCAATGCACTTAAAACACGAGGAAATTATATAGTTTAGAAGGGATTAATCTAGTGTAGTGTTTTTCTTTTTAAATTTTTGTTTTTGTTTTTTTTAGATTAAGATAATTAAATTTGCACAATAATGACCATCAGAATATATATTCTCAAAAAATGAAAAATAATTAATCTTATAACATGAATTAATAAAATGAAGATTAAAATAAATACAAGTAAAAGTTAAGTTAATTTCTAACCAGCATAAACATGCCCGGAGTTAATTATTTATGAACATGGACGATTACTCTGTAAAAAAAAAAAAAGCTACTAACTTTAGTGTACATTATTATAGTTGTCAATATTGACATCTAAATTAAACTTCTATAAAGGTTTACTTGTAATATATATATATATATATATATATATATATATATATATATATATAATAATTCTTTTGAAAAATTACATATTTATGAGTTTCATGATATTCTAAGTAATAAGAACAAAAAATTGGATTCCGGTAATCAACTCATAAATTATTATTAACTTATTTTATTTTTCTCCAACTTAACATAATTTGTTTTTTCAAATTAAATATTGAAATTTATATATTTTCTTTTATCTTTTTATTCTTATTATTTCATATAATTTATAAACTTATAATTTTCTTGCTCTTTCTAAATTAAGTGTTGATATACTTTTATTGTGTCCATAAATATTTTTCATCTATAAAACATACTACAGAGGGGAACAACATTCTTCAGATAGAGTTAAATATATGATTCTGCACTATACAAGTCCACTGATATTTCTAATTTAATACACTTTGATTCTATTATAACGCGTCTGTATTTTCAAGATAGTGTTGTAATGAATTACTATTGTAAATTTAAATTAAACTAAACGTATTTCTTTTATTTTTAGATTAATTGAAGGAAAATATTCAAATGATTTTTAATTTATTTTATTGGAAAAGTTTGTAAAGTATGTAGATAAGTATTGTTTTGAAATAAACGAATTTAAAGTTTGAAGCGGGAGGGTGAGACAGGAGACGAGATCCCCTACAGATTCCACAGACACTCCAAACAATCCCTACCTTTAAATTTCATTTTTTTCATCACAAAACATGATCTAGAGCGTGCACCATGTGCAGTTGTGTAGAGGATTCGGTTCGGTGAAATAGAACACAATACAAAATGCCAACATCCAGAGACACCGAGAGACACAGGTCGACGAAGATGGTGAAACTCTCTATCTCTCACTCAATTTGAAATTAGGGTTTCTCTTGTAATCGCCATCTCATATTCTTAATTTGTTTGCAGGATGAAATCGAAGAGTTGGAACCATTGTTTGATTACAGCCGGGTTCAGCCTGTGAACCCCATTTCCATCGATGGTGCGTTTCTTTTCTTGAAAAATTTAGGCGATTCCAAACCCTTATTTTTACAAGATTACTGTTTATCCTTTTTATTACTATCCTATGGGAGTTTCCGCTTGAATTTGAATGTCTTGTGATGGTCGCAGATGATTTTGATGATGACGAGGATGTGATTTGCCCTGATGGTAAGAAGAGAAAGACTACGGATACTGTAAGTCTTATTTTAGGCTCTGATTTTTACGTATTTTTGCTCTGATTATTGGTTTCGGTTTTGTAACTGTTGAAACTGTTGGGTTTTAGGTTGAGGATGAGAAGAAGACTACTGGGGAAAGAGTCACAGTGGTGAACATTGAAGATCAAGATGATGATTGGTTACCCCCTCCACCAAAGAGTGCAAGTAATTCCCAGAGGACGATTGAAGAGGATTCAACTTTGAAAAAATTGAGGTTGTGTATTTCACTCTCCTTAGGAATTTTTAAATGCCAAATCTTAAGTGTTTGCTATTGCCAATCCTTTTACTCCCCCGTGAAATTATATTGTCATTGTTCTGCGCTGGAATTGGTTGCTCCAACAGTGATATCATAAGATGGGTGCTAGCCTTTTTTATGTTTTTGAAAAGAAAAAAATTGGCCATTCAACCCTAACCACATGAAGCAATGATAAAATGGAATCATTGACACAGTTTTTCATTTTCTTTCTGTATACCTATAATTTTTGTGTGTTAATCATCTGTGGTTTCTTCTGGAGCTGGACTGCCTTTTTCGTTGCTCCACATGTGAACATTACACAGAAAAAGATATGCATGGGTGAATAAAATGGTTTTAATGTTCCATATAATTACTCCCAATCCCTACCCGCTTTTATCTACAGTTTCTAACAGGGTGTTACTTATGGGTGCAGATTAAAGAAGCTGGAACTTGCCTCATTTGCTGAATCAGCAAAACAATTGTTAAAAGATGTTGAAGAGTCTTCTAAATTCGAAGTTAATGATTCGTTGCAGTCTCCGGTGGATGGTGTAGATGAGAAAAGTCTACAGCATTCTGAAAGACCAAAAATCGTCATTTCTGTTCAAGACAAAGATGGAACAAAGCAGATTCGAATGTTCATGGTATATAATTCCTTCAGCTGATATACTTTTTGTTGTCAATGGATGATTCTTCAGCTTGGCGATACAATCTGTGGGTTGTATTAATTGTGTCTGAATTGCATGTGAATCATGCAAATAGTTATCCTATAATTCATTCACAATACGATTCTTCAGCTTGGCGATACAATCTGTGGGTTGTTTTGTATCTGAATTGCATGTGAATCATGCAAATAGCGAAGGATCGTATGAATCACCCTCGTGCAATTCTCCTGCAGTGGGTTGTGACATCTTGCTGTCCAGAGTCATCCGCGTTGTACCTAGCCAGCCATCGTGGCTGGAGCAATAATTTTTGCAAGCGAGATTGCAAGTAAAAGGCTACCAGAGCAGGCAAATCGTGTTGCACTGCAGATCCAGTCTCTGTTCCACTTAAGCTGCTCTTGCTGCTAGTGGAGGGAGATGACCCACAACCCTAAGTTAAAACAGAAATATGTTTTTTTCCTTTAGGAGTTTCTATGTTGTTACAGGTCAAACACCATCCAGTTATGATTTTTTACTATGGGCCATAAGTTTTTATTGGATCACTGGGAAATTCTTCCTACACCCTATATACTTTTCTTCTAGCTCCCTGTAATTATATTTGATGGACAAAACTGCACTTTTGAAATCCTTGACATATTTCGAAAAACTGCACTCTAGTGTCTTTTGATCTAAATATAAAGAAAAAGAATAAAACAAAAGTAAAATATATATTATACATAGTTAAAAATAGACTTTAACCCTGATCAATTTCACAAAACGAACTTGTAATATGGATTTTACACTTAAAATTGTAACTTAGTCTTAACTCTAGTCCTCATCTTGCTGTAGATGAGTGGTGTCTTGAGTGTGAGACTAGATATTTATAGGTATTTTGATAGTGACTTGATAATTGATGGCATGATAGGCCTAACAAACATAGTTAGGATATACTTTGATATCATAATAAAAAGTGAACTTCAAGTCTAGTTCAATCTTACAAAATTGACTTTTACTGTAAGGTTTACATTTACTTATGCATATTAACTTGACCTTATCTTTAGTTAATATAGGATTTTTACAAATTATAAAGTTTTATCTTCAAAATTAAACTAAGATATTTTCTAATCATGCCATTTTGGGAACTAAAAATTATTTTGGAACTTATATATGCTATTTTGTTATCTATTTAACTTCATGCTAATATATGTGTTTATCAGTATCTGTTTCATTTTGTTAAATTGCTCTTAGACCTATGTTTTACTGTTGATAATGAATCTTTCGATTCATTAAACGATGTGATTCAATTTCTGTTTAAGGGTTTGTATCTGATTCAGCTATCATTCGTCGATCTACTGGTATATTTTGTGATATTAATAGTTTTATTTCAGGTAAAATCTAGTTGTAATTTTTGGGATACAAGAGTTGTGTTTCTGTTTTTTTTTCAAAGCTGTTTTTCAATTATAGGTCACTGGACATATTTTCAAAACAGAGTTTGGCCTCTATCCTTACGCTCATCTTTTAATTGTCTCTAGGATGACAAGTTTGAAAGGATTGTCAAGACATATGCCGATAAAATCAAGTGTGACCAGAAACAGATAGTGCTGTCCTTTGATGGTGATAAAATAAGTTCGTCCGAAACCCCTGCTAGCCTTGGGATGGAAGACGATGATATTATTGAAGTTCACGTGAAATCATGTTGATCTAGGTGAGTTATATTCTATCTTTCTGTTTTTAAAAAATCTTTGATTTTGTTCATAGCATTATGATATCTTGCATTGGTAATGTACTTCTGACTTGAAGTAATTGAAGGGTGTCACCTGCTTGCTCACTTTCTGTCATTGTCTCCTGCTCCAGTAGCCGTTCGATTGATTACTTCATTCAAAACGTAATTTGCTTCTTTGCTGGAAATAGTTACAATATCGCCTATACTCATCTGACCCAGGTATTATGGTGCTCAAACTGACATTTTGGACCATGCTTGGGAACCCTTGAAGGTTTTTTGTGTCTGTAGCATCTTTAGTAAAACAAGAACAATTCTAGTTCGTATTTGCAATACTTATTTGTACAGCAAATATTTTGACAGAATAGTTTAGGCACTCTTTTGATAGATGTTTCTTTGATTTGTGATATAGGTCTGTGAAAATCCAGAAAACCTCCCGGTATTTGTGGTGCATTGCATTTTTTTTTTCTGCTGTTTGGTTGATCGTTCAATAGATCTATAAGCGATGAGGTAGCTCAAAGTCGATTCCGAAAATTTAGTTATTTGGTTGATTGTTGATAAGGATGTGAAACAGACATAATACTTGTTCTTCAGTCTCCAGATAGACACACACGTAGGGATTATTTTTAACACTAGAGTACATAAACAAATGCAAACATCATTTTATGGTTACACATTTTCAAATCAGAGATTTTAATTTGTAGTCTAGGATACGTATTAATTTTATTTTTTTCAATTTATTATTCTCTCAAGTTATTATTAGTCAAGCATGTCTCTTGAAGACTGTTAAAATGCTAAAATTTTACGCAAAAATATTCATGCAACTTAAAAAATGAAAAATGGTTTAGAACAATGCATTTTATGCTTAAATGGGAGAGAAATAGAATTATGATAGAGATGAAAAAGGTAACTTTCATCTATTAAAGGCTTAAATGAGTTTTAGTTCCTCGATATTAGATCATTTTTTTTATTCCTTGTAAAGATTTGTATAAATTAGTCCTTTTAAAAACATAACTGTTTTTGTAGTCCTTTTAATACTTTTACAAGAAATAGTCCTACAAGAAACTGGTATTGGTTCCTTTTTATGAACTGTTTCTTAAGTTGTAAGTTATATTTGGGCGTCACCAACGGCTACGTGTAATTAACAAATCCACTTCACACCTGGAGTGACAAATTTTAGTTTATATAGGAATTTAAATTCACGGTTTCGAAATTTTGGATATTACTAAGTTTTTATCGAGTTTTGTTACTTTATTTCATATTTAAATATGTTATCCTTTTAATTTATTTTATTGATTGGATGTGTCAATTATTTTATCTGGAAAACTTGTTTATTTACCGCAACATGATTTATATTGATCACAAAATTTCCCAGACATGTTAACTAAGCAAGAGAACATTTAAGTGAAAAATATAAAAATTTATGAATAATTTGAAATTCAATTAAGCATACTTTAATTAATAATAATAATGATTTACTTTAGCAGATTGTTTTGTTATATTAATTACTATAAAATTTATATTTCTCAAACGACTATATGGAATTTAAGTTTTCTAATACTTGAGTACTTATTAAAATAATTTGGGTGTTACTCCCTCTACCACCTCATTCCCCTATTACTCTTTTCTTTATTTTTTCATTTCTATTTTACCCTTACTAAAATTTTAGGGTTAACATTATTTAAAATCTCATGTGGACATTCATTCTCTTTATCATTTTTTCCTCTTTCTCTTTATTATTTTTTCCAGGTTGCCTCTTACGTTCCACTATCCTTGGGTTGTCTCTCATGTTTCACTTCTTCTCTTTTATAGAATTGTGACGTGAGAGTGTGGTGGACTTTGTGTTTAGTAAGATTGAAAGTAGGGAAAACAATTCATCTTCAGCCGTGAGTGTGGTGGTGCTTCAAGGTGCTGGTTTAGAGGCGTGAGAGGTTCAGAGGCGTGAAGGTGCGTAATAAAACCCTAAAATATAAACCGTATAATCTTTAAACGGATGTGAGCATCCGTCAACGGATGTGAGCATCCGTCAACGGATGTGAGCATCCGTCAACGGATGTGAGCATCCGTCAACGGATGTGAGCATCCGTCAACGGATGTCAACATCCGTTTAAAGATTATACGGTTTATATTTTACAGTTTTTTTTATATTAATTTTGAAGATATTTAAATAATATAATTTATATTTTTTGATATATTATTTTTGAATATATTTTGATGTATTTTAATAATGTATTTTTGAGGAGGAGGCATATCAGGCCTATGAAGAAAAAATGGAAGATGAGAAACGGATGTGATGGAGTTTGGGAGAGAATCTGAGAAGGTTGGGAGGTGGGTGAGAAGGGGTAGAAAGATAGATTTTAGGGTTAAAGTAAATAATTAGGATTAAAAAGTAAAAAGGTTATTTTTGTAATTATAAAAGGTTAGTTTTGTAATTCAAAAAATATGTAATAGAATTGAGGAGGTGGAGGGAAAAAATGTGGTGGTGGAGGGAGTAACACCCAAATAATTTAGCAACCATAAAATTTTACTTATGTTAAATAAAAATAATCGAAATCACTTACTATTTTATACTAATTATAATATAATTTTATATTAATTACATCATTTGTCATTTTCTTAATACAAGACAATTAAATAAAATAACAACAGGAATGAACAATTATGTCACCCACTTAATAAAAAATTACAGAATACTTAATTGAAACAATATAAAAAAAGAAGTACTTTAAATTTTCTCAATAAATAATAATAGGAATAATAATAATATATTTTCTATTTTGTAATGACTAAGCAGTTTTTTTATGGTCCATTTGAAATTTGTCATCTACATAATTTTATTTAGACAACTATTCTTTAGTATTACATTTCCGTGATTATTAAACATATTTCCTTATTTTGTTACTAATAAATTTAAAGTGTTTCTTCCTACACCTCACCAGTCTCACCCTGAACCTGTCTATTTTTCTATTATTCCAGCTGTACCCATCTGAAATCCTACACCCCTTTCTTCTCTCTTATCGCAGTGCTCCTCCCATCCTCTGTCACTTTACTTGTTGTCGTGCTTGTATGTGTTGTTTGTATGAATTGTTTGTATGTAGTATTTGTATGTGCTATTTGTATGCTGGGATTGTATGTGCTGGGATGCATTTCTGGGATGGATGAGACGAAAGTTGAGGCCTTAACCCACTGGTTGAGAACACGCTAGTGTTAGAAGAGAGGTTGCAGAACTCTCCACAGTTGGAAGTGTGGTTGAGAGCTCGTCGTACAGTCTAACCACAGTTGTGCGGTTCATATCGCGCTGCAATCAGAAATGCGGCTACCGCACTTGGAAGTGCGGTTTTATTGTTGCCACAACTTGAAATGCGTTCAAGCATTGCTTTTCATTCTTTTTATTTGCTTTATTACATTTAATTGTTTTTTAAACTTGATTTGTTTTTTATATTTTTTATTAGTTTATTTAAATATTAAATTTGTAGTTTATATTTTGTAATTTTGTATTTTACTTTATATTTGATATTTATTTAAATTTTATTTTTAATGTAATTAATTTTTCTTAATTTTAAAATTTAAATTTGTTTGTTAATTTTTTAGTCTATAATTATTTATTGATATTTTATTTTTCAATATGAATTATTATTTAATTATTTGTTGTATACTTTTTTTAGATTTTGATTCGTTTATTAATTTAAATTTAATTTATTGTGTTTATGTTGTTTTTTAAAACTTTTTTTATTGATTTGTTAACTTTTTTTTATTTTTAATTTTTAATTTTTATTATATTTGATATTTATTTAAATATTATTTATAATATAATTAATTTGAAATTTATATTTGTTTGTTAATGTTTTTGAAATTATTTATTTATTTAAATAATAATTATTATGCGTAAATTTTTAATTTTTGATTTATTATTTTGTTTCTTAATTTATTTTTTAATTTTTAATATTGTTGTTATAATTTGTAGTTATTTAAGTATTATTTATTAACTAATTATTATATATTTAATTGATTATTTTAAACATATTTATTATAATAATATATATAAGAAAATGAAAAACAACATAAAACTAAAACACCTAAATAAAAGCATAAAACTAAAACAGCATTCAACTAAAACAAGATAAAACTAAATTTAAAAAACAGCATATAACCTCTCACAAATATAACTCAATGAAACAAGAAAGGAATAAATAAAACAATGGAGAAATAAGGTTGGGGTGCATGCACAAGCACAAGGTTAACATAACAATGAAGAAATGAGATGATGTGCATGCAGAAATTATAAGTATAGTATTAAAGTTGTTGGTGGTTGAAAAATCATTAGATCATTATTACAATATTTTAGATTTTATAAAACGAAGGACATAACTGTCAATTGGGAGTTGCAAGACAGGTGAAATGTAAGGAGAAACACTCGTAAATTTACGGAAATACCTTCCTTTTTTTTCATATCTAACACTTTTGAAACATCTCTCTGTATTCAGTGTAAGTAAACAAAGAAATCCATTTCTTTATTCATTTACTCCCTCTCAATGTTTTCTTCTAAGAGCAAAGACATGTTTGAAGGAATTGATTAAAGGGCCATGTCAAACGGGGAGGGTGATATTGAGCCATGTGGAGGAGGCAAATAAGACAATTTTTAATGAGTCATACCTACTTAATAAATTTAAGATCTAAATTTTAAAAGATAAATTGACATGAGACTAAATTTAGATATGAGAATCTTAAATATGATATTGGGTCATAAAAATAAATTTTCTTTTTAAAAAAAAAACCTTTTTTCTGAAAGAAATATTCTAAAATAATAAAAATATTTTTTTTCATTAAAAACAATTTTTCTTAAGAAATATTCTAGATCAATAAGTAGAAAAGAATCATTCACAATAATTAATACTAAAAATTAATTTATTTTAAGGTAAAGTGCAAATAATATAAAATTTAAATGAAATTTATACTACTATTGTATTTAAAGAAAAAATATACACGGATCTAAAAAATGAGACGATATAGAGGGACTCATAAAACATAGATTAAAACCTCGTAATCATCATTGAAAATGTTCTGATCCCGAAAGGTGTGTTAGTTGGTAAAGAGAGAAGTAAATATATAATTGGAAAAACGTAGAATCTTATCCTAAATAATTTAAAAAAGAGAAAAATAAATAATTTTTTTTATAAATTAAAATTATTTTATATAAAATTTAGAGAAATTGTATATTTCTTTTTACAAAATAGACTTATATATAATATCGATTATAAAAAAACTTATTCTTTTAAAATATTCAAGGATATATTTATGTTCCCGAAAAAATTGGTTATCTAAACCTAAATTTGTAGGCCCAACAATGCCACAAAATCCAATTTGGGTCCAGAGTCCACTATTGTCAGTCACGCACATGTAAAATGTTGTCTTCCTCACCCAACTTGCTTTTGCATCTCCAAAGTTTCAAAATTTCCCCTTTTTCTTTATTGTTTTTTCCACACCTTATACTCTCTCTAAATTATTCTAATTACCATAATTTTTTTTTCAGAATTAAAAAATATTTTACTAGTGATAAAAGTATCACGTTAATTCCATTATACAATTTAATATAATAAACAATTAAAGTTTTAGGAAAAATACCACACGGTTGTTTGATTTTTAGTACACATTTATATATAATGTTTGAAAGTAATCAAATAAATTTCAATTATGATTTGGGTTAGTAATTTATGATTTTGCTGTCTGATCTGATTAGATTTTGTCAGTCCATTCCAAGGAAGTAACTAATGTTCTTGTTAGAGATGATAAAATAAAGAAGAAAGAGGACATAAATAGATAACAAACAAATGGAGGAAAAATGCTTTAATTCGAAAGAAATAAATGAAATAAAAATAATTTTATATATATTAATATATTCATTTATTATTTTTAATAATATTTTTGAATTATTTATAATTATTATAACAAAA
The DNA here is from genome assembly GCF_029865625.1 of Vigna umbellata. Taxonomy (NCBI): domain Eukaryota; kingdom Viridiplantae; phylum Streptophyta; class Magnoliopsida; order Fabales; family Fabaceae; genus Vigna; species Vigna umbellata. The sequence continues at coordinate 38,386,073 of NC_142170.1, forward strand.
AATCAACTCCTTTTATAGTCCATCTATATAAAAAAAAAAAGCATTTATTATAAAAACAACAAAAACCATCGTGTTTTTCTTTTTCTCTTCAGACAATCACTCATCTCCTTTTTGTTTCCATACCGACTACCCCATCACATTCGAACAAACCAAACGAAAAATTTAAAATTTTAAAAGAATATATATTATAAAAATCAAAGAAAATAAGACTAAATAAAAAACAAACTTGATCTTATAATGAGAAATAAACAATAAATATGTAAAACTGTCACAATTTTTTTATTTCTTTTGTTTATCTCATTTTTAATTTTGTTTTCACGGTGTATTTTTATTTTTTATTTCAAACAAATATTCAAAATAAAAAATATAAAAAAATTGACTACTTTATATAATGAAAAATAAAAAATATTACATTAAAATTTTTCAAAGGATCTTTTAGTTTAATTGCTGTAATTTTCTCCTCATAACTAAAAAAAAGTCATCCAAAGAAAGAAGCCAACATCAAACAATTTCTTTTTTACCAAAACCAAATGCAAAACGAAGACAAAAGCTAAAAAGATTATTTAAACCTTAGTATTTGATTAACAATATATATATCTCACGGTAATTAACCTTTTCCTTTTCTTTTTTTTGTGTTACAGAGTAAAAAGTGGATGGAGGCTTTTATTATTAACAGTGTTATCTGAAAGGAAAATGACACTTGAACAACCATTTTTGACAACATTTAGACACGCGCACACGTGTCAAAATCTGAGTGGTCCATTTTCATTTAATTTTTCCAACTGGACCACTCAGATTTTGACACGTGTGCGCGTGTCTAAATGTTGTCAAAAATGGTTGTTCAAGTATCATTTTCCTATCTGAAATCATATTACACTGATATAACACCTCCTACACTTTTCACGTCAATCCAAACAACATTTATTGTATGCACTGTCAATCACCTACAACGCAATTCAATGCTATTTTTTATTTATCTTTCTACATTATCTTCTCATTTGTGTCTAATAAATAGCTTCATCCACTTGTAATAATCATTACAAAGAATAATATAATTTAACTTAAAAAAAATGATGTAATATAAAAAAAAGTATGATTAAATAGATTGAAAAGAGTTACAGAGTACTTGTTTGTTGTAATGTAAATGGAGTGAAAAGCTCGTGACCCAACGTGAGACACGAGGGGTGTGGGCCCGGGGTGGCTGATCCGGTCCGGCTCATCCCATTACGCGAGTTCGGATTGGCCCAACGCGGCTAACCATTGGGATTACGTAACCACCACATTCACATGCACTATACATTGGATAACGTCCTGGTGGACCCCACTTCACCACATCGCTCTTCCATGCTGGAAAGTTCCATCTCTCCATTGTACACGTCACCTCCCCCAATTGGGTAAAGCCTGCAAGAACGCATGACTCATGCTTCCTTCCCTTTCTTCTTCTTCACTGCACAGCGAGAATAGCACTTTTCGCTGCTTTCTCTTTGCTCTCTTCTACTTTATTTTATTGGGAAACAGTCGTAGGTAGAATCTCTTACTTCCTTTTCACTTTTCCTCCTTCTCAAAAGTCAACCCTCCATGCTTCTCTCGGATTTCTTGTTCATCGTTGCTTCCACTCACTGGTTTCTAAACACTCTTTTCCCTGCTTTTTACTTTCTTTGCTTTTTTCCTCCCTGCTTTTCATCACGAAAATTATATTTAATTTAATTCGCCTTGTTTTTGTTTGTTTGTGGTGGTTTTCTCATCTTCATTCATTTCTGCTATAGTTTTTGCTACTCTTTTGGGAGGACAGAGTGGTGAACTATGATTACTCAGTGTCCTCTGATCTGGGTGTTTTTATGATTCAACTATCATACCATTACAAGTTCTTGAGTTTTATTAGTCGTGTGGGTAAATTCTGGATTTTTGAAATAATTCTTTTGGATTTCTAATCTATTTGGACCAACAGGTAAGACATGGACATTTGAATCGCTTTTTTCTTTCCATAATAGTATATTGAGTAAATAGTATATCCACTGTCAGTGTTCACCTTTATTCTGTTATGAATTGTTACATACAGTGCATTTGTCATTTTGTTTTTTTATAGTAATCACTTTAAATGTTATATTTATTATGATTTCGGATTATTTGTATCATCATGATTTCTGAATAGCTGACAATTTTTTTTTTTATATTTTCTGGTTTATTGAAGATAAACTATTTTCCATTTGTATCTTGTCAAAGGACTGTTTTATCATTCTTAATAGTCTTCTCATGGTTTCACAGGTATAACTGCATTTCATGTGAAGCTATTCTGCAATTTCCTTTTTTTCTTCTTAAGCTTTAAATTCTATTGACCCTGTGCGATTTTTTTACAGCTTGTAAACCTTCACAGGGCAACAACTGATGTAAGGCGAGATATTGCCTTTTGCATAAAAGGACTCTGCAACCCTACATGGACCACCTGAGCTGATATCTGGATCTTCTTTATTTAAATTGCTGTCTATGCAGTATGAGGTTTTGTAATCTCAGAACCTTTTTCATTATTGGAATTGAAGATTAAGGAAATGGACAAGGTTTGTGAGTTCTGCACGGCCCTGAGGCCACTTGTTTACTGTAAAGCTGATTCGGCATATCTTTGTCTATCCTGTGATGCGAAGGTGCATTTGGCAAATGCTTTGTCCGGCCGGCACCTCCGGAACCTTGTGTGTAACTCATGTGGACATCATGTTGCTTATGTTGTATGTTTGAACCACAAAATGTTAATCTGTCGAGACTGTGATAAAAAATTGCACAATGTTTCTTTATCACACCAGAAACGAGCTATCAGGAGTTTCATAGGTTGCCCTTCTGCTAAAGACTTTGCAGCACTCTGGGGGTTTGAATTGAATGAGATTGAAAACTGTGCCAGTCAGGATCAGTTTGATTCAGTTTCCTGTGTTTCTGCGGAATTGAATGTAGCACAAGTCTCAGGAAAGCCTGATATTCAAAATGAGGTCCCTTCACTGCTAGCTGGGGCCAAACTTGATGAGGAATCGACCGGTCAACAAGGTCAGGTATGCAAGATAGAGTTTTAATATCTCATTTATTGTACTGATGAAAGTTTCAGATTTTACTCATTTGAGCATTACTTTAATAGCTAAAGCCCTCATGATATAAAATTTAGTTTTATGTCACCGAAGTTAGTTTTCCATTATAATAAATATAAGATGGCTTTATTGCAAACCATCTGGTACTTCTGAAGTGATTGACTTTAAAAGCACGTACATACATGTATATTAAAGTTTACGAGTTTGTTTTCCATACTTTGAGAGAATTAGAGGAGTCATTATAACGAGTTAAGAGTAGAACAGGATGTACACTGTTATTGCTTTCAATTTACTTTAAATGGATGCAATAATAGACTACTTGATACTTTAGTTCCGAAAGTTATAAAGTAACTGATAATCTAGTACTGGTTTTATAAAAAAATGTCAGTTAATTTAGTCTCTCAAATTGGTTCCCACAGTTAATTTGATCTTTTAGATTGTAAAATCAATAATTTAATCCCTGAATTTAACAACCACTGTCAAGTAAGCTATTTAATTTAACAACTATCCATCAATTTGGTTCTTGAAATTTATGGTGTGTTTGCTTTGGTAGATCTACGGTTTACGGATGCGAATGAGTATCGTGCTTTAGGAGATTTGCAGTGATTAGAGGGAGTGGAATTGCAGGTTAGGAGAGAGAATGAATTCTTGCATAGGTGAAGAGATTTGAAGAGATTCATGGTGGTTTTACTGAAGTGTCCTTTGTGTATTTTTGAATTAAGGTTATGCATGGAACTGATGGTGTAGTTGTCCTGGTGGTTTTATAAGGCTGTCGTTGGTGGTTTTGTGGTGTTGGAGTTGTTCTCTGTGTGAGGTGTTGGTGGTGAGAACAGATTCTCTATAATGAGAATCGATTAGAGAATTGACAGTTTTTTATTTTCTGAGAAATGGGTCCACTTTTGATTTAGTTTTTATTAAGAACTTAAATTTAATAATAATAACAATAATAACTCACATTCATTTTAATATAATTAACACTAATTATTTATTTTAAATTACTTTTATATCTAAGGATAAAATGATAATCTTTTATTTTTATTCATTAAAATATATATATAAATAACAAATTTAGGAGATTTGTTCATCTTTCGTTTGATCCAAATAACCCCACTTTTACCATATTTTTCCTTTAAATCCATCTTCAAATCCAAAAACTGCATATGAAACCACTTATTACCAATAAAGTGAGAGGCTGAATTGACTGATACACACTTACAATCAGAAACCAAAATGACTTACATTGAAACTAAAACAAGTCCAGGGATTAAAATTTCTTTTAACAATTCCAGAGAGTAAAATAATTAATAATTTTTATTTTGGAAATTGATTTGATGGATCCTCTTGTATTGGATAAATGATAGAAACTACCGGTTTATTAAATCTTGAGCAAATACAAGGAATGGTTTGTGCATTCTCAAATTTAGGAATTTGCAACATGTTTTTGGCCAAATTGGTGTTCCTCACTTTGTAAATCTCTTGTAGTTGCTAATCTTCCTTCCTTTCTCTTTCTATGACAACCACTTGTTCAGAGCACAACAATTACTGGAAGGTGTAATTTAAAATCTACCCTTAAGTATTTACTTAAATTGTAATTTTTTTTTCTAGTCCCAATTCAACAAATCAAGATAACAAATAACATAATTTGGATGTACATGTCTAATTAATTAGCAAAAGGAACAGCTTCTATCATATGTATAAATGCAACCCATATCTTTTCCGCTTTTGATACAAGTTAAAATGTGATGTATCTCAATTTTTGATATTGTTTTGCAGATATTGCACAATCATCAAGAGCGTCAAACTATTGTGCAGCAGATTATTGATCTAAAATGGCTCCAACAAAATGAGGAGATTGATTATTCTGCGAAGATCAGTAGGCTAAAAGAAAAAAAATCATCACCTTCATTATATCACACTCTTAAGAAATTGGACGAAAAATTCAATGGTCAAGCAAAAAATTCCCAGGATTTGGCTACTGATGTTCTGGAAAAAGACTGTCCTATTGTGGAGCCGAGTACAGAAACTTTGCCTTCCACTTTTTCTCAACTTGATAATTTATCTTCATCTTCAATTATCGATCTTCCCTTGCATGGAGAATTGTTCTGGACGTGCAGAAGTCCACTTCGAAGTAATCAGGTCAGAGAATTATCTGTTTGAAGACCACTGGTTTTAACCGCTGTTCTTGATATGAAAATATGAAGTGTTAACTTCTCCTATTTTGCACCTTGCTTTGGTGAGATGCATCCCTTTGGTTACATGAAAATATGAACAAGTACACACAAATATGCAAAAAATGTTTCAGACAAATCACAACTTTTTTCGCTTGCAGTTTGAAAGAGAACACTAGGTTTTGTACATCATTGGATAATATATTTAGTATATGATGAATAATTGGGAACATAGAACCGAGCAATAAAAATAAAAACAATCGAAAAATTCCATATTTGATGTTAAATTATTAAAGATAAGCTATCATCAAGGAGGCAGATATTATGCCTTGTATAGGTAACTCAAAAGGGCACTAAATCTCACCAGACAAGCAACGCGAGCTTAAAACTCAAGTATATCTTGTCTACACTGGGAAAGAAAACCACAATCTAGCTAGGGATAAGATATCCCAATTCTCATTCAACTAAATCCTAACTTCTGATATTACGGATATTCCCTCAATCCTGATTATAAACCGCAATTCACATTTTCTGCTACATTACAAATCATAATTTAATCTAATACAATTTCCCCATACTGCAATAAGCTTCCACCAGTTATAATTGTAATACATTTCTCCTTTTCCTTTATTACAAGATATTAATAAAAAGCTTTATGATGATGTCTGTGTAGCCAGCAAGGACAAACAGAATTACACATTGATGAAAAGCTGAAAGGACAAACCGGACCAACAAAAACCGTACATAAGAAAAGCATATTATGCTAGAAATAAAACAGGATATATTATGCTAAGAAAAGAAGTGATTTTCATATATAATTACTGAAACCGGTATTGGTTTCATAATATAAGATTAATATCATTCCAAGATTTTCCTAACAGTGAAGGTCCTCCTATGCAAAGGCTTTAACTTGTGTCTTCCAGGCCTATCCTAGTTTAAAGAAAAATTGGGTTCAAGCTGAAAAAAATAGAAAATCATACAAACAAATTTCAGCCAGCTTTTGAATGTCTTGAACAGGAGTTTGGTTGGAAAAATGCCAAATTAAACATGCTCTTGATAGGGTTTCTAAACTTAAATCGGTATCATAGAAAGTTTGGAAATTTTGTTTCAAACATAGCATGCTGGCTTTTTAATCTTAGACCTTCCTCCCAATCTGTCAGTGACAAGAAAAAGGAGTTGAATGTCAGACATATAGTAGCATAGGCAGACACTTGTTTTGCTGTGTGTTTGTGACTGCTCTCGCATTTGATTCATTTAAATTTGGTTGACATTATATTGATTGTTCAGTATCAAACATTTGGTCAACTTTATACTTGTCAAAATGGAAATTTCTTTTTGTCAATGTTGCAGCTGTGGTCCCAAAATATTCAAGACCTCGGTATATGTGAAGAACTTGTTCGTCTAGATGATTTTAACATCCCTGATGTTGACTTAACTTTCCAAAACTTCGATGAATTATTTGGAGGAGATCAGGATCCAATTAGAATATTGTTTGATGATCAAGATGTCTCCTGCTCTTCTTTAGAGAAGGATAAGTCAATCGACAAGTCAGATATTGACAATCTAAGTGCAATGGAGGTCTGAATTTCTTCTTTATAAGTCAACATATTTTCATTCCTTCTTAGTGTGTTGATAGTCGTAGGGCTACATCAGACTATAACGATTAGAGAAGAGCATCATAATATTTATCAACATGAGCAGAATGTGAACAGTCATTTATTTTTTTAAGGCTAATTTTAAAGGACAAAGGGCAATATTAATGCAGAGTAATAATTTTATGCAGAACAGTGCACTTCAGCTGTTTTCTTTCAGTGGCTTATCACTTCTTGCATCAAAAGCGGAAAATGTGAAACTTTCAAAGTTTAATTTTTTTCTGATTCATGGTTTTGGTTATACCACACATTTTTTTTTTTTTGGAAAGCATTCAAACACAAATACAGTTGCAACGGTACCATAGATACAGTAAAACTGTTAATATAAGTTTCCGCAACCATTGTATTTCTGAAGCTATTTATAACCATAACAGTTCAAAGAAAAGCCATAGAAGAAGAATTGGAGGACTGCTGTATCCACCCATGTGATGCAATGAGTTAGGTCCATAATTTTGTTATATATGGTGCACATGTTTTGAAGCCCCCATGTTTTTATAGTAAGCTTTAGAATAAAAAAGTCATTTTGTAGTTTAAGGTTAATTCCAGTTTATCTTCATCAAAATCACCTGATAATGTATTCATGAATAGTGGATCAAGCTAAGGTATACGAAGTCAAGGTAACATCAACGAGATACCCGGTCTCCAAAATAATATACCTATTAATTGTACTATTTTTTTTTTCTGTCATGAAAGGATTCTTCGGCTTCTGCATCCATTAATCTCTCCCAATCTGATCATGAGAACAAGGATATGAACCCTCTCGGCCAGTACTGTCCAGAAAGCATGGATCCTACTCATGCAACTCAACCATTTGATTCAGCTATACCCTTATCTGTTTTGGGAATCAGTCTGGAAAGCAGTTTCACACATGAGGACGGTATCCTTTCTCCCTACAGTGAAGGGAAGGCTTATTCAGGTAGTTAAATTGAATTGAAGATTGCACATGTGGAGCCTAAAGGAAATGTCATATAAAGAGAAAAGGTCTCAATTGTGAGTTCTGAGTGCTAAGTGTCCCACTTTAGCCTATGTTTAGTTGAGTCATTTTAGCATGCCATTCAGTTATCGCATACCTGTTAGTTCTTTATCTCAGTATTGTCAATTTTAACATTCGAGTTTGTTTTTGGTACCACGTTGATCTATTACCAGCAATAATGCATTTTATCCCTGGAAATATTAAGTTGATATTTGTATTTTATCAATTTTTATTATATTTATATTCTTTCTGCTTCCAGGCATGAGAAGCAATTTCGACTTCTATCCAGGAAACCTGGAGCTAATGTAAGAAAGAGAGTGAAAGGCATTCCTATGACAGAAATCATTTGACTTTTGCATATTCATGCTGTAGATATCTCTCTCTCTTCCAGATTGTTCCTAATCATGAAGCATTTGTTCACTTGATAAATTGATTCACTCACATTTTTTCTGTTGATAATATATTGTAAAAGTATAGCATCATAATATGTACTGCTTATTCAGAAATATATAGTTAATCTGTGTATGTAAATACGAACAAATTCTTCTCAAATTTGAGTTTTCTTCCTCTTAGAAGTCTAATAATCTTGACAACTCAATACCATGGACATTATATACAGCGGAAAAAAACTCTACAAACAGGTATTGCAAATCTACAAGTAATAATACAAACAACTACTAAGAATTCATTCTTTGCAATATACAGTCCTTTATTAGTTAAAACTTATCGAAAAATATAAAACTAAGACAGATTTACTAAATTTCGTGTTAGACATGTCTAAATATGTGATTATCAATAAATTTCATCTAATGAAAAAAAGAAAACTGTATAAAAGAGTGTCTGACCAAGTTTATTGTTATTATTTCTCTTGATTATATTGATAAAATAAAAGAGCCTGGGGACCTGTTTCGAGAGTGTGTAATCTACATGCACAATACTGCCGGTTTGCAAGGTCTTTTTGGTTCTTGATAAATGATATGTTTGTTGCTGTACCTGCAGATCTAGGGACTTGTTTTGGTTTCTCTTGATAGCTAAGTTTAGTCAACCCCATTGCATTTTTTTCTTGACGTTTGAACTCTTAAGCCCTATTACAGAATAATGTACCTATACTCAACAGTTATGTTTCAATTCAATCAAAGTTAAGGATTATGCTGTACAACTAGAAGCAGCCATTTTCAGTGGCAGCTCTATGCATTGAGAGTAGTAGAGAAAGGGACATTTATGATTTGGTCTTTGGACCTTGATAAAACTTAAGAACAACTAATTCAGCTTTTAGCAGTGTGACGAAAGCTGTAATGAAAGGGAAAGATAATCTGAACATTGTTTGTTTTATGAAAAAACAATATCTGAGAAGAATTGTGTGGCTAACTTAACAACCATGACACGTGGGAAAGAGTTTATGTATTGGCCATTGAGAAAGAAATCAACGTGAGGATTTTGAATAAGTGTTATTTTATTCAACAAACATTTTGATACCAGATTTTGATGGAGTAGCGATTAGAGGAAGAGGTTGTTGTAAATGTGATAAAGAAGCAATCCCTCTAACCAAATAGAAAGACCATGATTTCTTTTCTTTTCTTTTCTAAATGAATGTCAACCTGTCTTAATCCACTTCATGACTTGAAAATGGGAAACCAAAGCCTAGACCACCAGCCAGTACCCTCCTTCAAACTAACTTCAAATTCAAGCATTATATAATCAAATGCTGCCCTAACCGCAACTGCACCTTGAATACGCCCTCTAAACTGTCTTCGCCTCTTATATTATCTTTCTGTTAGAACCAAAGTTTATTTTTTCTATTTATGTCTATCTTCAAAACCAACAATAAATCATACAACGTGGACCCCCATCTACCAATTTTATGTCATTCACTTTTTACCACAAATAAAACCTATAACGTTTTATTTTCCCAACTTTATATGGATGTAATTTTTTATTTTCTTCTCCAAAGGGTTTTTTAAATATATGAATAATTTCTATGGTGATCATTAATATTATTTTGAATTTGTTAGCTGTTATTGTTGATAATACAAAAAATTAAAACATTTTTTATTAAAATATAAAATTTCATATTAACAGTGTATAACTTTTAATGAGAATGTTTATTACGCTATTTGACATATACAATGGTTTAGTAACCTCCGCACAATAGTTTCTGCATTAAGTAATAATTATTGATGTGAGCGCATATATGGATTTGACATTAAATGCAGATATTAGTTAATATATAGCAATAATTGAGAGTAAAATTGTAGTTTATAAAAGGAAAATATTACCTTGATACCCCTTTCTTTTCTCTTATTTCTACTTCAAAATCTCTAAAATCTCTGTTAATAATAAAAATATCATATTTAACTAATATAAAACAAAAAATTTAAATAAAATAATAATATTTATAGTTATTAATGGTAGTATAAAATATAATCGATGTCAAATTATGACCATCCTTTACAAAATATTGCTGAATTGAGATTAGATGAAATTAACCAGGTTGCAAAAATTAGTTACGGCAGCGAGAAACTGCATTTCTCCATAACTATTTTGTAAGAAAAAAAAATTAAAATTAAAATGAACCTTCTTTAGAATTTTTTTTTTATATAACTCCTCTGAATTTTAATTTTTAAATTGTTTATAATTAAAAATGAATTTACCAATAAGACTAAAAAATCACGCCATTACTATTACATAAGAGCAAAAGAGAAAGTATATCAATGGCCAATGCTTAAGCACGAAATTTAGTTTTAAGAAACACACCAATTTAAAATACCAAAAAAATCCTAAAAGGATGCAGCAGATCTAACGAATTGAGTAGGGGTAATTAGGGAAAAGAAAAAAGTTGAATAAGCTCCGAAAGAGCGTTCTGTTAGGAAGTGTGTCAGAGACGGTTTCTTTCTTTCTTTCCATGGCACCAAACACACTCGCCTCAACCATTACTACTATATAATCTCTTCTTCCACTTCTCTCTCTCTCTCTCAAATCGCTTTCTCTTTCTAAAATCTCCTCAGTCCTCGACAGAAGCTCAAGCAAACAGCGAGGTCAGTGATTTTCAAGAAATTCTCTGTTTATTCAATGAACAGTATCTTCTTTAATTCAATTTTAATTCCTCTATGTATTAACTTCATTATACATTAAGTAATTTGCATGGTCGACTTATCGATCATTTCATCGACATTTCTTGAATACAACTTAGTTCGACGTTTTCTTCGATCGCGCACTGTGATTCTTTAACAAATCGGTTATCAAATTATTATTATCTGAGTATAAATATGAATTAAGTGATGGCCGATGAAACATTTCAGTTAATGATCGTTCATCGCGTTGCGATTCCGCAATTCTTTTCATTTATAACTATCTTTGTCTGATTTTGCAGAATCAAGAAAAATGCTTAATAAGGACGCTTGCTCTCCCTCCTCCAATGGCGGATTCGGCCCCGCTGCCGTCTCTGGTCAATTGCCGTCAAACGGAGGCTACGGTTCGCTGTACTCAGCTCTGTCGAACGATAACCTTCCTTCGCTCTCCGCGAACTGCAGCAACGGAGGCGGCGTTTCGCTGTACCCATACTCGGACTCAACAACTCAGTATGACTCGTGCGTGATTCAGAAGCACCAGGACATGGTGAACCGTCAAAGCATGTGCCTGAATCGCCTGGTGGAGACTTCCAAAGAGGTGGATGCTCTGAGGCAGGAGAACGGTCAGCTCCGGGCAGCAAACAAGGAGCTGCAGAAGCAGCTGCACCTCGTCATCCAGGCTTCGCTGGAGAGTCAGTACGCCGCCGCCGGCAGTGGATCCTCCGGCCAGACTCAACCGACGCTGTTCGACGTCTTGCATGGCTTCCGCAGCCTCCACATTGGGGAAGGCAAAGAGAATTATGCCGATTGGAATAACAACAATAATCATAATCACAACAATATTTTGAATAATAATAATAACAAGGACCTGCAGGAAGCGTCAGACGAGAGTCCAACGAGCGTGATGGAGAATAACGTGGTGGAGGTTGAGAGATTCTCGCTCCCTAAGAGCATATCTGTGAGGTCCAATGGCTACTTGAAGATGGCTCAGTCTGCTGCTCTTGCCACCAATAATAATGTAACTCGCAATAAAGGTGCCACTCGCCCACGCGCCACCGCAACTCCACCTGAAGCCGTTGTAAGGACACACGTGCTAACTATCTATATATGCTTGGGCTTTTTATGTTTTAGTTATTATTATTATTATTTGTCTTGATATGTGATTATTGCGTTTATCGTTATTTACCGTACTTGACGTGCTTGTTAGTTGCTAATTATTTTCCTTTCAAAAGAAGTAAAGCATTGCTTGTCTCTGTCATTACCTGGAGGTAGCTGCAACGAATGGAGTAGTTTGTGGTTGTTGTTTTCATTTGCGTGTGCTTGTTTTGCAAGTGTGCAACTCTAGTTAGCAATCGGGTTCGCAGGACCCATTAGCTCAAGTTGCTCTAAGCCATAAAGAAGTAGCCCGAGCCTTGCTGTGACAGTTGTAACCTGTTTGGTGGGTGGTGGCTGGCATAACCTGGGCTTTAGGGTCGTTAGGTGGGGCTCTAGCTTTTCGCGTTGTTTCCTTTTCTTGCGTGGGTCTCATGTCCCAGTTAAGTAAGATTAATTTTGATAAGGAGCCATACAGTTTTGGTATTGTATAGGGGTCAAATAATTGTTTTTCAACCTCTAAAAATTTTGAAATATAGAGAAATTGGCAAGACTGTTAGCCATACAACACACGTCCACTAAATATTGTTCTTTCATGTCTTGATTTGAAAAGATTTATAATAGTCAAGTTAGATATGTCATTCTGCTGCTAGCTGCTAGTGGTTTGGTATGTTCAACGTTTTGATAGCCACAAACAACAGTTTCTAATTAGTGTTAGATGACATAACCAATTTTAATTGGTAGAGTAGAGCTGATGCAAATATATTTTATTTATTATATGGAAATTTTTACTGTCAGCAAAAAACATAAAGAAGTCATTTTAGTAATTAAAGTATTCAGTGTGTGGAAAATATATATCTAGTTTGTGCACCGTGTACATAAATGAATAATTGGACATATGATATACATAACCATATCTAACAAACATTAAATAATTTTTGTATGAATCCACGTTATATCCTTTCCTCTCTTATACACTTATGCTCGTTTAGACGATGACATCTAAATTAAGAGAGAGTATAGTTCATCTTACTTAGAGGATGACACATAAGTTAAAAAGTCAGCTTAATTGGTTGAGCACAGTATGTATGAATTGTTATAAAAGCTTAAATATATTCAATGTTTATGGATGAAAAAATAACGAATCTAACATAAAAAATAGGAAGGAGTTTATTTTTTTATTATTATTGTAATTTATGCTACTTGATTGTTGTTGAAATTTTTGCATATGTTGCCATGGAATGGTACAGCAGAAGGTGTATGTGCGGGGAGGGCAGAAAGAGGAAGAGCCTCTGGAAATGGTAGTGTATAACCAAGGGATGTTCAAAACTGAGCTGTGTAATAAGTGGCAGGAAACTGGTACATGCCCATACGGAGACCACTGCCAATTTGCTCACGGTATTGGGGAGCTTCGCCCAGTCATCCGCCACCCACGCTACAAAACCGAGGTCTGCAGGATGGTCCTTGCGGGGGTTGTGTGCCCATATGGCCATAGATGCCATTTCCGCCATGCACTCACTGAACAAGAGAAAGCTGTCGTATCACAGCCTAAGCCCAGAACAATGAAGCTGGAAAGATAAGAGTCCGTATGCTGGAGTAAACGTAAATGGTACATAATATTCTTCATTGTGTAATTACAAACATGGACAACTACCACCTAAAAAATAATATTGCTTTTCTAATGAATTGGAAAAGTAAGGGTAAAATACAAATACAAAATAGGAGGTTTGCCAATATCTAGAGCAGGATTGTTGGGGAGAATGTGGTTAGTAGTCGTCGTACCTTTCATATTTTTTTTTCTCCCGTCACATTTTGATTTTTGAGAGTTACATTCATAATACGTCAGATGATCCGATCCAACCAACCATTAGAAAGTATTCTTTGTAATGATACTACTTTTCTTTTCTTTTCTTTTTTTGCTTTTTTGGGTACTCTTGCAATGATACCATTTGATACTTTGCAAAGAAAGCAATTTCTCATCGCGGTTGTAATATATTTCTAGTGTAGTCTATTTCTTAGCTGCCTGTACTTTTTTTTTTCTTTTAGTACGAGCATATAATATATTTCACTTCGCTTTCCTCATCAAGTAAATCCCTCTTTCCTTAGGTTACAAAAATCAGGTCTTAAAATAAATTTGGTAGTAATCCGTGTCTTGGCCAAGATTGTCATTTAATTGTTTTAGCCCAAGATTCGTTAGGCCTTGGCCCAAGTGTAGTAATATGCCCACATTCACTCCAGCCTTCTCCCGTGAACAAAATGTGTCTAATTAAGCTAGGACATACTACCACGTTTCTTCGGCCTACCAGTGATCTCACATACCTGGACATTGGTAGCTTAGTTCCTTCAAAAATCCATAAACTATTCAAGGAAATTCATGTCATTCACTTTTCATTAGAGATAAAACTTCAAACATTTTATTTTGCCAACCACTGGTCGGCGTGCGCAGTTTTATATATATACTCTTGTAAGATAAATTCTTTTAAAATGATCCAACTTTGTCCAGAAATCTCTTATTTATTATATATGCCTAATTATAAAAAAAAATTAAGTATCAATTTGATATCATTGGCTTTTAAAACGAAAAATAAACACTCTTAGTGTTCTTTTATTTTGTTACATTAATTTATGTTCTTAAAGCATGGATTGACGGAGCACGTGGTGGTCTGCAGTCGAGTACACGATATGTGGCCGTGCATTCATGATCAAACGGTTAAAATATTTGATTGAGTTTTGATGAGTGGCGTAGAGATAATCCAAAGTTGAACGGGAGAAAAGATTCGTGTAGGTGGTGATAAGATAAAGACAGCGTAGTGTGTGGTGGGGTTGGTGTGAGTAATAATAAAACCCATCTCCCTCTGTTAAGCATCAACGTTCCAAAACTCTTATTCCTATCATCTTCTCCCTACAGACATCAATATATATATTTACACGTGGTTAACCTAACCTAACCCAACAACCTGCGTTTCATATTGCAGAGAGAGAGAAAGGGAAAGGGAGAAGAGGTTGAGGAAGTGATCGGAGATGGGTGGGTTGGTAAAGCATAAGAGAATCAATATTTCTCACTGTTTTTGCCGATTCCACCCATTCCTATTATTTCCTCTGCTTTCTCTCTTTCCACTCTCCTCTTACCTTCTCTTACATATCTATGGTAAGCTCTTTTTTTCCTTTCAGATCTCCTCTTTATACCATAGATCTGTGCTTTTAAGAACCTTGATTTCTCCATCTTCGTACTTTTTCCTTAATCTGCTAGAATTACTATCACAGATTTACCTTCCTTATTTTTTTGTTCTTCATGTTTAAGGTTTAACAGATTATATGAGCTATTTCTAGCATATGCATCTGTTCTTTATGATACATGAGCGATGTACGTTTTTAGATAGAAGCTAATTAATTGGATCTAGTTGAATCTTGGCTTATTTGTAAATCTATTTGTATATTTGAACTGATTTTATCTTAATTGTATTTAAAACGAAATGAATAAAAAAAATTAACAGACACTAACAGCTATAGTTCTTTTGATGTCTGCAAATTTATCGTAAGAATTGAAGAAATAACTGTATGGCCAGTTCTGCTGAGTTTACAAAACAATATATTTATTTTAAAAACTATTTAAAAAAATTGTTAAAGTTCACAAAATAAGCGATTACTTTTCAAAAAAATAAGATTAATTACTTTTCCAAATAATAAGATTAAGTATACCTTAATGATATTTTTTGTTTAATCGATTCCGATATTATAAAATATAAAAACATGTTTAAAATTGACGGAAGGTTAAAAAACGTAAACTTTTGCATAGTTAGAAATGATAATTTCTTGTTAATTAATATTTAAATCATAAATGAGGTGTGAAGATGCTTATTCGGAGTGGCCAAGTAAAACGGTCTTTGAATTCATTTCTTAATTTTTGAATTTATATATACATTTTTAATATAATATTAGAGTTTGTATTGAAGAAAATGCTCTGAACCTGACAAAGGAGTTCAGTAAAAAAAAATTGGAAGATTTAATAAATACGAGGCAAATAAAAAAATGTTCAGAAGATTGACTTGTAAACTTGAAAATACGAAGAATGTAGATATAAGGAAAAAAAAAATACATTTGAATTTTTATAATATGATTGTGGATTGAGGATTATAATGCAAGACAGTTACAGATATACAAGACGTTACGCGGGATGCGGATATTCAATAAGGTTGAATGTCTAAAAATAACATTGAAATATTTTCTATACATAACTTTGAAACAATAAATGCGTAAAGCAGTAACATTATTTTAGATATTAACTTTTCCAAATGTTTCTTCAAATTGTGGACAGTTTTGCTTTCTATGAACAAGTATGCTGTAAAGTTGAAATAACACGAAGTCGATGAACGATATACATCATCATCCATATGTTTTCCACTTTTTTTCAACTAATGTGATATTATGAAACCTTTAAACAACGGGATTCGATTGATACCACCAAGAAATTTGTTGACATGTTCCTCTCCACTACAAATTGTCTGTGATAATTATTACAGTTGCTTCTTAATTATAAAATTCATTAGGTATAAAAAATGGTATAGATAGTAAACATGAGAAATTCTTTTATAATAATTGAATTCAAAATTGGTATAAAAAATTATGTAATATATACATATAATAAATTGCAAAGTTTTTTCATATCGATTTTCATGAAATCGATACAGAAAATGACGTAGTAACATAATTATAATAAAATATAAATATTTTTTATATTGGTTATACTTAAAACTAGTATGAAAAGTTATATTTCAATACTAGTTAAATTTAAAACTAATATAAAAAGTGGAACGGTAGTAAAAATATAATATTTGAAAACACTTTCTATATCGATTAGTTATTATAACCATTTTAGAATGTTTAATATTTATTTTTGTCTTTTTTACACTTCTTCTCATTTATTTCTTCCTCTCACTGCTAGTTCACTGAACTCACTTGTCTCATTCGTCTCTGGTTGTTGTTCTTCGTTGTCATGGACATGTTCCTGTGGTCGGTGGTAGTTCGTTATCAATGAGGCGGGTGAAGCTGTCGTGCATTCTCTCCTTCATCTGTCATTACTAGTGTTGTAGTGCGTCACTAGTGCTTAGGGTTGGAAAGGTGTGTGGTGTGGTGGGTGACGCTCCTTCTGCGCGTTGAAGCTTTCGTTATGTGGTGGGTTGCGCTCCTTCATTTGCTCAAGCTATCTTATTGCTTGTGGTGTTTTGGGTTTTGTTGTCGTGACAAGTAAGTTCCGATCAATACTTGTTTTACTATTGAGACATACATGCAGAAAATCATATCTACTATTGACTCATGAAATTTGGTAATTTCAACATTTTATAACAAACATTTGAGTATTATTAATATAAGTTAACTCAAATTGTTCATAGATTTTCTAACTCGACTCTAATGAAACAAAATGTTTTAAACCAAGTTCGAGAATTGGTATGAAAAGTATACATTCTATATTGATTGAAGCTTTAATCGACATGGAAAACGTCTTTTTTATATCGATAAAACCTTAACCGGTAAAAAATGCAATTTTCTTAATGTTTCAATCAATATAAAATGTCATACATTTGATATCGATTAATTAAAAAATTAATATAAAAATTTGGTTCATATATAAATTATTCTTCATGTAATAAATTTTTTGGACTAGTTTCAAAATCGTATAAAAGTGAATTTTTATACCAATTTTAGATCAGCTATAAAAAAGAGAAATATTTTCTATACCTTCTATTTTTATATTAATTAAAAAATTAGTATACTTTTTTTTACTAACCGATATAAAAATCTTTTATAACACATTATATAAATAATTCAATACTTAATTTATGGATAAAAGTAACATAAGCTTAAATCAAGGTACTTTAATATTATCCACAAAAGCGTAAACACTCTAAATTAGTCGAAACAACAATATTAACAAGTTGAGTTGGAGTATGCGTAATTCAATATAACACAATTTTTATAGAAAAAATATTAATCGACATGATGAGTGGTATTACGTACTTGACAGAGTTTGATTAAAACAAATCAGAAAGATATAGTTTTCAAAATAAAAAATCTCCAAGTATAAAATATTACACATTCCTGGTCTGGTATCTGATTATATGTAATATATATATATGAAACAATTATCATAAGAAGATGTATCAATTCATTAACCATCTTAAATATAGGGTAATATATTGCAGAGCATTTTACATGTTGAATGCACAATATTATTATTTTTAATTTGAAGACCTTGTCAAGAGAATTTACTGGCTGCAAAGACAAAATTATTTATAATATTAGGATAACATATATTTACATCTACTTAATATATTATAAAAATACAAAATCTTAAAAAAAAATAATTTGTATATTTTTAAAAGAAAAAATAATAATAATAAATAATATTAAATAAATACAGTATACGTGTGAAAATATCATTTCCGTTAAAATTAATAAAGTAAAAGGGAGTCATAAAACCTAATTGAAGCATCATGACAGATACAGCTAAAACGTGATACTTTTATTTTATATATATCTATATATATATAAAGAAAGAAAGAAAAAGTTGCGTTGAAGATGGTATCAGATGAGTGAACACGGCAAGGCAAGCATGGCATCGAGATTGATGCGTGTTCTGTCGTATTACCGCGAATTGGGTGAAGTCAAGCTAAAGTGGGCATTTTGCAGACTCTGCCATTCAGTGAGTCACGTGACATTACATCAACGCGTTTTACTTTAATAATATAATGATATTTAAAATTAAGAATATAGTTATAATAAAATTTTACCAGTGGTAAAAAATATCATCCCAAATTAAATAAAAACAGTCCTTTCAGTTTCAAAATAATGGCAGTTGAACGGTTGATTAAGGCGCGGTGAGCGTGGCGAGGGTGGTAAGGGCTTGGTATATATTATTAGGGTGGGAGTGTGTTGAGTGAGTGCAAGAGGTTTCCTCTGGAAAAGATGAGGCAGAAAGGAAAGAGAGCTATGAGCGAGGAAGGGTTCGGTAATGGGTGGTTAGGTAAGAGAAATCAGATTATTCTCTCTGTCTTCTTTTCCTCTTGCCTGAGCCTCCCATTCCTAATACTTCCTAGTTCCTCTCCTTCCTCTTTTATTTGCCTCCCATTTCAATTCACACCAGGTATGTATTCATCAATTTCTCCATCTGTAATTTCATTTTTCACTCTGACCTAATCTTCATCGTTTCTAAAGATCGTCTCCTTCAGGTTCGTGATTTCTATGTTTATGCTCTTTTATTTCTGCAATTCGTATAATATCAAAACCAATTTTGGAAAGAATCACACGAGTTCATGTGCAGCGTCAACTCACCAGTGTGAAGAACAACCGATTCACACGAGTTTCTTACATTTCGTCACAGGATCAGTGACCAAGACTCATTTCCGTAACCACATCACGAGTTTCCGAGTTGTAATCTCAAGTTTTTTTAAATAAAATTCTAGAATATTTTCTATATTGAGATTTATAATGTGATTCGATTTCACCGGTTGTGAGATGTAGTAAGGAGATATTATCATACGAAAAATGTAGAGCAAAATTTCTCCTATGTCTGATCTTCGCACCAGAGTACTCTCTTACCTGAGAAAGAGATACTATCATTAACCATTTGTTTGTTAAAACATTCATTCCTGATCTCAGGTCCATCCGAACTTGGGAAGAAGGGGAGGTGAATAAATCAATGAAATATTTCCATTATAAAATATTCTAGGTATAATTTTTTTTCTATTTTCAATTGTGTATTTAGTTAACATTAATGAAGGTTAAAACTATAACTCAGCAAAAGAAAATGTTCAAATGAAAGTTTATCGTTACATGTACGTATTCTGTATTAAAAAGTTAAAAAGGATTGAAGGACTAAAAATGGATTCTATTTAAAGGTGGAAGTATATGAGAAAATCTTATTAATATTTACTGTTAATATGAGAAAGTCATACAAATCTTCATCATGAGCATTCTTGGAAAACATTTCTTTGAACTTTTTTTTTTAAATCTTCTTCACAGTTAATAGTTTTACAAATGCATATTATTATGAGATGATTAAATAATCTTTTAAATACAATATATATATACACACACTTGTTTGTTTACGCTCATAATTAGTTTAGAAAATAAATTATAAAAGGACTAAATATTGCCTCTATTTACAGTAAAAAAAAAGTTGCAAATGTGGGAAATTCTTGGTGGTAAACATGAACGTAATGATGCTCAAAATGCTTCTATTTACATTAAAAAAAACTATTTTCCGCATGCCTTAAATGCTCACACAAATGATAACAATGCTATATTGATTAACTTATATCACTTATCACTAAATCTTATTTAAAATATAATTTTAATTTATTTATTTTATTCATTCCATAATTTTACTTTTTATTTGAAAATAGACATTTTTTAATTAATTTAAAAATCTAGAATTCTGTTCACATTTATTTCTCATTTTATTAATTAAATTATTTTCCATGACTCAACTGTTTCAAAACAAAAAATAAGTAAATTGAAATTATATATTCTAAATATAACATTTCAGTGTCGAAATAAAATATTTAAATTTTATATTGAAAAAAAGACCAATTTTTTTTAAGAGGATAAAAGAAAAACTATTACAAGATTTATTAGTGGCCACGTTGAAAAAACTATAAATGATAATAAAAAGAAATGGAGGCCCGAGAGGGTCCAATCCATTACGTAAAAATATTCTATTCAATATGGTCTGCCGACAACTTTTGTCCATATTCTATGTCACGAGTTTCATCATGCTCACAGTTTTGATTCCTCTTTTCTTTTTGCGCCTTCATCGGTATGATTAAAAAAGCTGTTTCTGTGTGCCATTCTTCTTATTATGATTATCACTGTAAAGTCTCTTGTAACCTTACACAATATTTCTTTCTTGCATCATTGTTGAAGAAGGTTTGAGAGAGAAAGAGAGGAAAAGGGAGACAAGATTGGAGGAAGCCATGGGTATGGGGGGATTGGGAAGTAAAGCTTATGCTATGCTATTGTTAAATCCATCTCTAACCATAGCAAAGCAAAATATGGTGTTTCTTCCCTACACCTCCCATACCGCTGTTTTCCTCTGTTTCTTCCCCTTCCTCCTCTTTCTGCTGCTTATTCATCTCAGATCTCTCAACTTTTCCCATCTGGTAATCTTATCCCTCTTTTCTCTCCTCTATTTTCTCATCAATTTTTTATCTGCTAATTTTGATCTACTTTCCGATATTAAATGATTCATTAGTTGCAAATTTCGTCAGAACTGAAAAGTTCTTTCCGACTTAAAATTTTTTAGATCTAGACAAGTTTGGTTCAAGTTCTTGTTTAACAAATTATACGAACGCATAAAACAGCCACTTGTCTGGATCTGAGTTCATTAAACAAATTTCACTGAAGCAAGAACCATCTTCATACGACAGCAGTTGGACCCAAGAAAGCAAAATCAAGAACTCTCATCAAAGCCCTTACCTTTAACGCACCTTTCTCCTTTTCCATGAATCTTTCTCTCCCTACGATCACCACCACCCAAAACAAAAAACTTTAAATACTCATGCGGTTAATTCTCGTTTAGCTAATTTGTTGCTATTTTTTCTTAAAAGTTAGATATATTTGTTTGTGTAATTTCATTCTTCCTAAATTTGAAATGTTATTTTTCTACTTTTGCTGTTTCAAAATATATAATTTCCTGCAAAGTAACACAGATGTTCTTTTCAAAGCCAGGGTACATCACGTTATTTATTTTTTACCGAATAGTATAAATTCGTTAATACATGGGCAAATGAAAAAAAAAAGTGAGTAAATCGTATTTAGAAAATCTCGTATTTCAAACTAGTCAATATTCAAAAAGCTGAAATGGTGATTGAAAATATGTTTCGAATTTTTTGGTTACAATCCTGCTTGGAAGCATGAATTCAAATTTTTTACATGTATGAAAACACATTTTATTCATATTTTTCTGTCTGACATTGTGCTTATTTCCATTTCTTTTTTATCTTATTTTTTAAAGTCACGCATGAAAAATTATATATATATATATATATATATATATAATTGGTTTTTGGCTTTTTTTACTGAAATATTGAACGTTTTAGACAAGGTTTCACTGAATTTTTAGTTGGTAAAACTATGTTTTGCTTTTATAAATAAGTTATTGGTTTTTAATTTTCTTTTAAAAAAATTATTCATTGTTATTTTAAAAAAATTTAATTTTACTTATGATTTTTTAATTATAAATAAACTGTTGCGTTTATTTTACTTTACATGTAATTAAATCATAATATTAATTTAATGTTACTTGAAAATATAGCATGATAAGGTGTAATTGAAAACAAATGATAATATTGAAAAATTATGTTAAAAATAAATTAAATGAATTTTTTGTTTTAAAAGTATCTAAAGGATTGATAAACTAACATTTAGATAATATCAACTAGTGAATATAACTGTGAAAACGGGTAATTTGGCTCGATCCGGTTTAGCTCAACATGGATTGGTCACTTAGTGAGTCAATCCAACACGTTTCATTTATCAACGAGTTGAAAAAATTTGAATCTGATATAACCCACCACAGGTTGGTGGGTTAAACGGATTGACTTACTGTTTCACTTAATTATAAATTTATTTAAAATAAAAAAAAATAATTTAAATATAAATAAATTTCTAAAAAAATAAAAAAAAATATATCATATAATCCAAACTTAATCTAAAAACAAACACAAAAGGCGAAAAATAATTTTTTAATATTGATAATTTTTGTATCATTTGTCTATTTATAATATTAAAGTCTTGAATAGATAAATCTATATTATTTTTCTCTCTTTGAAACATTTTTTTAATCTCCATCTACAATATAATAAAAAAATGCTAATTAATAATATTTGAAACACAAAATAATAAATAATCAAATTAAAATAGATAAGTTGGTGAGTCAACCCGGCTCACCACGGGTTCAACTCGGATGAGTCAGGTTCTAAGTGAGCCAAGTTGAAAACTAACCCGCATAAAAAGATTATATTTTTTTCAAACCCAACCCAATTTAAATCCGTGGGAGCCAGATTAGCTCGCGGATTGCAATCCATTTTGACAATACTACTAGTCTATTAATTTGTCAAGAAAACAAGAATAATGAGGATGGTAATGCTAAACCACAAATTTGTATTCAAGTTCAATCTTAGAAAACAAATTATAAAACCAATTGTGGGATGAGTTCTCTCAAAGCAATACTTATTGGTTGCCTTTCCTTAAGTGTTATTTTCCAAAAAAAAAAAATCTTTTTAAAACTTTTTTAATATGGATCTTCAATATGTGAGAATTAACTCTCTCTCTCTCTCTCTCTATATATATATATATATATATATATATATATATTAAAAGTAATAAAAAATTACACTATTTAATAATAATATAATTAAAGTATTGTATAGAAAAATATTATAGTATAATTTTAGGATGTTATATGATTAAAAATATTCAAGGCATGATCACAATTTATGGTATACAGCATAAAATTGGCAAGCTCACCAATTTGAACTTACCAGGTTAATTTATCAAATAAAGTTGGAATTTTTCTTTTCCTTAACTCTATGTATGCATATTTTTATTTATTTATCTATTTCATATTATCTTAAAATTTCAGTATAAAAAAAAGCTAGAATCAAAATTCCAATAACAAACTTTAGTCTAAATTTACATTTTTAAAATACAATATTCTCAAAATTCACATTTTTAAAATACAATATTCTCAAAATTCACATCTTACAAAAATCTCAGCCTACCCCGTTGAATACTTTACTTGCGGAATTTCCACCAAAATCACTAAACTCGATTCATCCACATACAAAGTCTCCACCTAAATTCAAATCAAAATTCAATTCGGAACTTAAGATTTGAAATTTAAATGTTAACTTTCTTTACTGTAATTTCCTCAACTTCTAAGAAAAAATTGGATCTAAAACTCCAATTAAAAACTGCAAGATTCTCTAAAACCCAAATCACTTTCATCTTTCCATTTATTATTATTGAGCAATGGTACCAAACTTGTCGGAAGAACCACTCACATATTATGACTAAAAACAGTATCTGAAATGGAAAAGAAATCCCTTTCACATTTAAAATATGTTAAATTTATATATGAAAATAAAATTTATATTCAAAACTTTAATGCACTCTTATCTTAAATTTTAAAAATAAATATTTTTTTAATCTAATTATGTTAACTTTTTTTAACATATTAAAGAGTTTCATGTTTATAAAGTATTTACACCATTTGATATATTTAATCAAATGTTAATCTATAACATCATTTAGTACATAAAAAAAGATTATATTTTTATTATTTGAAAGATCAAAATTTAAAATACAAAACAAATTTCAATTTCACATATAAATATAAAAACTAAAAACATATTCAACAAAGCACAAAATTAAATCTATAGATTTAAAATTTTATTATTCAATTAAGTCTGGACGTGAGATGCTACTCGAGTATACTTATATTTAAAACTAAATTTGTATTTAAAATATTAATTTAACAAAGTAAATTCAAATTTAGAAAATAATATTTTCGTCATTAAATTCAAAGTAATCTGTTACGTGGATTAATTTGTATATATAAATTCATTTTTTTCTATGATACTGAGTCTTAAAATAAGTGTTTGTGGAATAATTATTTATTTAAAAAGTAAACAAGATTCATTTAAGTTAAAATAAACAGACCAGACAAACATATGAAAAACAGAAATAAATCTACTTACTGATTTTAAAGAAATATAGAAACAAGTTGTTTTTGTGGAAAAAAGAAAAAAAGAGAGGAGATTTTGTAGAAGATTTAGCATTGACTTAGGTTGCAAAATGAGAGATAAAAAGGAACAGAAAATAACGTTGAAAGTGTAACGAAAGCGGAAGTGGTGGTTGAGTTGAGAAAAGAAGAGCTGAATTATGGATTAACGTGAATGCATATGCACGGTCACATGATAATTAATTACTAATAAAACCATTAAGCATTAATTAGAAAAGTAAAAAAAAAATAAAGAATAAAATGGTGTGGTTTTGCGCATGCGGGATCCAATGCGTAAAAAACATTGAAAGGAATGAAAAGGGACCCACCAGTGTTGGGTGAGACACACTCTCGAGGCCTCACGCGCCGCTCTTTGTACACAATTATTCGGACACACCATAAACACGCATCCCTTACTATCTTCCTGCAACTATTTTCACTTTTTTATCTTTTCTTACCCAAATACCACTGTCTGCTTTGTCAAAATCATTCAATAATTTTTCTGACCAGTAATCATTTTTAATATAACATGTTATTCTAAATCAATTTTTACCTAAATATATCTTTTCTTATTAATTTATGTTCATGCTTTGCTCTATTAACATAGTAAATTACTATAATTGTAATTTTTAAAAATTAAATCCATACTTAAACTAAATTAGACTAAAATTTCAAAAAATTTAATTTCAATTTTACTAAAAATTAAAAACATATTTAATCTTAAATTTTATTTTAAGTATTTTTTACTTTGTTAAGATGTTTTCTAAAAGAAAAAAAAGTTCTAAACTACGCTTTAAAAGAAATATCAGATAAATTAGTAGCATAGTAATTCTGTCATTAAAGAGCTTTTAATATTTATACCAATAATTTTTATTGATTAAACAAAAGTCATTTCAACAAAAATATACTCATATGGTAATTAAAATATTAATATGTAATATTTTTATGCAAATAATGTTTCAATTTTCAACACTTTTTAATTTTTATTTTCTTGGTCAGTGCTTTAATAATGTGTTTTTAGTAAATTCAAAATTATTTTTATTTTTAACTATGTATTAAGATATTAGAAAGTCAAATACAGCCATACACAAATAAACATATAAACATGTAAAATAATTTATTTATTTTTCATTGAGAGAGTAACAAACCTCTTTACTTAACTTACAAAAGAAGCTATTCTTATTATAACATTAATTAAGTTATAAGTACATTATAAATGTGTATATTTTTTGAGTAAACTTCTATTTAAAATTATTGATTAGATTAAATATTTAAAATATTTACAATTTTTAATTATTTTATTATTATTTGATTTATTGTCAATTTAGATAATACAGTTGTTATTTTGGATCATTGTCACTTACACGTTTTTATACGAGAAAGTGAAAATAACATAATTAAATTTCAAGTTACTTATATGTTTGAATATTTTTTAATTGAGTTTATATTAAAAATATATCTTATTGAGTATTTAAAATTTTTATATCCTCAATTTAATTTAATTTATTTTAGTGCAAGTAATACGGTTGTTTGATTTTGCCATCTCAATTCTAACAATATGAACTTGATACTGAAAAATAATTTCTAAAATCTTATCATTTAATTTTAAGATTAAATGTTAAAATAAAATAAAGATGAGAAAGTAGAACAGATGAAATACCTAATGCCTAATTTTGAGTAGAGTGATGTCAATCCCTTATATGGTTAGACTCAGATGTCATTAGTGTTTGTATCTCTCCTGTGAACATCCTCCTCGATAGACCCAACAAGACGATCTCACGATAGACCTTAATTATTCTTATAGAGTCGAACAGATTCTAAAAACATTTTAACACTTCAATCCTTTTCAACCTTAAAAGTACTAGCATATTCAAATTAGATGAGAGTTGTATAGATACTTTGACAAATTAACATACATCGTAAAATGTATTATCTATTATCCATGAATCTCGAATGAGTTTGAACCACATAACCTAATTACATTTTAATATCAAATTATCGTAATTAATTGAAAATAATAGAGTTAGCACAGTAATATTTTGATCAAACAAGTAGAAACCCAATACATATCAGTTTAGTAATCCAATATATATTCAGTTAAAAACAATTTTTATCGAATTCGAGAACAATTTATTCATATACATAATAGTAAAATTAAATGGTTATCTATGATAAGATAAAATCAAACGATGAAATTAACTAAAACATGTAGAAACAATTAGATTATTTTTTTTAATAAAAAAGTAATAAAAGTAGTGAAGTTTATTATGAGAATTTTAAAATTTGATTAATTTTTTTATACTGTAACATAATTATATTGGTGTGACATCGTTTATACTGAATTTTATAAGGAAAAAAATCGTATATAAACAGGTGGAGCACACTGAGTTATTAACCGGCAACTAGCGAGTAATGTCAACAATTTAAATTTGATTTGGATTCATGCATAAGTGTGATTAAAAGTGAAGGGCAGACATAGGAATTGAAAGGTAAAAGTGAGACACGAAATCTAGGTAGTGTTGTTGTGTATAAGGTGGTCTGCTATCAAATCCTTTGCTGCACTGCACTACTACGCCTCGTTAAGAGGATCATAAACCAAACCTTAGATAAATCTATATCAAGATTCCTTCTCCAACTTTCTTACATTCAATACAAATATATGCTTCACCCCGACCCAATTTTCATTTATCAGAATCTCTATGAGGTATTTAATATGATCATACGCTTGATATATTCGTTTATTTCATGTAATTTTTTCGAGTGAATACTTTCAAATAAGTTATGAACTGAATTGTAAAAGATACAAAGAGGGTGACAGTCGTAAAAAAGATTTAATGAATTAAGTAGGTTTAAGGTGATTCCTAATAATCAGTTATCCTCTAATGACATACTAATGACGTAAGGCTGAAATAGAAATTGACAAAAATGGCCCTGTCACAGGGAGACTATTAGGTGGGATGGGACGAAACCCATGTGCCCGGTGGGTCCCATTCTATTGATTGAGTCAACTCTGTAGCCATCTGATTGAAGAAACAGCCTTCTTATCCTAATCAAAGACAGATCCACGTGTAACATCCGTTGGATGAAGATCAAAAGGCGGTGGTGCGTGCGTCTATTTCTCAGCCTAATGTACCACAGCACAATACCTTTTGGTTTGGACGTGACATGATCTATTAAGAACCCACGCAAACGGATCAATGGGTTTCTCTGTATAATGATAGAATTATTGGGTTTTAATGAATGTTGAAGGAAAAAAATGAAGAATATTTAGGAAAAAAGAAGAAGGAATCTACACCGCTGACTTGTTATTGTGCTTTTTTCTATTCTGATGGCAAAATCTATAGTAAAGTGATTCAGCTGCACATTTTGTTAGTACAGGTGCGTTCTTTCTCTATCATCTTCAAAAGTATGTTTCCCAGTGTCTCACATTTACTCTTTATCATACCACCAATATGCTAGACAACGACTTTCCTGCCCATTATATTTCTTATAACCCATTTTCTCACCAGCTACGTGACAAACATCATTCCACCTTTTTCAATCCTACCATCGATCATTACACAATAATTGCATAAATCTCTTCACAATATATGCTACTTCTAACAGGGTTTTTTTTTTGGGTGTTTGAAATCGATTGAAATACTGAACTGGGATAAAATTGGAAGATTTGTAACGCAACGTGATGAAGTTCAAAGAGATGATTTATGAGCAGGGAATAAATCGAAATCTTTGACTAAGACAAAGGGTTGCTAATAAAGCAGAGAAAGATTGCATGAGGTAGAATTTTTGAAGCGTCTTTTTCTCCTTGTCTTCCTATTTACTGCAGCGACTCCTAAATTTCAATGCGCATGCAACTGCGATTGTCCGGTTCAAAATGTTGACGTTCCCTGTGCGTGGAGTCCACACTATGCACCACGTTGCCTCGACTTGGAAAATTCCTTCACAACGTTCTCAAATAAGCAAGGAGATGAGCAGACAGGGAAAGGACGCGGAAGAAAGATAAGAACACCACATTTGATACATGAAAATGATGATGATTAATAACTCAAGAGGGGAGTAAACAGTAAATATAAAATGTTATGAAGAGGAAGTGTTTGAGAAAATGTCACAGAGGAAGTAATTGAGAAAATGTGACAGAATTAATAGCATACGTGTTGTTTTGGGGATTTTTGTTTGTATGTGTTGTTTGGGTTGGATGGTGGTGTTGATTACTCAATGATAAATGGGTGTGAAATTGGTGGGGTTAGCTGCACCTTGGGCCAATCATCCGCCTCCATATCCATTCACTCCAATCTAGGTTAATGCCCCACTACTACACACTATACGAACCATCTCTCCCAGTCCAACCCTCAATAATAGGGTAATAAATCCAAAAAGTTGCCCATAAAAGCTTGTGTGTTGAGCTTAGTGAGAAAATAGTTAATCACCAAGCCACGTTCACATACTCAGACAAACAAACCCCATCAAACCCCTACAATTTTTTCTTTCCCTCTTCCTCTTTAACCCACCATAAATCAATATGAAAATTCCAAGAGCTTTGGAAACCGAGTTAGTGGACATTTTGCCATTCCCCACAAACATGCCCTTAACTATATTAGACCAACAATTTCAACTTCCCTTTTCTTTTTTTTTTCTTTCACATGCATATTATAAATCAGAATAATAATAATAATGCAGAACCAAAAGCTAAAATCTCGCCTTTATATACGACCCATCATGTCACCCCTTGTTTGTCCCTATGCTTACACACTCTCACTCTCTATTCCAACTCTCATTTTCTAAGCCTTAGCTTAGCTGTAGTTCCCCCATTTCCATTTTCTTCTGCTCTTCACAGCTTTGTCACTCATCCATTATCGCTCACAACTTTTTTTCTTGACACCCCACCAAAATGGCATCTGGGACTACCATCGTGTCTTCGAGACTTCGAGGTGTGACGGTGAGAGATATTGGCGCCGTCGTGGACGACGGTGGTGTAGGGCAGAAGGGCATGTCCGTAAATATGCATAAAAGTTGATGATGAAGGAAACAACGCAACACAAAAGCTTTGCAATTGCACTCTCCCGAGTTTCTGGCTCATCACAATGTGAAGAATTGGGAGAGTGTCATCGTTGCATCGCGGGGAATTGAGGGGTGCGGTCCGAATTACCTTTAACTTTAGGTTCTTAAATTTTGTATTTTACTTCTTCTTTCTCACGTATTTGCCGCTGATTTTTCTTTATGTTAATGTTATGATGGAAGAATCATGGGATGTAAGAGATGCATACGAGGTTGCTTGTTTGGTTGTGGTGGTTTTGGTCTAATGGGAGTTTTGTCTTGAGTTTGGGTGGTTTTTAGTTTAGGAACTTATGCTTCTGGCATGCATCACTTACACCCATCAATGTATTTTTTTTTTTCCTTTGTTGTGAGTTTTATATAAAGGGAATGAATGACTTTGGGTTTCTTAATTTAATTTCCATTCTATTGCTCTTGAGCTTTTGATTTTTCCTTCCAAAGATAGGAGATGCAAAGCAGACAATGATATGATACCAAACGTCGAAAAGAAAATAAAAAAGAATGAGAGAGACAAAAGCAATGGAAAAAAGCAGTGTGTGCCTTTGGTGAAAGAAAGTTTATGACTTTGGACTTTAATGTCTGTTTGATCGCTCACTCAGAATGAAACCAATTAATGAAAAATGAATATTCCAGCATTGACTGAATACCAAGAAATGAATCAATTTGGATACACGTTACGTCTTTATCATACTACAACCTATTTGTCTTTTAACTAATAATGTACTCCTGCATCACACACACACATATTTAACGAAAATGATTAACCATGGTTCCATCGACTATTATGTATAAAATTAAAATTGTTATTACAATTTTAGTATTTTGACATTTATATTTTGAGAAATTATTTGTTTAGGTGTACAAAACCAGCCTTCCATGTAGCTAACAGAGGTAAAGTGGGTAAATTTGATTTTGCCTGCCCCAAAGCTAAAGAAGAAAAGTGTCTTTGACATTAGCTATGATTAGTATTATTAAGCAAAAGAACTTTTTTTAGTATTAATTAATCATCCTAATCACATGCCCATTGTACTGTACACAGTGCTGCTTTTTAAGAAGAGATGGATAACAGGAAGAATCAGTAGTTATTCTTAACTTTATTATGGCTTATATGTTATAATAAAATGCGAAAGAAAAACATTATAGTTTCAGCATTCATGTTAGTAGTAGTTATGATTATACAAATACAAAGCTGAAAAGTTTTTTTTTTTACTTAATTCTTGATTTGGTTCTCTAATTTTATTCAAATTTTAAAGAAAAATCCTTAATTATTAGTTTTTTTTAATTTAATTCTTTAATTTTTTAAAAACATTAAATTTGATTGTTCGCTGGTTTCTTACTTGACTATAAATTGTGGTTTAAGAATAAATCTAAAATCGTCGTGGATGGAAAAGAGAAATAATTTATGGTTGATTGAAAATTAAAGAACCAACAAATAGTTAAAAAATCAAATTGAATGTTTTAAAAAAAATTAAATGATTAAATTTGATGTTCTTAAAAAAAATTAAAGGATTAAATTGAGAAAATCAATAACTATGTTTTATTTTTAATTCGGATGAATCAAACTTGACTTTAATTTATTTAGCTAATAGATGTTCTTTTTAAGGCTTCAATCAGGGTTATTTAAAACTGTAGTTTGTTTCATTGAAAACCCTATAAATTATCTAATAAATTTCACTAGGTCAACTAGTCTATAAGACCTCATGAGTCTCTTATATCATATAAATTACTTTTTGTTATTTTATATTAATATTCAACACTTTTTTTTATAAAATCAATAACTATATTATTTAGAAACGAATAAACACCATAGGTCCTCGTCTTATTATGCGGTCAAAAAACGATTTTTTTTTTACAAACAAAAACAATTAAACAATAAAAAAAAGGCATAAAAAATAAAAGGCTTAACTATCTTTTAGTTCTTCTGAAACGAGTGATTTTTAATTTAGGACCTTCTATTTTTTTTCCTTTCTTTTTTCATCCTTATGAATTTTGTAATAACTCTTTTTAATTCTTATGAAAACGGTGGATTTTGATTTTATCTTGAGTAAAATATTTTGCTTTGATTTTCATCTTTTAAAGTTTACATTACTCTTCTTATCCGTAACGTGTAGTAGAAAAATCACATTTATTTTACGAATGAATGAGAGTTTGAAGGAATACGTGTGATCTTATACTTTAATATAAATGTGTCATAAAGTTAAAACTCAATCGTTTTAAAGAGTGAAAACATATTAAAGTTAAAGGAACAAATTCAATCGAATCATCATACTCTTATATCCCACACAATCTCAAAATTAACAATTTAATCTTAAAATATTTTAAGTATTCAGTAAAACATTATAATAAATAAATTCATTTAAATAAATTAAATCTGAAAGTGTCTCGTATAATATTAAATTTGAGTTTTATATTTCTTAAAAATTGATTAGAAGCGCTTAACTAATGTAAAATAATAAAATACCTTTTTTGGTTATAAACTATTATATATAATGAATATATTAACTTTTATAATGGCTGTCTTTAAAATACTACTTCTAATAATAGCCATTTATTTAATTAAATAACAAGAAAATTTTAAAAATCATGTTACTTTGACATTTAATTTTTTTTTACACCACCTTATATTTATTGTTTTCCTCTTTATAAATATAAAATTTATTTTTTTAGAAAATTATTTTACTTCAAAAATGGGTTGCCAGGTGACTCGTGTATGTCAAAATAATCACTTTCCAAAATGTAAACCTTTTAATAAACGCAAAGCTTAAGCAAAATTCAACTACCATAAATAGTTTTTACAAATGTTTAAGAGAGACTCATCGTACCCAGCAATAAACCCATAAGGAAAAAAAGAAAAGAAAAAGCATTGAAATTTGAAATCTGTAAAAGCCATCACATTTAATGATGAAGAACTAAAACGTAAATTTGAGACTTCTTGTGGGAAACTTTCATTCAAATTCTTGACTTAAGAAACACAGTCATTATATTTGGGAGAGAAAATGACATCGAAACAAAAAGGTTAAAAAAGAAGATTACACTTACCCTTCTGTTCATTTGATAAGTTAGCATCAATTCTGATTATTTTGCTTGTTAACAAATTGACTTCACATACTTTTTCCCAACACCAAACCCAGAAAGTTTTGGATTTTTACAGTTCACGTGAAGGGAGTATAATACAGTAAAATATTTAATATATCTATCATAAAAAAAATGTTCAACATAACTTAGAATTCATAAAATTTCAAATATCAGAAGGGTTTTCCGATCCTTCTATATCAGAATCTTTATCAATATCAGTAACATCTGTCTTATATCACCCTATCCCAATATTACTCTATCTAGTCAAAGTATACATATGCCATGATGTTGAAGTAAAGTGTTTGAAGAATTTTAGGTTATTTTCTCTTATGATCTAAAATGGTAGCATGAGCCCTACCCTATGGCTGTCACGAAGAAAGTGCATCATATCAGGACCACCGCAATTAATGGTTGGCGGCTTAGACGAAAAGGGTAACTGCTATTTCTATATTCTCTGCATTTTGCAGTACAATCTCTTAAACATGAGATTCAAATATTAAGTCAGAACAACAATGAAGTTACAAGGAAAAGGATGATTTAAGGTTCCATCATTCATAATTTGGAAACTTTGAACTTGGATCAGCTTGCAAGAGAACGAAACATAGTTGTCATCTCATTATTAAATATGACAGGTCCAAAGACAGTAATCTGTGTGTATATTCATTCTCCAATACTAAGGACATTCCTTCAATGTAGTAAGTACTATTGTTAGATAAGGTTTTGGTCCAAGTTAACGTACTAAGATATGATGTTACTGTGTTAAGATGTCTGGGCCACAATATCCAAAATGTTAGAGATGTGATTTTAAATTTAACTTAATTTTATAAAATTAATTTATAAAATAAAATTTGTATTTAGTTATATATTATAAAATCGTTCTATTTTTAGTTAATATGAGATTTATAATACAGAAAATAAATTTTATAATTGACATTGTGTTTATAAAATTGGCATACCTTTTGCCTCCTCTGCAGAAAAAGGATATACCTCAAAATTTAAAATTGAAACGAGAAGATACATTAATTAAACATCCTTAGCTAAAGATTAATTAATTAAACGGATGAAAAAAATTAAGAAAATGGAATTTTGGTAATTTTAATTGAAAAATTATGTTTTAGGTTGGAGTCTCTGTTGGTAGTGGAAGAAGCTGCCGGGTCTATTTGCAGCCCGTATTGATACCATACAGACCAAAAGCAACACATTTTATATGGTGAAATATCTAAGTGGGTGGCGCATAACTCAATTTTTTACACTTTTAGTTCAAGAAAATAAAGATAATTTAATATTCTGTTATTTCTCACGTTAAAAATTTAGTTTATTATATTTAAAAATGTATTAGTTTAGTTTCATTGAGGTTTGCTAACTTACGTAACATCTACTCAATTTTAGTTGACAAAAAAAATCCTTATTACATACTTGGGTAATTTAATAATTTTTACTTTTAATTTTAAAAAATAAATAAATAAACCAGAAATTATTCAAATATCTTTAATCTTAAATATTAGAATTCATAATATATTAGGGTATTTTTGTCAACTAAAATTTAGTACAAATGTTATATAAGTTAGCAAACCCCTTTATTATTTTAATCAAATTTTGTTAGTTTTATTTAATGTTTTAAACGTATTTTTAGTTATCATAAAATAACTCAAATATTTTCATAAAAAATATTTAAAATATTAAATAAATTTAATATTTAAAAAAATAAATTTATACATTTTTAAAATTGATTAACTAAATTTGACCAAAATTTTAAAAGGAGATTAGTTTTAATTTTAACTGTAAATTAAGGAAAAAAACATATTTTATCAAATAATTTGGCAAATTAGAGATACTTAGCTTTAATTCTATCCACATATAGTATGTTCTCCCCCTTCTGTGTCAAAAATGATTAGGTAATTTGGGATTATATCATGACCATGTTTCCAATTTTAAATTAATAACACTTAATTAATTATAATAAAACGGAATCGTCATTATCTCAAACATCAAATAACAGTTTTGTAGGCATGAATGTTGCATCCATTAAGAACCAATCCATGAATATTGGCCTTTACACTATTTGATTCCATAGAAGATAGTATTTTAGTTGGCCTTGTCCAGCCTAATCTTGTACTTTTATTTTATCGATTATTTTCTATCGTTAGCTTAAAAAATAATGAGAAGAAAATTTACGAATAATCATTTTTTATATATTTTTCAAAATACTTACTTATCATGTTGACATTCCCCTGTTTTGTTTTATTTTATATTTTTATAAACTTTATTATAAAATATATTTTCAAAATAATATTACCAAAAGTGAAAGGTCATTGCCTTGCAGCCATTAAAAAAGTTTTTAAAATATTTTCCTGTGTCGCTTCCTTCAATATATGTAGCATAACATTGCTTTACTGAAATTAAGAAATTGCAATATGAGGATAAATACATACAAATGGAATAAGATAAATACATCTAAAGATGAAATATTAAAGATATGATTAAGAAAGAGATTACTAGATAGGGAAGCAAAGAGAAGATAAAAATAAAAATAAAATGGAGGTAAAACTTATTAGAAAGTGAGTTTTAAGGTTAATTCAATCCTACAAAATCGGCTTATAAGGTGAAGTTTGCATCTCACTTATATTATAAATTAACATTTTCTCTAGTCGATGTGATACTTCTAACATGGATCTGATACTATGTTAAGAAAGTTATTTTTAAGCCTAATTCAATCCCACAAAACCGACTTGTAAGATAAGGTTTGCATCCACTTATATATTTTAAATTGGTCTTATGTCTATTCGACGTGAAACTTCCAACAAAACCAATATAAAAATAAAAATTGACGAATGATCCATAACTTAATAATTATATCGAGAAAGTCATTTATTAGATAAGATAAGAAATTAATTACTTATTTTATTTTAGTTTAGTTTAATTGTGATCAAAATGAAAAAGAAGGGAGGAAGGTTTTAAATATAATGTTTATGTAAAAAAAATTGGAAACAAATTATATTTACAAGTAAAACACTCTAAAAATGCCACGAACAGAATAATGGCAAATTCAATAACAATTACTTGAATAACTGTTTTCATAAATTTCATTGATTTGTCTTAGTAATTTAATTTCCTGAAATTTATTTTCATACATTTACCTTCATGGTCTTTAGAACAATTTTCCTTTAATTCATTTTCATTTGTTTTCGTGACATCTAATTAACATTCAATCTTTATATAAAAAAAATAAAAAATGTGAGTGTTGAAAATAAATATATTTATTAATTATTTAGAATTAAATGTTTTTTTTTGTAAAGTTGATCTACATATAAACAAATTGCACATTATAACTCTGTGTTAGTTATCAAATCTAAATTAAAAAATTTAGTTTAAATTGAAAAACATTTACTTGTTAATCTAATTAACAAATAATTTATGTGGAGTTGATCTGGTTAAACTAACAACGAATTAAACAAGTATTCTTGAGAAAAAAATATTTTTTAAAATACAAATACATTTTTTTCTACTTAACAATGACAAATCTTTGTGTTCCGAATTAAAACATTGGAGCACTTCTCTAAAGCTTCAGTAATGTTGAGTATCATGAATATTTTTTTGTGTATAAATATCTTTTACCAGATAATTAATTGTTTGTAATTAATGGAGAAAACTGTAGTTATAAATAATAGGTTTAATGTCTCAATAGGTCCCTATTTTTTGTGTTCAGAATTTGAAATAGGTCCCTTTATTTTTTGGCTTCTCAAGTGTGTCCTTATTTTTGTTAATTTGATGCAAATAAATCCTTTCCGTCAATTTAATCAAACGGCGTTAATGAATGTGTGACGTGGCCTTACACGTGTCAATACTGTCCTCAGGCCACGTCACACATTCATTAACGCCGTTTGATGAAATTGACGGAAAGGATTTATTTGCATCAAATTAACAAAAATAAGGACCCACGTCAAAAAATAAAGAGACCTATTTCAAATTTTGAACAAAAATAGGGAGCTATTAAGACATTAAACTAAATAATATTATTCCACAGAGAAAAAAAATCCAAGCCTTTCACATCTTTTGTTTTTTTCTTTTTAACCTTTTTTTTTATTAGAATTGGAGGTGTTTGTTGTAGTCTGAAATAATGCACGTGACATTATTAATCATTGATGCTATAATCAGAATCTTATCAAAATCCAAACATCTATCTAACCTTCTTCCCACCAAGTTTTTATCTTCATCACTAAAAAAATTCTTATATCATATTACATTTCTTATCTTCCTCCTTTTTTAACCGAAACTATCTTCTATATCTTAGATAATTCTTTTCACGAACGATTATAAAAATGAAAATGTAAAATTAATTTAAATTTATGTAAAAAATAACTCATTGTTTTTATATATATTTGAAAAAAAAAATTATGAAAGAAAAAAATAATTTTCCAAGTGGCACCGTCGAAGCATCTGGGTCCATTCAAAATGTGGCATCGGTTATCTTGTTAGCGAATCAAAATTAATAGGTCACTTTTGATAGCAAGTTGGCTTTATTCATATATTTTTCAAACACTTACTAGCACTTTCCACTTTCTATCTTTAGATATTTTAGTGAAGAAAAGAGGAATGCTTATATCTGATGTGGAAAGCGAAAACTTACTCAGCTAAATGATTTTTTTTTAATAAAAAATATCACAAAAATAATATTCAATTTTCTCACTAACATTTATTGACTACCAAATCATATTATTCAATTAACCAACAGAATTCCCTACCAATGTATAAAAATGTCCTCTTACATAAAAAAGTGGTAAATTCAAATGCATATATATTAAAAATAACCATTTTAAAATTGATAGAAGTAATTACATTTTTTAAAACAAGACTACTTTCTTTTTTGAAGTTTAACCTAATTATTAAAACCAGTGTACTGTGAAATCATACCCAAAGACAATACAAAAAATTTAATAGAGAATCTAAACTTTTGCTAATATTATGAACTATATTTGATTAAGATATATAAACTATTATTTACCTGAAGTGTTATATATTTAAAAGTTTGAAAAACTATGTGATGATTATTTTTTTAGTTACTTTTTTTTTTCCATGGTTCCATTGAAATGTTTATTCCCAAAAGATTTCACTAACTTTAAGGAGTTGAATGAATAATTGTCAAAAAAACATTTTAAACAGTTTAAGGTATGAAATAATCATTTTACAAAGTGAAGAAAATTATTAGAATGATTAAGTGTTCCTATCTGACGATGATGAGGGTAATGATTGATATATAATTGAAGGATGCGAAGAAAGAATTATCTAATAAGAGTTTTTTTATTTTTTATTTTTTTAAATTAGTGAATCGAATAAAGTTTTAAAAGTTATCCGTATAGGCGAGTCTTTCTTTAAAGCATGATTTTTGTTTGAAAGTATCACTATGTACAACTTTGTTTGTTTTTCTCTTTAAATTATATTGAAGTTGTAATTGGTAACACAACTTTAATTGGTTTACTGTGTTTCTTTTCCTAAAATTATGTCTGCAAACATGACTTCAAAGTTTTTAATAAATCAAAATTGCATGCATAATTTTAGTTTTTTTTTGTCATTCCAGTAATAATAGTTCCACATTATCAAAATAAAAGTTAAAAAATAATTTAAATATATATTTTTCATTCAATATTTTAACATTTTGATGTGCTTTTTAAATATAAACAATGAAGGAGTTACAATTATAAGATTAAAAATGTTTTGAATATAATATTTGACTCTGATAATGCATCTTAATGGATTTGAGGTAAGAACATTTACAACACATATATTGTTTTTAATTGATACTGTAAATGAAATAAAGTCAAATAATTATTTTTTTAATAAATTTGCGAGATGTTGAGGGTTAACCATTTTGGTGGCTTCTGTTTGGCATTGAAGATTGAACTCCTTGGCTTGAAAAAAAGAAAAAAAAAATGCATAGAGAGGTGAGCAATGTGAGTTTATGAAGAGCAATAATGATAGAAATTGTTGTACGAAAGCTGTGTAAAGGTTGGATTGGGTCCATTCTAAAACTATTCAAACAACAAAAAATGTGAAAGTGATGCAGCTCATAGGGGTTTTCTGTTCGGACCATAACTATTCATATGTCTCAATCATCTCAATTATTTTCAGACCTTCTCTTTAACCTAAATAAATTCCTAAATACTAGTATTCTCGGAATTCGTATTAATTTTTATGAAAATACTCGGTTTCATCGTATACAGTAAGGAGTAAGAAATAATATAAGAGTTTTCAAAATTAAGTATAAACATGAGTATAGACACATGTGTTTTTTTTTTTTTAAGAATGATGATCATATATGTTTTTGTGTACAAAATAAAAATTTATATCTATAGTGATTTTTTATATTTGGAAGGATATGAAAATCATGCCTCGTCACATGTTATGGTAACGATATATTCTCACTCACATGAATTCAATAAAAAAAAATACACTTTGTTCTTTTCAATGCCAAGAAAAAAAAAGTAATTATAGAGAAGACTTTAGTGTTTAGTGATTTAAAATGAACACAGAACTTATACGTGTATTCTCATCTTCGTCCTTTTACTTGGTTGTAAAATGTTAGATTGGTGATAATAGTGGCATTGACGTGTAACTGTAAAATGAGGGTCAATCATGTTAAATTTAGTAGGGTTTTGAAGTAAAGTTTTGAAATATAAATGAATTAAGAAAATTAGATGTTAATATAAAATAGACAGAGATATATGATTTAGTGATTGAGGTAAAGTTGTTGAAAGAATTAATGTAGGAAAGAAAAAGAAAAGAAAGAGGGAGAAATGGTATTTACAGCGACCCCTCAACAACTGAGTTTTAATGAGAGACCTATAATCTAACACGGCTCCACTTTCACTCACCACTCACTTCTCCACCTCATACACACACAACTCTACCTTCTTCTGTTTCCAACCCAATTTCCAATATCATCATCCTCTCAACACATTTAATTTCCACAATAAATATTCCTTTTCCACATATTTTTTATTTAATTTCCATTCGCTGAATTAGACGATGCATCCAACGTTTACGGGAAGAGAGGGTAAGACAGTGTGCTGTGTTATGGAAATTTGTGCATAAACTTTCTAATATCTCCGATTATTGGAATAGACACACAGGAGTGCAAAATTTACAGCAGATAAAAAAGGATTCTCAGACGCTAGAAAACCCTTCAAAAAATACCTTCACCAGAACTACTGTTAATAAGATAAAAAGAAACAAAAAATCTAGCCTAATAATAGTAATATTAAAACCCTACAAAAAAAATAAAAAGACCAATATTAAAAAAAAAAAGAGGAGGGAAAGTAAAAAACGAAAAAAAGAAAAGAAACCGCGTCCAGGTCTGTAAAAAGTGATCGCGAAAGAGGGGCAAAAGTGGGAGATTGGAAAACGGAAACGGCGCCGCATCAGTGAAGGGAGAACCAAGAGATGAGTTGTCGGCCGAGGCGGCGTTCGGTGAGGGCCACGCGCTCGTCGGAAAGGAGCGGGGAGCGGCAGAGAGGACAGTTGAACTTGTAGTGGTGGAGCCAGCCGTCGAAGCAGGGGCGGTGGAAGACGTGGCGGCAGGGGAGCATGCGGAGCTGGTCGCCGTCCTGGAAGGTGGCCTGGCACACCACGCAGGTGTGGTCGTGGGCGGCTCCTTTGAAGAAGAATAATTGGTTGTTGAGGGCGAGCTGATCGGAGAGCATGATGAGGCCGGCGAGGCCGGATCCGACGGCGGCGAGGAAGCGGTCGTCGACGATCTGGTGCGTGTGGAATCGGGCGAGACCTAGGGATTGCAACAGCGCGAAGAGCATCGAGCGGAGGTAGTTGACGCACATGGCTATCTGCGCCAACACCAGCAGCGGAATCGAACCCGACGACACGTCGTTTAGTTCGCTTTGCAAACCCATGATTCCAATTTCCAATCAACTCCGAATGAATCAATGAATACAGAGAAAGAAGATTTTAAGAGGTCGCGGTGTATCGTATCGTGTCGTGTCGTCTTTGTGTGGATTGCGAGAACACAACACCTTCCACCTCTGTTATAAAAAGCCTCTCTGATGTGATGTCAGGGACTTCTTCACTATTCTAATTTCATTTTATTCCCATTTTTACAAATTCATTTACATAAATTACTCAGCTTAAATCTATCATCTCGGAACGTAATAAATAAGGTTTCTGAAATTAAAACACTCAGACAAACTCCCAAAACGTGATTAAAAAATTGTAATGTGAGGTTTTCCCAAAATTAAAAAATTGTCCCCTTTTTAGGATTGGGTGCCCCAAAGTAATTATGTGGATTGGTTTTTGCAACGTATGTAATTTGTGTAGTTTTGATATGGATCTGGAAGATTAGAGTCAATGCAAGGTGATGATTTATTTAAAAGGAAGTAAATTAAGAGCAAATGGGCATGTGATCTTTATCTCATACATTGAACTAGTTTCGCTTTTCAAACATGAAAAGCTGGACAGGATCTTTCACAAATATGCAATACCTTCTTCTTCCTCTTTTTTCCACATTTCTTAACTCTCTTCTCTCTTTAAGTTCAATTAATCACACCTCCAACACTAACGTACCAAAATAATAAATCTTCTAAAACCTATTACCCAAAGCAACACGTTTCTCAATACTCTCATCCGTCTTCTTTCGGTTATTCTTATGTGAATTTCGGTCAAAGAAGTAAATCAGGCTGAATAGAATCTTTGTTTTCCATTTTATCCCTAAAAAAATAGTTTCTTCTTTTACTCGATTACTTTAAGATTCTCTGTCCCGATTCTTTTACACTCTGCCCCTTCTTATTTCTGAACTTTTCTGTCTCTTACTCTAACGTTAACTCACTCAACACATCATTTTTATTCTTTTGTTGTTTGCCCTAATGGATAAACAAGAGAAGTATTGATAATCATTATTATTATTATTTTGTATGATGTAGAAAAAAGTATTATTTTTTATACAAAAAAAATCTAGACTCACAACTTTACCCTACACTCTCATAAATGGAATTCTGTGTTCTTTATGTTTCCTATCTAATTGTTACCATTTTGTTTTTGTATTCTTCTCTTAAAGAAAGTAAAACGGTGCTGCCTCTTGGTATTCGAAAGGAGTTCCACCGCTAAAGTGAATATTTTAATATTCAATTGATTACAATGCAACAATTAATTTATATACGTATATGAAGAGTGTAGGAACTGGGAAGATTCTGTCTACAACAGTTTTGATATTGTTTTTGTTAAAAGATTGTAGCTACCTACGATTTGATAGTTAGGTTGTCAACTTTAATCCTTTGTATTATTATAAGTGTTTCGATTACAGATAATAATATTTCGGTTATGCGTCAAGGTTATTTTCGGTAAGTCTAGGATGTTTCAATCTTTGTTATTATTCGTCATTCAATTCTGTTTAATCGAATCCGAAAATTATCTGTAATAAGTATTTGAATGATAAAGTTAGTAAAATATTCATCATTTTAGTAATTAATGTATGATAAATATCATTATTTATTTCTTTATTTCAAATTTGTATTTAATTGTAACTCCATTAGTATTAATTGTGTTTTGTTGTAAATTAATCAAAATTATATATAATTGTCTTAAAGAATGACTATACTACTTATAAATTATAACTGTCTAATCTCGAGATAGTTACTAAGATTATGTTTACATGATAATATGACCATTCAATCTTATGTTGACTAGATAATCACAAGGAAATTAGAAGCCATTAAAACCCAAAATGTGAGATGATTAACTAGTAAGTAGAGTTTATTCTGCTTTGATGGCTGGTAAATGAAGTCTGCAATGTGTAACATAAAATAGAGAGATGAGGAGATGCTAGGAATCTTCCCTTCCTCCTTGGACTCCTTTTTGGTAGATATTCTCATATTCTGATATTCACAGCATTATCTAATTAATTTTGTAGGGTGCTCATCGTACGAATGAATCCAATATAAAGAAATTTTTAATTGTTAAGATTGAAAAAAAAAATACAAACTTAATTAATTTGATTCAGATTTTGAATTTTAGTTTTAATGATTAAACAATATTTATCCTTTACAAGTTAACCCGTAATACATTTATCTAATTTTTTACTTTTCACTTACCATTAATTATTGTGCTTTTATTATTAAGTGTTTATATTAGCTTTATGTTTGTGATACTAAATTTAATATATAAATGTGTGTAAATAAGTTGATTTTATAGATTAAGTTAAGTTGAAACTTTATTTTTAAGATAATACAAAAGTGCTTTAAAAGTCTATTATAGTAAAAGAATAAAATATTTGTTAGATATATTTTGTCATTTATTATTTATCCGTTATCAGATTATTTATAAATATACATGGATTGACTTAAAAGACATCTTGTAAATTTATAATTAAAGATAAAGTAAAATTATAATATAAATATAAACTTTATTTTATAGATTTTATAATATTAAGTTAAATTTAAAGTGTATTTTATAAGAGTTATAATTAATCATAATTGATTTGAGTATGGTAAGTTTATATTATTCTTTGCATTTGAGTTGGAAAATATAATAGACTACGCGACTTTAAACTTATTTTATTTTATTTAATAACAAATCTAATCACCTAATTTGAATATAGTCATATTAGCTTAAAATATATCTCTTATCATCTTCTCAGTTAAATTAATATTTGTTGAAAGTATCATATATATATATATATATATATATATATATATATAAAATAGAAATTGTATATAAATGTATTTGGTATATAAATGTTTAAAATATTTTTTAAATGTTATTATATTTGAATTCGCCTCCGTAAAAAACTTCAATTTCAACCCATCTTGTAAGATAGTTCGGGGAAATTTCTATTTACAAAAAAAAACTAAAAAGAAAATCATGTGAATATATTTTAATGTCCTATAATTATTATAACAATTAATTATTCTAAAAATTACTTCAATACAATATTGCAAATTAATTATTCTAAAAATTCAAATATAATGTTAAAACATAATTATTCTAAATCACCAATAATAGGACAAAATTTTATGAATAGTTTATATATTAGGAAATACTAAGGTGAGATATTTAACTTATTAGAGAATAAGGATACGGAAAACCTAGTAATGTTCTTGTGAAAAATAAATATATTTTCATACAAACCATCAATTTATATTTTTTTGTTGACTTCTATGATGTTTACTCTTGCAATGCTGGTCGTAGCTGTTGTCAATTTTTCCTTAACATAATAGGCCAAGTAGAAACAATTCCTAATTACTAATGATAGCCTTTAATCTAATAGTTATCGCCTAATCTAACCATTGCTACCAAATTCAAGATAACGAATTTGATTCTCAATTAAAACAATAATTGAAGGGAAGTTGTACTTATGTTAGGTGCATTGTATAACGAAGTATACTCAATTCCATTTAAATTGGATTTAGACAAATTTATCACTCAACCCAATAAAAAAACTTTGGAAAATATATCTATTAGATTGTATATGAAGGGCAAATAAATTATATATATTATTTATGAG
This sequence comes from Vigna umbellata, assembly GCF_029865625.1. Classification (NCBI taxonomy): domain Eukaryota; kingdom Viridiplantae; phylum Streptophyta; class Magnoliopsida; order Fabales; family Fabaceae; genus Vigna; species Vigna umbellata. The sequence continues at coordinate 38,430,505 of NC_142170.1, forward strand.
TATATATATATATATATATATATATATATATATATATATATATATATATATATAAATTTCACATATATAAATGATGTAAGATCACTCTCTTTTGTACCATAGTTTATCAATTGTGATATTGAAATTATTAAATAATGCAAGATTAGAGTATAGCTGCAAAACAAATCAATATTTAAAAAATTAAATAGGATGATGGTTGGATAAACAATTTTAGTTGAAATCGGGGTAAGAATTTAATGAATTTGGTGTTCACATCTATAATAGTAGTTCTAATTCGTTGTTATTTTTCTTTGAGATATAACCACGATTATGTTCATAACTACATTAGAAGTCACTTGTGATTAATCGATATTTTTTTATTTTAGCTTCATCTGCAATAATAACGATTTTTTAGTGTTATTAAAGAGAAATTTTAATAATTGTTAAACCCATTCTACAATAGGTCTACAAAATAAAGTCTAAAGTATATGATTTTCCAGTGATTATATTATCAAACCAAACTATCGCAATTGGGAAGTGATTTAAGTGAAATTATGAGATCAATCCAAGTATTGAATACCGAGAAAATCATTACTAAAATAATTAATCTATTGTATATATTTTTATGCACCAAAAAAAACATTAAGTTTTCTATATGGAGAAAGGCATTGCGAAAAAACTATTAATCTCATCTTATTGTAGATATTTTCACAATCCACCCAATGAAAGAAAAGCATTACTATAAATATATATATAATATCAGTTTTTTTAGAAAAATGTAAAATATGAGGGGATTAGACATTGTAGTTAATTAAGAATATGAAAATGATTTAACCATTACTTATTTAAAATAATATCACGTCTCTTGTAATTTGACTAAAAAAAATTCAATTTATTTTTTATACAAATGATGGGAGATATATAGTAACATTTAGAAGAAGAAAAAAATCCAGTGCTAGTTTTGGAAAATAAATGAAGATACTGTCGACCAAGTTGTGATATGTTGTCTGCAAAGACCTATTAACGTTATTAAAAACCAAGTTGAGAGACATGCTGCACTGTGGGTGGTAACGAATATGAATGTAAGGAGAACCATATGCGCGGGTTATGCTGTGCTATTTCAAGTTGTGTAGTAACAAATTAACACCAAAGAATTAGATCATGCTATTTACGAGAAAACCTCTGATTAATTATGACTTGTCAGGGACTAATTAATAGCGTTTGTCTATTAATTGTGTGCAATTTGCAATGGTATGAGGACGTGTTGGGGTGGTTGTGATAGAAAAATGAAAAGAATCTCTTTGCCAACTTTAAGCTTGTGGCGTGAATTAATGTATCTAAGTCCATTAATGAAGCGGATTATTAAAAAAATGTGTATTAATTAAGGTAAAGCAAGGAATTGATAGATAAAGAAGAGAGGGCCAAAGGAAGATGTCACCAAGATTTGCAACACAGAGATTGTGCGTAATCTGCGGTGGGTCGGTGACTTGTGTTCAGACTATAAACACAATCATAGTTGTGTTAAAAAAGGGTTAACTCATTAAGGTTTTTGGAGCTTATAATAAACTGACAAAACAATGTAATTAAAAATTCTAGCCAAACACCATCTTAAAAGTACTAATTAAGTAATGTGGTGATAGCTGGTAAAAATGAATTCGGCATGGATTTGGAGATTATACCTCCTAAAATTAGATGCCCCTCATTTTTCAATAATTAATCAAATCTTTATTAAAAATTTAATGAAATAATGAACCTAGACTCCATACAAAACTTGTTACATACGACTACTCAGCGTAATTATAAAGGAATTAATCTTTTAATAAATACCTATATATAAGATATTATAAATTAAATATATTATTAAGAGTTTTCTATTACAATATCAATACTCTAATTATAAAGAAGATAAACTTTTACTACAAGTTTGAAATAGGAATAATAGCATGTCGGGTTAGATACAAATAGTGATTAATCACTATTTATTTTATCTAAAAGAATCTATCTTGTATCCACCTCATTGCCGGTTGAATATCCGAAAAAAAGTATTCACAAATTTTTTATATACATAATACCCATTGAAACTGCCAATTTTTTATGATAACTATTGATATCTGTTTATATATATATATATATATATATATATATATATATATATATATATATATATATATATATAATTTTCTTTTAATTTTGAATAAAATTATTTAAAATTAAATTTTTGAAATATAAAATTAAGCAGAAAATTAGTTTTAAAATAAAATTCAAATGAAGTTACTCATTAAAATATTTATACAATACAAATTTAAATGAATTTGAACAAAATATAAATTTAAAATAATTAAATACTTATATTCATTATCTGATATTATTCATTAAAGATATTTTCACATATTTTTATCTCTACCATCATGAATACAATTTTTTTTGTCAACCTTAATCTAGATTGTAGGAGAAGAAACTGACGAAATTGTAAATTATCCTGGCAGAAGAATAAGAAACGATTTGCGTATAACCATTTCAAATTTTTTTAAACAAATTGCGGCATCACCTCAAATTCCTCAAATGAAAATATGTTTTATGGGGTATTTTACTCAATTATTATCTCCAGTTTGAGATGCTCCTGTAAAACACTTTCACATTATTTTGTATTGTTAAATTGTTAAAGGTTTTCTTAAGATTATCTTGTTATTTGCGAAAATTAAATTAAATTAATAAAACCATATGGAAGAGAGTTCTCATTGACCAGAATCCAATCCACGCCGTCCAATGAGATCCGCGTATCTACCGACCACACTTTTAGTGGCTTCAAACAAGTGTGGGCAGCAGACACGAAACAACCACATGTTTTGGAGCAATGAGAATGAATGATCATTATGTTTTAATTTTTATTTTTTAAATGTAGTATTAATTACTTCTTGTACAAATATTTTATAGCAAGTGAAAATTCAACTTTTAAGTTTAACATTAGTAATATAATTACTTTTTTGTGAAATTACTATAGTCATTCCTGTATTTATGGATTTTTATTACTTCATATAAAAAAAATTAGGAAGATATTAGTGTGTCCTAAAGTACTACTATTGTCGTGTTTCTTACGCTTGGTAAAAGGAGGTGTTCATGTTAAAAGCATTGCAATGTCAAAGTAAGTAATTATTTGATAAGTAGTAATAGTAAATGTTACTTCGAAGCTGTAACTTTGTTTCTACATTTCTAAAAGGATTTGGTTGGTCAACTTTAAGGATTGTTAAAGCTCAAAATTATTCCATTCTTTATTAAATATGTTTTCAATTTTTAAATTTTAATATAAAATTTAAATTTATTTTTATCCCAAAAATATAGTTTGGTCTTTAAACTTAAAAGATAAATATATATCATTAGTACAAAATTGGATTTTATGTTAACTTATTATAATGGTTATAATTCACCATTCTGAATAAGTAAAGTGATAACAAAATTACAAATATGATTTGAAATTTTTTATGTCTATTATTAGAACCAATATAAAATGTAGAAGTGGTTACAATTTTGTAATAAAATGCAAGATTTTTTTATGTTTGATGTACCTAAAACCATCATAGAACATGAGAACATACATCATTTTAAATTTGAATACAAATACTACATCAATTCTTCCCTATAATCAACATAATATCTTTAATTTCTTCCGTTGCACTTCACATGCTCCTAGCTTTCCTCCTCCCTGCGCCCTCTCGTTCTCTCTCTTGTTTGGTAAGTGGGTGATTTATCTAATTTAAGGTTTCCTTCATTCCTATTGCACAAACTATTAGAATCTTTCCCTTTGACTTTTCAGTATCTATATTTGGTTTCATGTTGTTGATATATTTGGGTATTTCCTATCTTCTTGTCCATGCACAAGGGCTTCCCTTCCTCCCTCCACTCCTGTTTTTCCTACCTCTGCATATGACTTCACACCTTGTTGCCACCACCACAACCTTTTGCACTAGAATTGTTAATGGTGTTGTCCGCTTCCTTCTTTGTGTGAGGTCTACCTTTCAGATCCACGACGACATTATTCACTGGTGAAGCACGCGACCCCATGTTGTGTACAGGGCATGAAGGTGCTAGTGTAAGTTTGAGAAGGGCAAAGAAAAATGGTTGGGTGAAGACAAAGATTGATGAGGTTTTGAGCATCACTAGTGTAAAAAACACTTTTTTATAGATTATACTAGTTATAATCCATCAGGAATAAATAGTGGCGCGGTGGTATAATTGTAAATATGGTAACACTTTTTATATTAACTATAGTTATAACAGACATAGAAAGTGGGTACAATATCATTTTTGTAATAAAGAAGAAAACCTTATATTAGTTATAGTTATAATCGATATAAAAAATGGATACTGTGACATTTTTGTAATAAATAATAAAAAATTTTATACCAGTTCTAATTAAAACTTATATAGAATATAACTTCTTATTTTTTTTCAAGGAAAAGAAAATGTCCATTCTCCACTTCCTCACAAAACCCTAGCAACCACAAATCCTCTAAACTGCCTTCTCTATCCATAGCCTTATGCTCGTGCCATTTCTCTTCTCGCCTTGCATTCTAGAGTACACCATTCATCCACCACCATCACTTATCTCTGGCACCAAAACCCTAGACATTGTTCATCCATCTTCACTTTAGTCATCACGTCCTCCAGCATCCACCGTTAACAAGAACCATCGCGCGTTAGCCACTTTTCATCATTCTCTGCACTTGTAGTTTTGAGCATGTCCCGGGTCTTCTTTGCTCACACGTCAGCACCCTTCAATAAGAAACAAATTAATTTATTCTCTCCCCTTCTCTATTTCATTTTTCATTCCTGTTGAGGTGTTAACATATTTATCAGAACATATTTTGTTTATGTTCATCACCTATTTGGAAGTTTATGTTTTCATTGTGATTTAGATTTTGCTGCTATATGCATTGAGAAAATTTGTTCTTCACGAATTTTTATTGCTATTGTTTGAGTGCGTTTAATTGATATAAAAAAATAGTACTTTTTACATCGATACTTTCTATACCCTTGCTTCTATACAAGTTCTAAAATCGGTATAAAAAATATTTTCTGCACAATTGTGAATGATGTTAAAATGAAAAATCGTTGATCTTGTGAATTTCTATGCCTATTGTGACAATAACCAACTTTCTATGTCGATTGTATATACGCCAATTTCAAAACTAGCATAAAAAACTTTTTCTGATCAACATAAAATATCTTTGCTACACTGATGTATGCATGATATTTTTATATTTTTTTACATGTCAATTAATATTTTATACTTACGTTTGAGGAGAGGAGAGGAGATAAAGAAAGGAATAAGTGTGTTATGGAGAAGGATATGTGTGAAGGGATTATCCAATATGTACATTTTCATGTGTGGAAACCGTATAAGATATAGGACAAAATGAGTTTCTAAAAGGTAAAAATTTTAAAGATGTATTTTAATTTTTATTTTGTAAAACAATGCAAGTATATGCACATAGATATATTATCTAGGAGTTGGGAAATGTGTTAATTTGTCTCTAAAAGTTGCATACAATTTTCTGTTGGTTCTGGTTCTCTTTTGTTTTGTTGCTTTCATATATATGCTCTTTGGTATCATTTTATAAATTGATGTTCTAAACATAATATAATATAACTAGGATTCTTGTGTGAGTTGTCACGAGTTCTATTATAACATATCTTATTTTTTGTTTTCTATCATTAAAACAGCTATTAAATTATTCTGCTGTAACCATTTTTAATCAACTATACACTTGATTAAACTACTGTAATGACGTTGATCAGTATATAAGAACTAGAGATTATGTTTGTTACCATCTCTTACCAATATGTTCAATTTTAACTAAGACCAGTATTCTTTCAATATATTTCTTTTGCATATGGATTACAAAACAAATCATTATTAAACGCATCATTAATATTTTAATAGATATTTTAACATTATTATAATTAAAATGAATTAATTTACTCATTTGGACTAATCTGTAGTTTTTTAGTCTAAAAGTGGGTTATTAAAGTTGATTGAAAAACATATTTTTACTTAATATTAGGTAGCTGAGAACTTGAGATGTAAATGCTATATAAAATATTACATGCACATGCTATATAAAATGTAATGTATATTTCTTCATATATATTAATTGATGATTAGTATTCACGTAATAATCTGATAATGCATTAAAAATGTGCATCTTTTTAGAATTTTTCTAGCATGGTTGAAGGAAAAGGTTTATGGGATGATAAAAATGTTAAACCACATACGTACCTCCCAAAATATCATGATTGAGGTCATGTTACTGTATCAATTTTGAAATACAAAATCTAATTTAGGTACAACCACCATACCTATCATGTTTTCTTTATTATTTTTTGTGCTTGACCTTGACATGCTCTTTGGATATATATGGTTGGTTCTGCAGAAAAAGTGTTTTCAAGAAACTGTAAGTAAAAAATTGAAGATCACACTCTACTCTTTAATGGCAAACACAGCCAAATGGAGGAAGGTAAGAATGTTAAAAAACAAATGCTCCTGTAAGTAATTAGGTAAATTAGTCTTTTTAAATTAAAATAAACAAGTCTTATATAATATTGAATAATTTTGTAAACTAAATTAATTATGTATAGTATGACCATGTGATCAATTAAATATGAACGATTAACATTTAGTACTAGACCCAATGGTTAGTACGTATGACCATACACTTCTTCGAAACACTTTGGTTTTTTTATCATGTTAGTGTTATATTTCTGATGTAATTCTACGTGATCTCAATCAAAACTACATAATGCATCAAAGTTTGATTAAGAAATTTAAGGTGACATGGTCCATAGGTAAAAAGAAGAGAAAGCAATTAGCAATGACAAGGACATGAGAAATGGTGCTTTCAAGGTGAGTTGGCATTAAATTGGATGATATTAAATGAAAAACCTATAAAGTTTAGAAGAATATGATGGTAAAAGAGTTTCAAGGAAGGTTCAGGAAGTGTAATGATGGAAATTCATCCGTGGGAAGCAGGAGAGTCCAGAAGATTCTTAAAATATTAAGAGTGTTTTAAAGGATGGTGTACATATTCATTGAATCATTAACAATACCTAAAAATCATAACAAATGTTAACATCAGTGTGTCCAAGTGTATTATCACTCAGAGAGCCAATACTCTACAGGTGTAATGAATCATTCAATGTCTTTCTCAGAGAGTTCTGTTTTCGTTAGTATTCCTAATTTTTTTAACATCATTGTTATATATCTTTTTCATCTTTATTTTTTGAGAAAATTTTAACATTTCTAAAATATTTGTTCAAGATCTTTTGAGACCTGGTGTATTTCAAAAGCCAAAAAATAGATGTTTCAAATATGTAATTACAAATATAACCTAAATAAAACTGTCAAGAAAAAAACATTATAATAATAATAAAATTTTTAACATAATTTACACTAATTATAATTTATTTTAAATTACTTTTATAATCAAAGATAAAATAATAATAATTTAATTTTTTTACTAAAATATTTTTTATTTTAATAACTATATCCCTGACTCGGTAATTTTCTTAAATTTTATTTTAAATTGCTTTATTTCTTATTACTTTTCTTAAATCCAAATAATCTCATTTTCAATTTTATTTTCTCACCCTTTTAATTTTTCAAATTCATCTTAAAAACAAATACACCCTAAATGTAAGCTTCTATTTCGGATACCGAACACAACAACAAAAGAAAGAAGCTAAAATGATATATGTTTCCTTTAGGTTTAATATGGTTTTTTTTTTTCTAGGTTTCGTACTTTTTCCTTTTATATAAGTTTTTATTTTGGAAAAATTAAAACAATTAGGTTATTGCGTTAGTTATATACTAGCACCATTAAAGATAGTATCACGTGGTACTTCGTAGTTTTTTAAATTTGTAAATAATTTTTTAATTTTTAGTTATAATTTTGATTTTAAAAAATAAAATAACTTGTCATGTGTCAAACTGATATGTTGTCAAATGACAATGATAGTGTAAACAGAATCGAACCAAACCAAACCAAATCAAATCGAATCGAACCAAACCAAACCTTAGCGAACCGAACAAAATCGAACCGAACAAAATCGAACCGAACCAAACTCAACCCAATCCAACTAACCTGAACCAAACCGAAACGAACCCAACCAAACCGAACAGAACCCAATGCAACTGAACCGAACCCAACCCCACCCAACCCAACCGCACTGAACAGAACCAAACCGAACCAAACCCAACCAAACCTAACCGACCGAATCGAACCCAACACGACTAAACCCAACCCAACCCAACCCAAAACCCTAAACCCTAAACCCTAAACCTAACACCCAAAACCAAAACCCAAAACCAAAACCCAAAACCAAAAACCAAAAACCATAACCATAAACCTTAAACCCTTAATAGTTAACCATAAATAGTAAACACTAAACCCTAAACTCTAAATCCTAAACCCAAAACCTTAAACCCCTAAACTGTAACCCCTAACCCCTAAATCATAAACCATAAAACCTAAACCCCAAACCCTAAACCCTAAATCGTAAATCCTAAACCCTAAACCCTAAACCATAAATCATAAACCATAAACCATAAACCCTAAACCGTAAATCCTAAACCATAAACCCTAAACCCTAAAACCTAAACGCTAAACCCTAAACGCTAAACACTAAACCATTAACCATAAACACTAAACCCTAAACCTTAAACCCTTAACCATAAAACCTTAACCATAAACCCTAAACCCAAAACAATAAACCCTAGACCCTAAACCATACACATTAAACCCTAGACCATAAACCCAAGACCCAAAACCAAAAATCTTAAACCCTAAATCTTCAACCCTTAACCGTAAACCCTAAATCCTAAACCCTAAACCCAAAACCGTAATCCCTAAACCGTAAATCCCAAACCCTAAACCCCAAAACCTTAAACCCCAAAACGTTAAACCCCAAATCCTAAACCCTAATCCCTAAATCATAAACCCTAATCCATAAACCCTAAACCCTAAAACATATTCCCTAAACCCTAAACCATAAACCATAAACCCAAAACTCCAAACCCTAAGCCCTAAACAATAATTCCTAAACTTTAAACCCTTAACCCAATACCCTGAACCGTAACCCCTAAACCACAAATCTTAACCCCAAAACCTTAATCCTAAACCCCAAACCCTAGACCCAAAACCCAAAACCGCAAACACTAAATCCTAAACCATAAATCCTAAATTCTAAACCATAAACCGTAAATCGTAAACCATAAACCCTAAACTGTAAACCCTAAACCATAAATCCTAAAACCTAAACCATAAACCCTAAACGCTAAACCCTAATCCCTAAACACTAAACCCTTAACCATAAACCATAAATCATAAACCCTAAACCCTACACCATAAACCCTAACCCCTAAACCCTATACCATAAACCCTAGACCATACACCATCAACACTAAACCCTAGACCCAAAACTCAAAATCCTAAACCCTAAACCATAAACCTTAAACCCTAAACCCTAAACCGTAATCCCTAAACCGTAAACCCTAAACCATAAACCCTTCACCGTAAATCCTAAACCCTAACCCCTAAACCGTAAACCGTAAATCGTAACCCCTAAACCCTTAACCCTAGACCCTAAACCCTAAAACCTATTCCCTAAACCATAAACCATAAACCCTAAACACTAAACCATAAACCCTAAACCCTAAATCCTAAACTCTAAATCATAAACACTAAACCCTAAACCCCAAACCCTAAACCCTACACCATAAACCCAAAACCATAAACCTAAACCCTAAACTATAACCCTAAACTCTAAATTCTAAACCCTAAACCCTAAACCTTAAACCATAAACTCTAAACCATAAACCCTAAACCCAAAATCCAAAACCCAAAACTCAAAACCCAACCCAACTCAACAAACTTAATCGAGCCGAGCCAATCTAAACCAAGCCGAGCCAACTCGAGACGAACGGGCCAAGCCTAGCCAAGTCAAGGCGAAAGAGTCGAGCCGAACCAAATTGAATTGAATTGAATGAAACCGAAGTAAACCGAACCAAACCAAATCAACTCAACCCAACCCAATAAGCTTAACGTGGCGAGTCGAACTTAATGTGGCAAGTCGAGCTTAATCAAGTCAAACCAATCTAAACTGAGTCGAGCCAACTCGAGGCAGAGGGGCCGAGCCAAGCCAAGTCAAGGCGAATAAGCCAAGCCTAACCGATCTAAATTGAACCAAACTGAAGTAAACCGAACCAAACCAAACCAATCCAAGCCAATCTAAGCCAAACCAAACTGAAATGAACTGAACCAAGTCGAGCCAAACCAAACTGAAATGAACTGAACCAAGTCGAGCCAAACTAAACCAAACTGAACCAAACCGAACCATTCCAAGCCAAATTGAACCAAACCAAACTGAGTCGAGATGACCGAACGAGCCGAGCCAAGTTGAACCATCTGAGTCGAGTTGAATCAAACTAAATCCAGCCGAGCCGAATCGAACCTAATTGAACCAAGTTGAGTCGAATCAAACCAAACCAAACCAAACTGAGTTAAGATGATCCGAAGTAAGCGAATTGAGCCAAACGAGTCTAGCCAAGCCGAACAAACCTCTCCGCACTAAGTCAATAGTAATCAAACCGAACCGAGCCGAACCTGACAGAGTTAAGCCAAACCTAACAGAGCAGAGCCGAACCGAGCCAAACGAGACGAGCTGAACCAAGCCAAATAAAACCAAATAAAACCAAACTAAACCAAACCAAATCAAATTGAGTCAAACCAAATCCAAACCAAACTTAACCTTGCCGTGCCGAACCAAGGAAAGCAAAAAATGTAATTCTTATCATCTTTTCACAAAATGGTGGATTAAGCATATCAAATGTATTCCTGGACAAGATTTGTCTATTATATTTCTAAAACCCTCCTGTATATATTATATCTTGAATATTTTGGTTAAAACCATTCATAAACCTATTGGATTCTAATATTTCTTCTAACATTTAAGGAGTATACTTCCACCTCCTTATAGTATTTTTCCATTCTTTGCGAAAACTTTGCAGTAGAAGTATTGAGAGAAGCTTAATGAAAGAAGCAGAAAAAACAATGTTGTCTTGATACAGTACCTGTACTGATTGTGCAGCAGAATCAAATAATGATATTTAGATAATGATAAGCACGTAAAACTAACTCACTTAACCAGCATTAATGTGTCTCTGATTTGCTCTTACTTGCTTTTATTGCGAACCAGCTTATGGCCAGCAACTTGTCCACATTAGATAAATCACAAAATAGTTCCAACAATGCCAAATGTAATACGAATTCATAATTTTCCTCGTTAACACAATCTATTATTAGCATTCTTTTGTCATTGACGACATAAATATAAAGCAGAGCTTAAATCCTAACTTTGAATTGAACAAGTGTGCTTATCTCGGAATTTATGTTGGCTGCAAAAGTCTTGAATTATTGAACTGATAAAGTCATAAAACCCAACTAACCATAGTTTGTCAGTACTCAGTCAAGTTGTCAAGTAGGCTGGCAAGTGTAAAGAGTGAACTTTTTCATGGCAGGCATATTAAATGCCTTTTTCTAGTTGTAGAGTTACTTTCAGATAAAGATGATAACACTACATACAGAGCTCAATGAGGAATGCACCAAATCAACTGTGCAGTACAAGAACGATTAGCATCTGCATGCTCAGAGGCCTCTTCATTCTTCTTGCGTTTGCATTCTCCACACCAGCCACTACAATCATTCTGGAAACGCCTCCACTTTCCAAGACGCGAACTGCAAGACAACATGCAAGTGTCAAAGATTTTCCTTCTCAAGTAGTAAGAAATATAAGTTATTCTGCATAAATATAAGTCTCTCATAACAGTAAGGTAGTAAACATACCTCTAGTTCACACCCAGTAGTTAAATGTTCATCACATCGAACACCCCGGAAGAACAGTTGTCCGCAGAAAATTGATAGCCCAAGCAAATATTCAAGCCTATATGTGCGTCATCCACATGCAAGTCTGCAACAATATTGCTCATTATATTTTAACAAAAGCATGCAGAGCTGATTTGTTCGGAACTTGGACTAATTGCATACCTTAAAGAGAATGATTAAAGTAGATCAACAAAAATACTTGCTACAAGAAGTGGCAAATCGACAAAGCAGTGACCTATGTTTGAGAAACTAACCAACTTCTCCATCCCTAGTGAGTCCATAATCAACAACAAAAGCATAGTGAGAGTCCAGCGTTGATCCACCAGATTCACCGTAGGAAACTACAAATATAATTCAAATTGCCAAAGTGAGTCCACACCATTATATTAGTTCTTCATCTCAGTCATAATTTTCTAATTCATTCTGATTAAGAGAAAAAATTTACCTCGAGTTATGTAGGCTCTATGTATTCTTCCCTAAATCTGTGAAGCATGGGTTCCAGGCCAAGATCATGAAGAACAACGCCATGTTCATGCAATATATTTGGTCGCGTGGTTTTGAATTTGACCAAAGCAATCAGATATTAATTAGAGCATAATATAGAACGGAAGAATTGAATATATGATTGAGAAGGAAAGCAAAATATGTAATACCTCACGTATCATCTTTTCACAAAATTGTGGATTAAGCATATCAAATGTAATCCTGGAAACGGTTCGTCTATTATATTTCTGAAACCCTCTTCTGTATTTTGTTCAATTGCAACCGAGAAATGGTGTTCTGAAAAAGTTCTTAGGATCTATAATATATATATATATATATATATATATATATATATATCCCAATTGAGACGCTGCAAATAAAAGTGAACAACTAGTATAAGATCTAGCAGAGTTGGAAGATTCTAAGTTCAGAAAATTCTAATGTTAACATGTGCATTCATAGATAAGTACCAAATAACATATGCCCTGTTAACAAGTTCAAGAAATTATCCCATCAATTCATCTCTCACAATTTTGAGAAGAACCTTAACATAAAACCTTCAAGAAAATGTGCGATTTACAAATGAATAAAAGTGATGTTTTCAGAGTGTTAAAAACTTACTGGATAATTCACAATGTAGTGTGTCCGCCTTCGAAACTGTTGTAGCCAGCGCAGAATAAAAAAAACTTAAAAGATTGAATCACAAAACCAAGCCAAAGGCAAAATAAAAATTTTAAAAAAATAGAAGAAACACATATCACTGTCATACATAATAACTCACTGTTAACAAAACAAGAAATGAAGTGCTCACTTGTCATCGCCTTTTTAGGTTTACATGTAATTCTTTAATTTCAGTAAGCAAATACACATGTTATTATGACACAAAGTGAAAAATCTTGGATGCAAGCGACGAATTGAAATTATAGAAGAAAGTGAAAAACCTTGTAAGAGATGCAAGATATTCACTGAACGTATATTGTCTACTGGTTCATCAGTTTCTACATACGCTTTGAGGTAGGTTCTTGGAGTCCTTCCATTGGAGAACTCTTCCAAGTAAGGAAAGGTATGTTTCTTAGACAAGAAGGGGAAGGTACAGACGTCAACGTTCTCGTTAGCCTTCAATGGAAAGAAGGGAGAGTTAATACAGAAAAAGAGATGATAAAGAAAGAGAGGATTGAAATGCAATTTTTCCTGAAATCGAAGGAGCAAAAAGCAGTGCAGAATTGTTTTGAGTGCGTTATAGTGGTGAGTTGGAGGATCTAACTGTATATAAAGGAGTGAATGAAGACGCTTATTGCCATAAACATGATCGTAATAATAATAATAACTAACTCTAACAGAAATAACGAATCAATTATTGCATTCAGTCCGTTACTACTGCTTCTTGAATATAAAGAAGTGTAATTAAACCTTATTCATAGTTTAAATTACCAAAAAAAAAAAAAGAAATGGCGATTGTTAAACCACAATAATTTGTTGTCCAATAGAAACGTTTTTAACATTCTTTTACAATATGAACTTTGAACAGTTAAATCTAAAAGGGAAGAAAAGTTACCATGAAATAATCAAGAACATAAAAAAATCAAAATTTTAAAAAATCATTTTCCTTGTATTAACTGTAAAAATATACTTCTTTTAAAAAAAGTTTTGGTTACTAACTTAAAAAAAATAAAATTTTTAGCAAATACTTGCTTTTTATGAACGGATATTTTTGCCAAGTTTTTCAAAAACAGAAGTGAGAGGTAAAAATTTAATTTCCTAGTAAAATACAATTTTTTATCAAAACGTATCATTATTTTTGTTAAATAAGTTTTTTTTTTCCTTTTGTTTTATGTATGAAATGCCAGATAGGAGTTGTTCGAAATAATAAAACGTTAAATTTGTTCATTGATGCTTGTTAGAAATGGCTTCCTTGAAACTTCAAAGTTAAGAGGTAAGATCCCAAACGAGAAACCAAAAGGAAAGAAAATAAAAAACATCCATTTACATTATGAAACGAATGCCTATAACTTTCAACTAAAATAATGTTTCATTTCGTACAAAAATCTAGAATCTACAAACTATACACGCACGATTTGCATGTGCAAGTGCACGAGACCGATTATATTTCCCTTTTCAGTAATTCCTGCAATGTGAAGACAAAGAATTTGTTTCATGGAAGATGAAAGCATTAACATTAATCTTTGTTGATCCTTTCATCTCAAAGAGCGCTATTGTTAGATAGTGTTACCTGTTGGGAGACCATAAGCGATAACCGGGCTCTCTCCTTCTTCTTGCGTTTGCATTCTCCACACCAGCTAGGAAAATCTCTCTGATATTTCTTCAACTCTCTGAAAGCCGAACTGTGACAGCAACACGAAGATTCATGCATAATGTAAATTGACAAGAACTATACTTATGATTTGCAAATTGCAATCCAAAGTTTCAAGGGGAGCAGTGTGAGAATTTTGCTGCTTCAGTGAAACAAGGGGCCATGCTATGTCAATATTTTGTAGTAAGAAAAAGTGATTACACACCTTCTACACCAGATGATTAAATTCATCCTGTTCCCAGATGTTGTAGGTCTTGCACCATGCCGTTGACGGCCAGGATGAAGAATTGCGTGTCCTGGAACATGGGAATAATTGAAGATCTCCTACAAAGATACGTTGGTGTTATTTATTTAACGAAGTAAACGTATGCATGAAATTTCTATACTTATCACCAATGTAATAATACTATTTTGTCAATATCATGTTTCTAATATTTTCCTGATGCTATTGAATTTCGGTATGAATGACATGAAATGTATAACTAGGAAAGTTATAACAAATTTGTCCATTAATGCACTTAAGAATTAAACAGTACGTTAGGATTTAAGTGCAAGGTGTGAAACTAGAGACAAATTGTTCAGCATAAATATAATTTCCCATCATGACAGTAATAAGGTAGTAAACAAACCCCTGGCTGGGCTATTGATAGTACATGTTCTTCACATCGAACACCCTGGAAGAACACTTCTCCGCCAGAAAATTCTTTTCCCAAGCAAACATTCAAGGAGACTTCTGCATCATCCACATGTAAACCTGCAAAAAGGTTGCTCTTTAGATTTCAACAAAAAATCTGGTGTCAGAAAACTCCTTACCATGCAAAGTATATGGGATGGTCGTATTCAAAGAGACTATTTCCAAATTTGAACCCTTGACCAACCCACGGGTTACTGTTTAATTTTAAAGTACACAAGTTGATACGTTTAAATTTACTAAAGATAAGCCAAGATTAACCAAAGTATCATTGACAGTTAGAGTGAAAAACATACTGAGTATTTTCTGTCCTTAAACAGCAAAAAAATTCACGCCGGTTTAAACAACCTACTACCAGATATATACTCTTTATACATAACTACTGACAATTATTTTCTACACATAACTGCCATAACTGTCCTTGATGATTAGTTCCTATTATTACTGCTTGCTGGAAAAATCAGCCTTGTTCCCAAGCTTGAAAGTTGGAAACTGGTTTTTCCACATTATCTATATCCACTTCAATAACAATTAATTCTCCATCTGCATTTAGGGCTTCACTATCTCCCAAGTTAATCAATTTTAATTGTTTCTCTGCAAATTGATGTAAGGGATGAAACTTTTATCCGTGCATAAAGTGTAAAACACTTGTTTTTTTTTCTTTTCCATCAATAATTGGTATTTTAAGTGTCACACACCTCTATTGATCTCTGCTGAATTTTATGGTTCGCACTTTGTTCTTCTACCCAAGAATGCTACAGATGATAAGTTCCTTTTGTTTTGGTCAGATTGATTGATATTTGAGTTTGACCATGGACTGAAACAATTCTGGCTTCCAATCACCGTTGCAGTCACCTCAACATTAGTAACAACAATAATTATTCTTATATCACTTTAAGGATCATACAACCATTTTTTGTACTAGAAGATCCCATTTTCGCATACCAACTTGCACTCCCTGGTCCAAATACAAGTGCAGTTGTTTCTACCTCTATACTTTGTGCATACTGCATTTACTTAAACTTTTGTTTGGGTTGAGAAGTTTGCACCCGGTATTTAATTTCAGGATGCAAACCACCCTAAAAGATAACCCAAATATTGTTCTTCAAGTAAATGATTAACTTGTCTAAAAATTTATATTTTAACCTAACTTAACTCTATAAAACCAACTTTTAAGGTGAGCTTGCCACCTCATCTATATATTTTACTTTTAGTCATACCACTAGTTGATGTAAATCTAATCCTTTGACGTTGCAATTAAGGTAACCTCCAAAGAGGTGGCAAATAAGGTGGGCTAGGACTGATCCCGGTGAAGGCAACTTGCCAAAAACTTTTGATGAGAGAAATTCAAATGCTTCTCATCCATCAATCTCTCCTATTACAACAGCTAGGTCAGGGTTTTCATACGGTTGGCCCCCAGATTCTTGTCACCATTTGCTGCTTCAACTTTGCCCACATAAGTCCATCATCTATTTCTCTCAATAGATTAAACCAATGGATAATAGAACCCTTCATGCTTAAGTTTTAATCTTCACTAAGATTCTAAACTTAAGATTCTAAACTTAAGTTCTATGCCTGATGATCTGACTTTTTTCTCCTCATGCTTGTCCATCAACTTTCTCATACAAAACAAAATTTCTCAAAATTTGCCAATTTCTTGTTCAAACTGAACCCGGGCATGCAGCCCTTTCAATTTCTCTTTCAAATCAAAAGTTCTATATATCACACATGTCATGATATTTCTTTCTGCTGCTCACAAGATTCAACCAGCAATTATTTTCTACACAAAATTGCCATAAATAATTGTCCCTATATCATTTCCTATAACTAAACTTCAGTCATTTAGATAGCTTGTTTAAGAAGGATAGGATTTTAAAATATTTATTAAAACGAAAAGTATGAATGGAATTTTATATATACTATCATTTTATTTGTTCCACTTTAAAAGGCTCACAAATTATTAGAGAATATATAGTTGTAACAAAAATTTTACCCTCCCACTCCACCTCCAACCCCAAAAAAGATAAGGTATCTTCACACCATAGAAATTATTAGACAAAACAAGAACATAAGGCATTGAGGCTAAACTTGAGATTGAAAAGAAATAATTCTTCAGGGCTTAATTGATCCCTCTCATAATCTTCTATTTATAAAAATAAATTGATACAAGAGTACATGATAATTAGGGTAACCTTATTAGACACAATATAATCATGATAAATAAGGTAACTCTAGACACACTATAATCATGATAAATAAGGTAACTCTAGACACAATGTGTACCATAGGATACCTAATCCTCCAATGGTCGACCGGTAACTCGGGCGACCTGGTGACAGTTAAACCAATACGAGGCCTTCTTAAAGATCGTAATACTGTGCGATCGCGTATTGTCGTCAACCAATTGGTCCTCGACAACCAAATAGTGATGTCGCGACATAACGTTCGCACAACGCACGACAAGTCGCCTATTCATGTCGACGCACAGGATGGTCGACAAACAGAGCGCTATATCGTAGCATGCGGTTACAGAAGTCGCCTATTCATGTCGACGCACAGGATGGTCGACATACAGAGCGCGATATCGTAGCATGCGGTTACAGATAAGCAGTTACGCATAATCAGCTAACCAACGCCGCGAATCACGGAAGTAATTGACTCAGTATCAGCACACGATCTAGCAGTTACAACTTCTACACAGTCAAACTTCAATAACTGACCGGATTGTCAGGTAACGGTTTATTTTACTGTTTTAAATACACAGAGCACACCAGAAAAAAGGTACGTTTTTTCCCCTTTAGAGAAATTAAGAGAGAGAAATTACTCTTCTTCTTGATCACTTTGAACCAAAAGATTCAGGTGACCCCTTTTCTGACTTGAGCGTCGGAGTGCCTTTGCAGGTACCCAGCCCACCTTTTCCCAAGGAACAGAACATAAAGAGAGGAAGGAAGCATTGTGACAGACAACGTAAAGAGAAGCAGTTCAGTTTTGTTAGGTTTGTATCTCGGCCTCCACATCCCTACTGAAACATTTTGGCGCCCACCGTGGGGTCCGAGATTTAACATCCCAACTACGACCACCGGAGCTATGGAAGACTTCAACACTCGTGATTTAATCCAGCAACTACAAACTCAGATCGAGGCACAAGCACAAACTATACGGGAGCAGCAGGAACTCCAGCGCAAGCAGGCGGAGGAGCTGGCGGCACTGAGGGCGCAACGCCCACTGCCAGAAGAGTCTGCCTCTAATCGGCAGGGTAATAATGGATCGAGTCACCATGGAGGACCATCTCACCCTTCTGGTGGGGGGAGGAAAGGGCCTACTTCCATGCGCCTCACCAATCTACTTCCGTTCACAGAGGCCATCATGCAAGCGCACATGCCGTACACTTGGAAGGATTAAGGCGCATGCTGTACCGTCGGAGTTGGCCAAAAACTTCTTTCAAATCCTGCAGGTGTTGTTCCACAGAATTGCTGCGAATAACCATGTCGTCGACATACACATCCATGCATCGTCCTATCTGATGATGGAAGACTTTATCCATGAGGCGTTGATAAGTGGCCCCGACATTCTTCAATCCAAACGGCATTACTTCATAACAGTAATTAGCGCGTTCGGTGATGAAGGCGGTCTTGCTTTGATCGGGCTCGTACATGGGGATCTGGTTGTATCCCGAATAAGCGTCGAGAAAGCTCAGTATCACATGACCCGAAGCGCCATCTACCAAGCGATCAATGCTAGGTAGGGGATACGAATCTTTGGGACATGCCTTGTTGAGATCTGTGAAGTCAACACACATTCTCCACTGGTCGTTTGACTTCTTAACCATGACCACGTTCGACAGCCACGTAGTGTAGGTTAACTCCCGGATGAACTGGGCGTTCATCAACTTCTCGACCTCAACTTGAATGGCCCTGCGTTTCTCCTCCCCGAATCGTCGCTTCTTCTGGGCGACAGGTCGTGCCTCCCGGAAGATGGACAATTTGTGGGCCATGACCCCGGGATGAATTCCTGGCATGTCGACGGCCGTCCATGCGAATAAATCTGCGTTGTTTCGCAGTATGTGCCCCAGATCGTGCTCTTCGCTAGAGGTGAGGTTTCCGCCAATGCTGGTGGTTTTAGACGCGTCGTTCGTCAAGGAAAGGAGTTTGACCTCGCCTTGCGGATGCAGACGCTCGTCGACATTGGTTCGGGGGTCCAAGTCGACTACCGCTGCCTCGGCTCCCTTCGCCCTTCTAGTTGGAACAAAGGGGGTGACTTTTAGCCCGGCCATATAACACTGTCGGGCTGTTCGTTGATCTGCTCTCACGGTACAAATGGTACCATGCTCTGTCGGGAACTTCATGGCGAGGTGGGGAGTAGAGACGATTGCCCCAAACGCATTCAGACAAGGTCGTCCTAGCAGGGCGTTGTACGACGTATTTGCCTCGACCAACAGGAATCGAACTCTAAGTTCCGGTGCCTCCCAGCTTGTTCCGAGCCGAGTTCGCAGGTCGAGGTATCCCCTGGTATCTACTCTTTCTCCTGAGAATCCTACAATTTGTTCGTTAAATGGGGCGATGAGATCCTCAGACATGTCCCAAAGATTCGTATCCCCTACCTAGCATTGATCGCTAGGTAGATGGCGCTTCGGGTCATGTGATACTGAGCTTTCTCGACGCTTATTCGGGATACAACCAGATCCCCATGTACGAGCCCGATCAAAGCAAGACCGCCTTCATCACCGAACGCGCTAATTACTGTTATGAAGTAATGCCGTTTGGATTGAAGAATGTCGGGGCCACTTATCAACGCCTCATGGATAAAGTCTTCCATCATCAGATAGGACGATGCATGGATGTGTATGTCGACGACATGGTTATTCGCAGCAATTCTGTGGAACAACACCTGCAGGATTTGAAGGAAGTTTTTGGCCAACTCCGACGGTACAGCATGCGCCTTAATCCTTCCAAGTGTACGGCATGTGCGCTTGCATGATGGCCTCTGTGAACGGAAGTAGATTGGTGAGGCGCATGGAAGTAGGCCCTTTCCTCCCCCCACCAGAAGGGTGAGATGGTCCTCCATGGTGACTCGATCCATTATTACCCTGCCGATTAGAGGCAGACTCTTCTGGCGGTGGGCGTTGCGCCCTCAGTGCCGCCAGCTCCTCCGCCTGCTTGCGCTGGAGTTCCTGCTGCTCCCGTATAGTTTGTGCTTGTGCCTCGATCTGAGTTTGTAGTTGCTGGATTAAATCACGAGTGTTGAAGTCTTCCATAGCTCCGGTGGTCATAGTTGGGATGTTAAATCTCGGACCCCACGGTGGGCGCCAAAATGTTTCACTAGGGATGTGGAGGCCGAGATACAAACCTAACAAAACTGAACTGCTTCTCTTTACGTTGTCTGTCACAATGCTTCCTTCCTCTCTTCATGTTCTGTTCCTTGGGAAAAGGTGGGCTGGGTACCTGCAAAGGCACTCCGACGCTCAAGTCAGAAAAGGGGTCACCTGAATCTTTTGGTTCAAAGTGATCAAGAAGAAGAGTAATTTCTCTCTCTTAATTTCTCTAAAGGGGAAAAAACGTACCTTTTTTCTGGTGTGCTCTGTGTATTTAAAACAGTAAAATAAACCGTTACCTGACAATCCGGTCAGTTATTGAAGTTTGACTGTGTAGAAGTTGTAACTGCTAGATCGTGTGCTGATACTGAGTCAATTACTTCCGTGATTCGCGGCGTTGGTTAGCTGATTATGCGTAACTGCTTATCTGTAACCGCATGCTACGATATCGCGCTCTGTATGTCGACCATCCTGTGCGTCGACATGAATAGGCAACTTCTGTAACCGCATGCTACGATATAGCGCTCTGTATGTCGACCATCCTGTGCGTCGACATGAATAGGCGACTTGTCGTGCGTTGTGCGAACGTTATGTCGCGACATCACTATTTGGTTGTCGAGGACCAATTGGTTGACGACAATACGCGATCGCACAGTATTACGATCTTTAAGAAGGCCTCGTATTGGTTTAACTGTCACCAGGTCGCCCGAGTTACCGGTCGACCATTGGAGGATTAGGTATCCTATTGTACACAATGTAATCATGGGTAACCTTAAACACACTATAATCAAATCCTAGACACAATATAATCATGATAAATAGGGTAAATATTCTAACAGCTAACAAGGTAACAAAACTAAATATCTCAGTATTTGAGACAATCTGAAAAATCTAATGCACTTTTTCTTCATATCCTTTAGTTATAGTCATACAAGAATCAAAATCTATAAGATTCCAGGTAAATAAACGCATATTCCATCATGTGTATGATTAGAGAAGAATAGCATAAAAACATATATAGACATGCTTGAAACATTAAACTCCGATTAGGTTCAAAAAAATATTACAGATTGCATCTACAAAGCAGCGACCAAATTCAACAAGTTGGAGAAACCTACCAAGTTCAAGGTCTTTACTGATTCCGTATTCAACAACAAAACCGTGGTGAGAGTCCAGCGAGGATCCACCAAATTCACTGTAGAAAACTACAAAAAAAACGTTCAAATTGCAAAAGTGAATCCACGTCATTATATCAGTTTCCTCATCTCAGTCGTCATTTTCTAATTTATTCTCGTTAAGAAAAATAAACAAAAAAACCTCGTGATATGGGATGTATGATATCACTCATAAATCTGTCAAGCATGGTTTCCAGCCCAAAATCTTCTAGAACAACACCATGTTTATTCATAGTACTAGGGCGCATGATTCTGAGTTTGGTACCACGAACCCATCTTTCAAAACTATCCACCTAATTAATCAGAACTTGATAAGAACATGAAATAGTAACATGGATAAAATTATATAGCATGAAAAGGAAAGAAATGTGATACCTCAGACATCAGTTTTTTACAAAATTGGGGTTGAAGCATTTCAAATGTATAAATTCCTGCACTAGGTTCAGCCATTATACTTCTAAAACTTGCTTCGGTGTTTTCTTTAATTGCTCTGAGAAATGATGGCGTGAAAAAGTTCTCAGCATCCATAGTATATATCTCCCTATGTAATGGCTATAAGAAAGTCAATAACCAGTAAGATCGAGCAATATTGAAAATTCATGCTACATACAGAAACGAGAAAGTATAACTGTTTTCGTGGAGAAATTTCTAATGACATGCTCATTCAAAATTCTCACAGACAAGTACCAAATAAAATATCTCACCTGTTCAAAGTGTAGTATAAATTGCTCCCACAATTTTAGAAAGAATCACAAAAAGAAACCATAAAAATATTCAATTCACCAATGATGTCATTTCCATATCCATTGAAAACTTACTGGATAATTTAATATGATCTTCAGCCTGTACTCCCTCAGCTTTTGAATCTGTTCAATCCAACATAAAATAACAAAAAATCAAAGAGTGAACGATAAAACCAAGCCAGAGAAAAAAATAACACTAAAGAACAAAAGAAACACCTCTCCTCTGCCATCCCAAGAATAACTCGATATAAACAAAACAAACAAATACCATGTTCACCTATCATCACCTTTTTAGGCTAACTAGTAAATTTGTAATGCCAGAAACCAAATAGCACATGTCATGATATCTTCTAACACAACTGCGGACAGAAATCCATATTATTTAGACTTCCAGACTAGAGAAAGTTAAGCTTCTGTAAAACCAGTTACCATGCATAGCAGATGTATCATTTTCAGAACAGGCACAAGGGAGTACTGCCAGTTCCAACAAGCAAGACAGCTCGCCAATAAAATATAAGAATGGCATTATTCCAAGAACTATCGATTCAAGACTAATACAAGAATGATTTGGAACCATAAATTGAAAGAAAGACCAACTTGTTAATCAAACAGACATAGCCATCTTCAAATCATGTATCGCAGCAGTCTAAAGTACAGAATCATCTAAATTGTTTGCCAACAATCAAGCGAAGCAAAATTAAACAAGGCTTTCTGAAACAACCTAAATTCCTATTCTCCCGATTTCCAAATAGGAAAAAAAAAACAAGGCTTTCTGAAACAAAACATCAAAGAAGGCCAGGCACCAACAAGGCAACACAAACAAACGAGACCTTCGATCGAGGGTAAAATAAAAATGAAATTTTGATTGAAAAAACATAAAGGGCACCGTATGTGGGGGCACTATAATTGTTATGGTGACAGTGACACCCACCCGATTGCGGTCATTCTCGGGGAAATAGCGAAGCAGAATGTTCCTCATATACCGAACCTTAACCTCACGTGACAGGTTGAGGACGTGAGGAGGCAAATACTGCTCCAGTGAGCCGAAGACGTGAGGATTGAAATCCAGTTGAAGGTCCTCATAGTTTTCAGACTTGTGATCTCGCTTGGGGCTTACGCAGAGCCTATCGGAATTCAAATTTACCACTCTCGCTGTCACATGTCCACCGGAGGGTCGAGGTTGCTGTGGGACACTGTGCTGGTTCTGCGACATCACGCTGTTTTCAGTGAGAAAATCATGGAAACGGGTGATGCATATATATATATATATATATATATATATAATTATAAATATAACATTAGATAAAATAAATTTTAGTTATTGAAATAAAAGATATTATAAATAATATTGTGTAAATAATATTATGAATAGTTATTCAAATTTGACAAAATACTTACTAAAATAATAAAAGAGTAAATTATTTTTTTATAATGAGTAATTATTTGAATTTAAAAAGTAGTTACTAAAATGATAAAACTAAAAATATTTTTTTTATTATGAATAATTATTTAAATTTAGAAAATAGTCATTAAAAGCGTAAAATTAAAAAAAGAAAACAAAAAACATTAAGTAGGTGTATTTTCTTTATATATGGTCACATCTTACGTGTAATTGTGTCTACTTTTTTTTATTTTATGATAATCAAAATAATAAAATTATTGTTAATGTTATTATTATATCTATAAAATTTAATATTAATATTATTTATAATTTTATTATAAATAGTTTTTATTTATTTTGTAGGTAATTTTTCAATTAAAAAATGTTAAGTTTAAAAAGTATCAAATAAAAAAAATTAAAATTCCAAGAAACCAAAGCTTAAATAGTAAAGTTGGTAAAATAATTATTTAAATTTATAAAAAATTATTAAATAAAATAATTAAAAAATAAGTATGGTCACCAAAAAGGGAAATTTCCTATATAAATATAGAAAGATAGATATAGATATTGATACATACTAGTGAAAACATATCGTTGAAGATAGTAAAAAATAATAAATTTATTATTATTATTATCATAATTATAAATTTAATATATAAATAATCTTTATAATTTTATTATAGTGTTTTTATTTTATAAGTAGTTTAAAATGTTTAAATTTTAAAAAATTGTCATTTAAAAGATAAATTTGGTAAAATATTTATTTTACTGTAAAAAATTTATTGAAAGAATAAAATTGGAAAATAAAATGTGAAAAACGAAAAAGTGAAATTTTTATATATACTATCGAATAGACACTATTTGTCCGTGTTTGCAATTTTTTAAATATTTATTATGAACAAAGCATAATATTTATTTGTATGCATATATTTTAAAAAATATATATTAATTTTCTTAAAAAGTATATTATATCTTTCAATGATTTTTTTTAATTCCTATGAACCACATCATACATAATTTTTTCAATTTTAAAAAACTAAAAACAAAAATTAATGTAATGTATGACACATTAATAATATATAATGCAATATAAAGGATTAAATAAATAATCAAAATTTTGCAAATGTGTGACAATAAAATATTTGCTTCTTAAACAATTTTATTTTATTATTTTATTTATTTTTATGGTGACAAATATCATTTTTTACTAATATTAAAATTGTGTTGTATTCTTATATTTTTACTATGTTTTACATTTTCTTAATATTAAATCTTTATTTTATAGAATTGTCTAATGATTTTATCATATTAAGATAAATTATATTTAAAATTTTCATTAATAAATTTTTATTATGGTTTTGTTACGCTCTTTTAAGGAATTCTAAAAGTGGATTCCAAAACTTTGATTCTTTCATAATTTTTTTTTGGAGTTTATTCATCTATTCTTTAACATTATAATAAACTTTTAAAATTTAGTGAAAACATATATTATTATTATCATTATTTATTATTATCATTATTTATTATTATTATTATTATTAGGTTTAAATATTAATTGAAAGTGTAATTGAATAGTAAGATTATATAATTTTATATTAAATATCTATTCTTAGTATTTATTATATGTTTTCTCAATATTAAAAGTAACAAATATTTCACTCTACTTGATGTATAATAATATTTATTATTAAAATAGTAAAATTATTAAATAAAATTACATACGAAATCATAATAAAATAATTTATTATGGTGACCAATATATTTAAAATTACCATCATGTTCATTATTTAAATTAGAAAAGTAATGTAACTCTAATGGCTTGAAATCATTGTCAAGCCTTCACAACCTTACGAAACCTTTGCAAGTAACACAATGACATAAGCAAAAGCAAAGGTTGTAAACCTTCGAGAAGTCTTTGTAAAATCTGATAAAAGAATTCAATTGGAAAAAGTTTCACTCTCGGAAATTTCATTGTATAAATTGGGCTCCTTTTATAAGAAACAGTGAGCTCTTGAAATGAACCTCTCTCCTATTAAACTATAACTATTTTCCTCTTTGGTTCATGTAACCCTATGAAATGGATGCCTATTACTTTCAACATGAAGTACATTTCATTTCGTTACAGATAATCCATAACTTAGAGACAGTAAAGAAGCTCAGAGGTGAGAATCAACTATACAATATGATTTGCATGTGCAACTTCACGAGGCCGATTGCATTTCCCTCTTCATTAATTCCTGCAACGTGAAGAAACAGAATTGCAACATCAACAATAACATTAATCTTATATGACCCTTCAATCTCAAAGGTGGTTATTGTCAATCAGTGTTACCTGTTGGGTGGCCATAACTAGCAAGCGCTCTTTCTCCTTCTTCTTTCGTTTGCATTCTTCACACCAGCTAGAGAAATCTCTCCGATATTTCTTCAACTCTCTAAAAGCCGAACTGCATGATAGCATGAAGGTTCATGCATATGAAGTTGACCAGAACTATGCTTAAAAAATTTCCAATCTAAAGTCACATGGGGAAGTGTGTGAAAAATTTGCTGCCTCAGTGAAACAAGGGGTGTGCTGTGTTAATTTCCATCTACACCAGAGAATGAAAAGATGCAAATACCTTCTACACCAGAGAATTAAGTTTATCCGATTCCCAGATGTTGTAGGTCTAGCACCATGCCGATGACGACCTGGATGAAGAATTGCATGTCCTGGAACATGGTAGTAATCGAAGTTCTCCTACATACATATGTTTGGTGTTATATATTTAACAAAGTAAAGATGTTCATAGGAAATTTGTATACTTGTAACTAATGTCACAACTTTTGGTCAATATCATGTTCTAATATTGCCATAATGTTATTCAATTTCAGGATGAACGATATGAAACGTACAACTCAGAAATTTAGTGTTTTTCAATTAATGCACTGTGGAAATAAATTGCTGGGTATGAGACTGGAGTCTCACATTAGAAGTATGTTGTTATATCAAGGAACCAGGGATACGGAACCATCCAGAATAGTGGAAGGGTATGAATAATGAACTGGTGGGTAATACCTCTTTAAAGTTTAAAACAGAAATCAGATGCATGCTGGAGATCAATGAAGTTAAATATAAATTATTCAGCTTAAATAAGAGTAAGGTAGTAAGCATACCACTGGTTGGATATCTGAATTTACATGTTCATCACATCGAACACCCCGGAAGAACAGTTCTCCACCAGAAAATTTGTCCCCCAAGCAAATATTTAAGGAGACTTCTGAATCGTCGACATGGAAGCCTGGAAAACAATTTTCACTTTAGATTTCATCAAAATCACATAAAGCTAATTTGTTGGGAACAGGCAACACAAAGCATGCAAGATACACTTGTATACTATACAAAACATGGAAGCATCTAAAGTAGGCAATATAAGAGGAGAAAGATCTAGCATAGAATTGAATTCATGAGAGAAAGTATCTAATAGTCATGGTTTGGGATGGTACATTTAAATTTAACACGAGATAAGCCTCAATGACAAAGGTATCAATCATAGTTAGAGTGAACTTGAATTAACTGCATCTCCATAATAAACTATAGCAAACTTCAGTTATTTTAGAAGGAAGATTTGGGAGGGAAATAAGGAGGGAGGGGGGTTGAAGTTTTCATTTTGAATTGACAGTCACAACGTATTTATTGAAATGGACAAGGGTTGACTGGAATCTCATGATAAACTATCATTTTACCTTCCATTCTGAAAAACTGTTGAATTAGCGAATCTATACACGTAATGAAAAGTTTACCCTCCAAAATCATTCATCCCAAATATCTTTAGGGGAAAGATAAGGCACCCTACTACACAGAAAAAGAATACAAAACGGGCATATATGGCATTGCGGCTGAAAAATATAAAACCTGAATATCTCGGTATTTCAAACAATCTGAAATCTAATCCATGTTTTTCTTTCTTATCCTTTTTGTATGGCCAAATAAAAGAATAAAAATCAGCAAGATGAAAGGTAATGTGTATACCATAAAGAAAATTTTCAAGTATATTAACATAAAACTATAAATAGATTTGCTTGAAACATTAAACTCCATTTAGGTTCAAAACATCTATTACAGATCCCAGACAATACCATATGGACAAAGCAGCGACCTAAATTTGACAACCTACCAAGTTCCACATCCCTATTGATTCCATATTCAACAACAAACCCATGATGAGAGTCCAGTGAGGATCCACCAATTTCAGAGTAGAAAACTACAAAAGAAAAATATCAAATTGCAAAGTTAGTCAACATTAGTTATAATAGTTCCTTCATCTCAGTCATACTTGAGTAATCCATTCTCATTAAGAAAAATAAAAAATAACCTCGGGACATAGGACGTATGAAATCACTCATCAATCTGTCAAGCATGGCTTCCAAGCCAAAATCATCAAGTACGGCACCATATTGATTCATTATATTAGGTCGCATGATTCTGAACTTGGTAGCATGGACCCATCTCTCAAAATGATCCACCTAAATAATCAGAACTTGATAAGAACATACATTGATAGAGAACGGATAAAATTATATATGCATGAAAAGCAAAGCAAAAAATTGTAATACCTCAGATACTAGCATTTCACAGAATCGTGGTTGAAGCATTTCAAAAGTATAAATTCCTTTACAGGGTTCTGCCATTATACTTCTAAAACTCTCTTCTGTATTTTCTTTAATTGCTCTGAGAAATGATGGTGTGAAAAATTTCTCAGCATCCATACTATATATCTCCCTGTGCAGAGGCTACAATCAAAAGTGAATAACCAGTGAGATTGAGCATGATCAGAACATACAAAAAGGAGACAGGATGACTGTTCTTGTTTCACAAAATTCAAATGTTAACAAGTGCTTTTTTACTGGCATTTCAGGTCTCTCTGGCTCTGATTGAAATTCACGTCCACAAGGGTCCAAGTTCAAATGTCGTTAACAGCAAGAACACATGCAGATTCCAAATTCTCTCAGATAATAGGTACCAACTAAAGTGTCACCCTAAGTCTAAGAAAAATGATCCCATCAACAGCATCTCCCACAATTTCCAAGAGAATCATAAAATGAAACCATCTAAATTTTCAATTCGCAAACGAACAAAACCACCATTTTGACATTGAATAGAAAACTTACTGGATAGTTCAACATGATCTTTTGCCTGTATTCCTTGTGCTTTTGAATCTGTTCAATCCAAGAAAGAATACCAAACTCAAAAACTCAAGAGTGAACAACAAAACCAAGCCAAAAACAAAATATACCAGGAAAAAATAAAATAAAACAAAAACATCTTCATTATCATACTAAGAATTGGTCTCATTTATCTCACCTATTTAGGTTAACAAGTATTTTAACAGAAATGGTAAGTCAATAAATTTTCTAAGACAAGTGCAGACAGAAATCCCTATCATGTAGAATTCTACACTTGAGAATGATAAGCTTACAGAGAAAACCCGCTAATTACACAGCAGATGTATCATTTTTCAAAATAGGCACAGGCAAGTACTTCCGACGGACAAAAGAGAATGCCAATGAAAGAAAATATTGGCATTTTTCCTAAGAACTAAGAAGACAAGACTATAAACATAAATGATTAGGAACCACGTCTTTGATGAAAGACCAACTTGTTAAACAAACATCGTCATCTTCACAACATGCACCCGCATTGAGCAATCAAAATATAGAATCATCCAAATTGTGTGCTGCCAATCAGGAAAGGCAATATGAAACACAATTCAAATATCTATTTTTCCCAATTCCCATCAAAATTTTCCCAAACCAATCGAGAATGCAAAAAAGACCCTATTGACCAAGGGCAACATCGAAATGAAATTTTAATTCAAGAAACGAAAAAAATTCAGCGCTTCCAAACTCCAACGCCCATCTGGGCCCTTCAGCCCACCATCATTTTTCAAACACAGTGAAGTCAACAAAAAAATTGAAAGCACAAAAGTCCAAAATTGTAGTGGCACCCACCCGAATGCGCTCACTCTCGGGCAAATATCGAAGCAAAATGTTCCTCATGTACTGAACCTTAACCTCGCGTGTGAGGTTGAGCATGTGGGGAGGCAAATACTGCTCCAAAGAGCTAAACACAAGAGGGTTGAACTCTAATTGAAGGTCCTCATAGTTTTCAGACTTGTGATCTCGCTTGGGGCTTATGCAGAGGCTGTCTGAACCTCCAACTCCCACGTATACATTGGAAGGACGAGGTTGTTGTGGGGCACTTCGCTCCAAAGAAACATTCTTGTTCTGAGACATGACGGTGTTTAGCAGAGAGGGAGAGAATGAAAGAAGAAAACTGAAAAGGGTAATTTGTTGTGTGACTTGAGAGAAGGCGTTGAAGGGGGTTGAGTGTGAGAGTGAGAGTGAGGGTGGTGATGTGCTCACTGCCCTTCAATTCATCGTGTCTCTCTGGTTTTGGTGGGTTTCTGAGCTCTAGTGGTTTTTCTGTGACGTTATAAGAAAACATCCGATGTCTCTTAGCAAAATAATCTTTGCATTTATAGGATTTACTATTTTTTTTTCTTTTACCTGTTTTTGTACTTTAGTCCCTATTCAGTTTTCTTTTATTTGTTATACTTTTAAAAAATTTATTCCTAACATTTTTTATCACATCCGTCAAAACACACACTAAAGTATCCTTAACAAAATCTTTTTACATTCATTAAAGTTATGAAAACTTTGTTTAATCAACGGTATTGCTGCAGCAGATGACATAGTTGTGTGTATAAACAATATTGTTTGAGAAAAATAATTATGTTTTAAATTGTACAAAATACTTTAAATATTTATAAAAAAAATAGGGTAAATACTAAACGTAGCAACATTACATATAACACCAAAAACGTCATAAACATTAACATTTGAGTGAACTTTTTGTATGAAGTATGAATACTTAACATTACTGTTATTATTTGTGATAGAAATAGATGTGTTTTCCTACTGACAATTTTATCACGTTAAAATGTATATAATATTATGTTTTTTATACTTTCTTTATTTGTATGAATAATATTATATATATATATATATATTAAGATCCGAGAAAAATATAGAATTTATAAATAAGATTTGAGAATGTTTAATTAAAATCTACTTGAGTTCATAAGTGTATCTAAGTTGGTGTGCAAGTCAGTAAAACATAAAATTCTATGTTATTTATATATTTTGTTGATATAAGTGTACACATGTTATTGTATGATTATAAATTTGTTATGTGTTATATTTTTAATGTTATGTGTTAGTTTGTTGGTAGAGATGATTGTTTAAAATTGAATTACTTTGAGTTCAAATCCTAAAGAAAGGTTTATGTGAAACCTTTGTTTGATTTTATTTATATTTTTTTAAGGGCAAGAATGTCCTTTCCATTTCTGTAATTGGGGTGCAAATATTAAAAATAGGGGTATAGGAAGTAAAGGCTTGCAATTGAAATTAAATAAAATGAAAAATAAAAGTTTAGAATATAGGTTTAGATGTTTAGGGAAGCACTGTGTAGGATGTTACCGAACAATAGAATTTAATTAAAAGTAAAATAAAATAAAAAGAGATTTATTAAAGGATAAATGAAACGAGAGAACTTTCATATAAAAGTTTCAGAGAAATACGAAAACATCGTATTGTTAATTTTAAATGCTTTGAAAGATGGTGTGATGTTTGGGCTATAGGATGATTCGTTATGTTTCCTTTTTCTTTCTAATTTTTTTTGGAGTAGAGAACATTTTAAGAAGGCATATCAGTAAAATTTAAGATTTAAGATTGACATTTAATTAAGCAAATTAGGGTTATGATTTCTCTCTAATGGTAATGAGACATAAATTAAGAATTTAGGTTTTTATTTCATTATAATTAAGAATTGGAATTTCCTCCTTATTATAATTAGGGAATTAGGGTTCTTAATTGTCATTTTTTAAACCGTGATTAAAATTCACCATATGTACAACAATCAATTAAAACTCGTTCCAACATCAATCAAAATTCTCTATATACCTAAGTTTTAACATCAATCAAAATTTCCTATATACAACAATCAATTAAAATTGAGCATGTGTGTCTGTGTGTGTGTGGGTCTGTGTGTGTCTATGTGTAATGTTAGCTTATTAGTATTATTATTAATTCGTTGATTTAATATTTTGATTGGATTGTTGATTAATCTATTTTTACAGTACTCTTCATAAAGGATAATTTTATCAATTTTCAAACAACTTTTTCACGAATTTAGTTTAATCTACATCTAAAAACAAGTGCTAATTCTGTTTAAATAAAATAATAAGTAATTAATTTTAAGAAATAAGTTATTTCTAAACCTACATTAGCTTGACCAGCTTTAAGAAGATTCATACAGTAAATTTGAAAGTTGGGAGTTCGATTGCACTTAAAAAATGGTAAAAATATATACCTTTAAATAAATGTTATATAAATTGGATCTTAGGTATGATTTTTTATAATTATAAAACGTATGACGTTTGCAGTTTATATCTTTAATTTTCCTTAAAATACCTGTTATGCTTCCTAGGAAAATATCCAACAAATTTCAAAATCTGATTGAGTTTTTATTAGATTTCAAAATTTGACTCAATCTGAATTAGAATTCGAAATCTAACTAAATTTTCATCAAATTTTAAAATTTGATAAAAAATTATTAAATTAAATTTTGAAATTTGATAAAAAAAAATTATTAAATTTCGAAATTTGTTAATATATGTTAACGAATTTTAAATAAAACTTTGTTTTTTAATTTAAAATTTAATAATTATTTAATTTAATTTAAAATATAATAATTATTTAATATTTTAATCTAAATACATTTATTTTCATGAATTGAAAATATGTATCTATTATATAATATTTCAATCTTAATATTTTTTTATCTCTTTTAATTCCATAATCTTTATCCTTATATATTAAATTATGCATCTATTAAACTATTTCAATCTTTATCTGTTTTAATTCCAACATCTTTATCTTCATAAATTAAAAATATGCATGTGCTATAATATTCAATATTTATAATATTTTTTTTTAAATTTCTTTCAAAAGGCGATATCTTTATCTTTATAAATTAAAATACGTATACAATTGTATAAACAGAGGATTTTTCTTTTTGTATCTACTTTTTTTTTAATTTTATCCTTTAATTTTGCGTTTTTCTTTCTTTCTAAATTTTCCTTTCAAATAACAGTTTTCTTAAATTTAACTGTTTTTTATTTAATTTGTTTTAAAAAAATTAAATTTTTTAAAATTAAATAAATTTTAAATATAATAAATGTTTTCCGCATATGAATCAATAAAAATAGTTTTAATACATGCTTCCATAATTAAATAAAATATTTTGATATTCAAACAAAGCATGGAAAAGGACTTTTGTGTTTGAAAAATATAAATCGAAAAAGAAATTAAAAAAGTGGGTTGTTGATATTGCCGCTTGAGAAGTGTCTCACATCACCTACCGCGGAGTGACCAAGAAAACCAAACCGAATCAAACCAAACACTTCATTTCTTTTTCACGGTTTTCTCTTTCCCTATAAAACCTTCAGATCACATCACAGCACAATCTTCACTGGACTTTGCAACAATCCATTTTTTCACTCTTAACTTCCATGGCTATGGCTTCTGCAAAGCTCAATACTTTGTCTTCACAGTGGATCGCCCACAGCACCTTTTCTCCACGCCGGGGATCTTCTCCTCGCCGGGTCTCTCTCCCGATCCGCGCCTCTTCTTACCAACACGAACTCGTCCAAACTGCTGTTAGTACCAATACTTTATGATATCTTCTTCTTTCTTGCCCTTTATCAATTCTTTTGATTTCCAAAGTTTTTCTGTTCTGAAGGTTTTAACTTTGCTGTTTTTCGGTACACCCTTTGTGCATGCGTATTTTCCGTCTTTGGTCGTCTTTGTTTGTAGATTTATATTAATTCGATTCAATTTAAATGTTCTAAAAGTTTTAAAGGGTTAATCTCCAGACAATTTTGATTCAAAATTGCATATATCAGTTTTGAAGAAATGTACCTACTGGCTTTTGGAAATGTATCTGACAATATAAGAAATAAATAAAAAAATAGCAATACCCTATCTAACATTAAGCGAACCAATCTAAATGGTAAGATCTTTTAAAATGGAATACCGTCTATTTATGATTTATTGACTTTGCCGCATATTCTTCAAGCACATTCTTCAAATCGCGGTTAGTATCTTCTTCTTTCTTGCACTTTATCAATTCTTTTGATTTCTAATGTTTTTCTGCTCTAAAGATTTTAACTTTGTTGTTTTTTGGTACACTCTTTATGCATGTATATTTTCCATCTTTGGTCGTGTTTGTTGATTTACATTAATTTGATTCATAACTTACTCTGTAATGAAATCTCTCCTTGGATTTGGTTTTTTAGTATTTTTTTACTTCTTGGAAGATTTTCAGGATGCTGTTTTTCTATGTTGATTTGGATTGTCTTTTAGATACGTTTTATCACTCTATCACTTTGGATCTTAACCCTTCAGTAACGATGAGACTGGCTTTCTTGTTTGTTGGTTGTATAGAAATCTATTGCAACTCCTGGGCGTGGGATTCTTGCAATTGATGAATCAAATGCAACATGCGGGAAGCGTTTAGCATCCATTGGTTTAGACAATACTGAGGTGAATCGCCAGGCTTACAGGCAACTTCTGCTTACCACACCTGGCCTTGGAGAGTATATTTCTGGTGCCATTCTTTTTGAAGAAACCCTTTACCAGTCAACCACTGATGGAAAGAAATTTGTGGATTGCCTTCGTGATCAGAACATTGTTCCTGGCATCAAAGTTGATAAGGTTTGTTATTTGAGTTTGTCAATGGTGTCATGTGTTACTGATTAGATTTAGAAGTTGGCTTGGTGTTTACATTTATAGTTTTCCTATTTTTAGGGTCTGGTCCCCCTGCCGGGTTCAAACAATGAATCATGGTGCCAAGGGTTGGATGGATTGGCTTCTAGGTCTGCTGAATACTACAAGCAAGGTGCTCGATTTGCCAAGTGGTAAGTCATTGTTTCTTTGTGAAATGTTCGTCTTAATTAGATGCATTGAGAGCGACTTTAAAATTGTTTTGATCCACAGGAGGACAGTTGTTAGCATTCCATGTGGTCCTTCTGCATTAGCTGTTAAGGAAGCAGCATGGGGACTTGCACGTTATGCCGCTATCTCTCAGGTATTCTTGCTCCCATAAATCTTTGTTTGCTGAAATTACCCAATTCTTAGAGTAACACACATCTATTTGTAGTTTATCCTTTGGTATCGATCACTGGACCCATGTGATGATAGTGGTTCTTTTCATTTGAAGGGAGTGAACTTGGGTTGTGGGTTTAGTTTGGTCTATGACAAAGGGAACAGATATTTTATGCAAATTTGAATGAATGAGAACCTGTAATTGTTTTTTCATTCTTTGAACTTTTGTTACTTGATGTTGTTGTAGATTTATCTCAAGAAAGGTTTTTCTTTTACAGTGCACTAATCCCCTTGCTTTACTCGTTCTTCATTGCAGGACAATGGCCTTGTGCCAATTGTGGAGCCTGAAATTCTTCTGGACGGAGACCACTCAATTGAAAGGACGTTGGAAGTTGCCGAGAAAGTCTGGTCTGAAGTCTTCTTCTACTTGGCTGAAAACAATGTCATGTTTGAGGGAATTTTGCTCAAACCTAGCATGGTTACACCTGGGGCTGGACATAAGGAAAAGGCTTCTCCGGAAACCGTTGCCAAATATACTCTAACCTTGCTTAGAAGAAGAGTTCCTCCAGCAGTACCCGGAATCATGGTAAAGTAACAGGTCTTTTGTATTCTCTATTCAGATAATTGGCCATGCTGATTTTACTTATTATTGCACTTAATATAAAACTAGTAAATTAAAGAGTGAAAATGTTTATTTTGTCAGTTTTTGTCGGGTGGACAATCTGAAGTGGAAGCGACACTTAATCTAAATGCAATGAACCAAAGCCCCAACCCATGGCATGTTTCTTTCTCGTATGCTCGAGCTCTTCAGAACACCGTGCTAAAGACGTGGAAAGGACACCCTGAGAATGTGGAAGCTGCTCAAAAGTCTCTTTTGGTGCGCGCAAAAGCAAACTCCTTGGCTCAACTTGGAAGATATTCTGCGGAGGGTGAGAGTGAAGAGGCAAAGAAGGGAATGTTTGTCAAGGGCTATGTCTACTAATTTCTTTAGCTTTTTATCATTCCTTCTTTGCAGTGATCGTGAAGGGACTTAGATGTGTTTTAGTTTTTTTTTTCTACGTCTAGCATGAGTCTGAATAAATTGAAGCTAGAAAGAAAGGTTTTCTTGGTAAAATGAATGGGTATTAGTAAAAAACCTAAAAAACCCAGACGAGGGAAAAAGAACAGTTTATTACTTGGTTATTGTTTATTTGGCTGTTCACAGATTTTGTTCTGGTAGTGTGCAGTATGTGATTGGGAATATCATTCGCATATTTAATCCGCATTTGTGTGTGCCATATTTATGAAGTATTGAAAAAATGATATAATCAGAATAAGCCTTTTATAGTAAGTCTTTCCTGATGAGCGATATGATGTTGATATTCTGCATTTGCCCATGGTATTGACTAGTTTTTGTCCTGTGCTAGTGTTTAAGTTTTCTAACCATAAATCATTGGCTGGGTATACGTTATGCATATATACTTTTGATTAATTTTAGTAGGAAAACTGCATTTTTTGGTCCAAATAAAATTTTAATTGTAAGTTGGTCGTAGTTAATGATAAAGTACTCTAAATAAAATTTTGTGAAGAAGTTTATATTTTTAGGATTAACTATTTTTTTAGTTTTTAAATTTTATCATTAAATTTGAATTTATTGTAGTTCAAATATATTTTAATTTTTAAAGTTTATAAATGAATGTGTTTTAATTTTACATTCAAATATAATACAGAGATTAAAAATATATTTAATTTTTTTTATTATTTATTTGCTTTTTTTTTATCTAGACCTGATTCTGGGGAAGTTTATTGAAGCAAGCTTTTTTCCCTTTTTTTTCTCGGTAAACAAAACTATCAAGAAATATAACAAAAGCCGAAACTTATAATTACTGAACAAACAGAGGAATTAATGAAAGGAAATAAGAAAAACACGTTTTCTTTTCATTTTACAGGAGAAAATTTTAATAAAAGGAAAGAAAAAAGTATGCGTAATAGGATGGGAGGAAAAGCAATGACTAGCACATTCTCACGGATGCTAATAAAAGAAAAGGAAAATAAAATTTCAACAAAACTTAGTGCGAACATTCTAAATGTTACAAAGAAATTCTCATTCAAATCCAATCAATAGAAAATAAATAAAACGAAAGGAATTTTTGGCTCTTGTTTTTGTTCTCTTTACTTTTAAATTTCTGCACTAAATAATAAACAATTTTGTACCTCAATCTCATTTTATTTATTTTTTGTTGAAGTACTAAAAAAATAAAAACTCTTTATACAATTTTACTAAAATAATCTCACTAAATACATTAAATAGAGAGGTAAATGGGGTTGTTGAAGAATTAACATTTTATTTACTTGAGAACAAATTAGAAAAAAAAGTTAATGTATTAAATAAGAGCATCACTTAAGATTTAGGAATAAATTAGATAAATGAAAACATATAATTTGATATAGGATGAAATAATCTTTGTAACTCCCTTGCATGTATTTTGATCGGATCAAACACAACACTTGGTTGTTTGGTTTACCGCCAATACACATTCCAATGAACATTCAAATGAATCCACGAGTGTGGTGTCTTTACATTGATAGTCCATTCATGCTATGGAAATGGAAATCCAAACAAATGTTGAGCTGGCAACACGACCGCGTTAGGTACATTCCTTTCGGGGCTTGTCCTCTCAAAACAACTTAGAATATGATCAATTTCAACTTATATGTCACCAACCAAAATTTATTGATGCTGAACAATCGTTTCAGTTTCCCATTTATTTGACCTACAATCTGTCCAAAACCGGTTACTTTAATTTTTCACATGGTTTTAATCGGACCAAGAACAAAAGGCCAGAAAAAGGTTTATTTGGTCTCACCATTGGAATAGAATTATATTGGGATGGAATGTGGTTCGACATATATTCAAGATTTCAATACCGTCAAAAATGATAATCACTGTACAAAATCAATGGGTGAATAACTGGGATTCGAGTGTGGCATCATTTCCTGCTGAATATGTGCACAACCGCCCGCACCGCCAACCCAACCCATTTAATGAATGCTATGTACTAATCCCTCCTGTCGCGTATGACCCTGCCACTAACCGTCAATTTTCTCACTGATGTAAAAGCACAAAACTGGAAAAGTGACAGTTATTTGCTTCATGCTCGCGGATGATCTTTTATCTTGCTTCGATCAAAGAATGAGTATCTTTCAACTTCAAATTCAATCTGGCTGATGGTGATATGGGGTTGGCTGCTTTCATGAACAGGTTGACCCAATGATCCAGGACTTTATAGTAACAATGCCCCATGAAACCGCATACATCCTTCGCCTCCAGCTCCATTTTACCTTTGCATTGAACATATTACTTTGACCGCTTAATTGTGATCCTTCTTACTTTTCTTAAGCAACATTGACAAGTGATTGATATACTCCCTGCCTGCTTGCTTTCCACCCATCAGCCACTGCAATGCCTCAGCTGCAGCATCTTTTTCTGCACTCTTTTTATTGTTACAAGGTTGACCCATTATCTGCATTCCATTGAATTCAACTGCAGCCTGAAACTGATTGTTCTTCAATTGTTTAGTCTTGTAGACGGGCGCTGCACATCCTGCTCTCGTAAGCAATGTTTGGAGCTGACTTTTAGAATTATCTCCCCCAGGTCCACTCTCAGTCCTTGAAACCAAGGTTGGGTGTGAGGCCAACATAATAGATTTTTTAGATGGTTTATGGACCTGGCGACCAAATACAAATCTACCTTCACATTGGTCATTGGAAATCAGCAGCCGTACTGTAGATAGGAGATCATGATACCACTGTATGCCCATTCTTGGAAAAAGTAGCTGCCAAATACAAAGTTTAAATTAAAAGTTAAACTGTCATGTCAATTCATACTGGCCACAGAAAAAGCACTAAAACAGAAATAGAATGGTAGTTCTGTTTGCATCGAGAAGGTAGGAGAATGATATTAATTTGCACCTACTTTGCTCTGAATGAAGGCATCAAGTTCTCTCCTTATACTCTGGTACATTTCAACAACACTCGGATCCATAAAAAACTCAAGATATCCTCCCAACATTTTTAAATGGTTATCCTGATAGAAAAGGTTGGATTCCAGTAAAACATCAGACAACTAAAACTAAGACACCAATATCATAATGCAAACATTGCATATAATATTATAATAAACACAATATAAACAATAGAAAATCACATCAAACTTACAGCATCTCCTTTCAATAAGCTTCCTCCAAACAGAAGCACCACTGAATCAGACACAGCTGTTGAGTCGCGGAGAAAAACCGAGTTCACTTTTATCTTCTCGTTAAAAACAAGCCATGGATATGGAATTTTAGTTTCCCGAGCATTCACTGAGTTCTAGGCAAATGAAATGAATATTCGATTAAAAAGGAAAGCCCCAAATATAATGGAAAGGTGACAAAACCTTAATAGAATTATTTAAAATGCTTTACAGCTAGCAGCAAATTATAAAGGTCTGAATGAACTTACCGAATATAGGAGCACTTGCCCATCCTCCATTGTTTTCAAAGAGAATGATTTCTCATTATTCTGCAAATGAAATTACATCTTATTTACATTTTCAAAACATAACATATACTAATATAAAAACGTTCAGGATGGACCTCTATCCATCAATACGAGAATCTGACGGGCAAATGTTCGATTTTAAAATATAACTGAGTTAAATAAAAGAATTTGTCATTATGTATTGCGACTGACTAAACAGA
This sequence comes from Vigna umbellata, assembly GCF_029865625.1. NCBI lineage: Eukaryota > Viridiplantae > Streptophyta > Magnoliopsida > Fabales > Fabaceae > Vigna > Vigna umbellata. The sequence continues at coordinate 38,470,438 of NC_142170.1, forward strand.
ACATGATCTAATTTTAATTTAAATTGAACTTAATTATTTATTTTCATATATAATTAAGAAAGAAGATTTAGAACAAGGAGTACAAGAAAATATACTTTTATACACAAACTATTCTGTAGTGCTGGAATCAACTATTAACACAAAAAAAAAGAAGACAAAATTAGGCTAATGAAGTCATTAATATATCATGTTTGTCTTGAAAATAGGACATACCACAACAGAACCAATTCCAGGATATAGGCCATAGCAAATAACTGCTCGGATAAGATTTAGATCAGAGCTCCATGCATTGCAGCTGGCTGCGTTGCTATCAACTAATCCGGTATCCTTGAGCAGGCATATGAACTCTCTCCGAAGAGCATCAATAGCTTTCATGGATTGTAAGGAAAGAAAATTTTTCCAACAGTATTCGTATCCACCCATGTCCATTTCAGCATCTTTCCAACCTTCATATGCCCTTACAAGGGCAAGGTGGTCACTATATGCACCACAGAATTGAGATTTTGCAGCCTCTGCAAGCTACAATGAAGAACTTTGAGCTGTCAAATAATGAAATTCATTTCAACACAAGACATCGCCCACCCAACAAGTTGGAAAATAAATTGGCCATATTACATATATCCATTACATACTTCAAATAAGTCTAATTAACTGAAATAGTGATCATCTCGACTAGCTCTTACATTCAGAAAAAAAATTTCAAAAACATCACATGATACAACTTTGGTAACAAAACCGAACGTAGAAGTTTTTTTATAAATTTTTTTAAATAGTGCACGGTTAAAAGTCTCTTTCAAGCAGTATACAATAGGTAAACTGCAATTCCTTTTTGGAGAAATAATAGGAATACAATTCTTTCAACACTATTATCAGATGAATTTCATGTTTGGTACCACTCATTAGGAAGTGTATCTGGGTTCTTGAAGCAAATTTAATTGCAATTAGCGTCCAAGCAACACGTATAAAAATAGAAAATAAAATGTTATTGTCATGCAATATGTTCATGCTAAGAGGGAACACAAGTACAGAAGAGAGTAATACAATAGGGCATTAAGTAATGGTTTAAACCCTTTAAGTGTCCCTATTTATGTGGGTTTTTCCCAGTTTGATCCCCTTCTTATTAGAATCTCCAATTGATTCCTTAAAAGTGCTAATTTGAATCGATTGAGTCCATGCCATTAAATTTATTTAACGGGGTTAAGTTTGTGCATAGGTGGAGGTCGATGTGTCTAATTTTTTAAGACGTGGCATGGTGAGAGTTGAAAAGTGGCATGGTTTAGGCCGGAATTTGGTAAAATATAATAATATAATATTAGGGATTTCAGAAATGGGATTTAGGGTTCAATCAAATTGAATGGGATTAAAAATCTGAGAGGTGGTTGTAGACCAGACGAGGGATGGAGATTAAGAAGTGAATTTCCGAATGGGGTCTGGGAGCAGCAGTCAAGGTTGTTGTGGAAGGAAGGCTTGGGGACTGTGGGGTCATCCAGAACCAGATGGCGGGCTTGAAGGAGACGACGGCGTCAGTGGCGACGAGATCAGGGTTGTTGATCAAATCCACACCAATTGCATTTCTGCACTGACCGTAGTTGTAGTTTCAGGATATCTGGATGGGACCCTGCCATAGTATTGTTGTCCAGAAGCACAGGGGAACTGGGGAGCAGTAATCGCTTGGGTTCCGCTCTCTCACGAAGCAGTAACACCATGCCTATGGTCCGTCCGGTGCACTGGGCCATCCCCCGGTTGTTTCGTGAGACGTTTCCCCTGCATTAAATTGTTCATGAAAAAGGGAATCTTTTTGAAGGTCCTAAGCTGAAACTTTCATGCCTCCGAAAAAAGGGAATCTTTTTGATGAAACACCGTAAACTCTTGTTGAAAATCGTCCCCCTTAAGATCTGGTTTCTCTTCATTTGAGTCATAGGGAATATCAAAAGGGTTTCGTCTAGGTTGTAGAATAGAAGGAGCAGATCCAGGAATGGGTGGTAATCCCATGGCAGCAAAGGAGTCATCAGGGAAATCAAATGGATTATGCCTGGTTGTAGCAATAGGTGCAACATTACTGGGAATATCAACAAAAAGTCTAAGTCTATTAGATTCTTCTCAGATATCAATCTCCTTTGTCTTCTTCTGGCAATAAGATTCTCCAATCACGTGTTCCTTTCCAGCTCTAAATTTCCCAGATCCATGAGGTTCTTTTGGTCATCCTCTGTCCATTTAATGACAGATTTACTTTCATCTTCTTTGCCACCTGTAGCTTCTTCTTCCTCTTCTTTGAACCCTAAATCCCATTTCAGAAATCCATATTATTAAAATTTAAAAAGTTGTTAAATTCCACGTATTCAACTCTCAGTATGCCACGTTTTAAAAAATTGACACATCCATCTTCCACCTGTGCAAAAACTTAACCCCGTTAACTAAATTTAACGGCAGAGGCTCAATTGATTCAAATTAGCACTTATAAGGACTCAATTGGAGATTCTAATAAGAAGGGGATCAAACTGGAAAAACCCAACAAAAATAGGGACAACTAAAGGGGTTTAACCTTAAGTAATCTATAATAAAAACAAATTAGCATTTCAATCATTAACCAATCATCTTAAACAGAAACAACTTACATCTTTCTTATCCAGCGGTGTTAGAAAAGGATCTCTCACACTAAGACCAGCAACAACAGTTAATATGGGATCCAGGCAATTGAAAATAGCACCTAATATTAGCATCTTGCCAAGTTTGGGTTCCATAGGAAGCATTGTCAAATAGCGCCCTGTCAAGTGAAGAACCAAGTACAAGTCTTCATCATTTTAGGGAGAGAACACAAGCTAAATTTTCTAGTAACAGCAAGGGAACAACCAACCTAGAATAGTGAGATTCTCATTCTCATCCAAAGCTCCAATTATTTTTAAATATTCAATTGCATTTTGTACCTATGAATAAAACGATCACAAAAATTACCGGTACAAATTTACATACAAGTAACCAACACAAAAAAAAGAAAGAAAATAATATATGAACTTATTAAATAAGAGAAAAGTACATGAATTGATGGAATTCTGAAGAATAAACCAAATATATACCGCAAGTATCTCAGGAGACTGCAAAGCCCTGGACAAGAACTCAGATATGCTTTCAAGTCTCAAACTTTTAATTTGTAAACAGAGGGACTGCAGAGGTGTTCTCAAAATTTCTGGCAATTGATACTCCGAAAATGCATCATACACACATCTAGGATAGAGATGGTAACACTCTCCTGGTTGTACCCGACCAGCTCTTCCTCTTCTCTACAAAAATATGATTCAGGGGAAAACTCAGCAATTAAGGTCCAATATTTTCGTTCATGGTTAATAATTAAGGTCGAACTCACTGGTAGTTAACTATATGCAGACTTTAGGGGTATACTGCATTTTACCATTATAATCCTGTGGTCTAATCGATTTTCATCCTTAAACTATAGAAAATGGCACATGACCAGGCCTTACAACACAACAGCAATTTCCAGACAAGGGAATTATTATTTTAAGCAGCAAATGCATTCATTCACTTAAATGAGATGTGTAGTCTTGCCTAAAGTTTGTAGGAAATATCTTGCATAGTCTCATCAGACATTATCCTTGATATCCTTCAGATAGGCAGTGGGGAAACTCCCATAAGTTGGTAACTAAATAATGGCCAAGGTACCAAATCCAAGAGAATAAAATGCCAATTTTCAATTGCATAACTTTATTTATATTTTATACATACCAATAAAATCACGCCCCAACCCCACACCAAAAAATTTAATCAGAATTGTCCATAGCCTCTTTTTCATGTAAATGATTCTATAGTTTCTTTTATGCCACAGATGCAACACACTGGAGGATAGATTATAATTATATTTCAGATTTTGATTACTTTGACGTTATTTTCACATGAATTATGAATTATTAGGTATTTTAGTTATGTGAAGTAATTTCAAGGTAAAAATAGAGTTGGGTAAATTATATCAAGTGTCACGATTTATTATTTTATATTATTAGAGATATCTCTAGTTCTTAATTGTAGGGGCAGCCAATGACGTTGTTCTAACTCATTTAAAAAGTCAACTGACATGACCTTTTCGTGACCATTTAAGCCATATGCAACAGGTGGTAAGGATGTCAGTTACTTAGATTAATTAAAACTAATCTACAAAAGCCCTTAGAACTATTAAAATTAAGACATCAGATCAGAAGTTCTCCGTAGGGCTTTGGCCAAGAATATTAGAATTATTTAGTCCACCTTAGATTTATATCTTTTCATGACCACCCACATAAAGTTCTTCCTGTATTACAACTTCCAATTTGTCATTAAAGCTCTTGGTGCAAATGATGACCAGTGAGTAAATACAACATCTATCAAGCTTCATAAAACATGTCCAGTGTACGTATTTTTCTTCCCAAAATCATGATTATTACAAAACTATGAAGAACACACTCACTCTCCTGTTGATGATAAACACAAGGTAAAGAGCTAAGCCTTAATCTACAGGAAAAAAATGCAGAGTTGTTATCATAGAATAATTCAGATTCCAATCCAGATTACTGCTAGCAAGCAACATTTATAGTTTCAATAGCCCAGTGTCCATAACATTCAGCCAACTAATCATGATAAACTATTCAGAAAGCTTTGAAAAAAACCAGTATGTATACGTTAAGGATGAAGATGACATAATAAAAAGTGATGTCTGGTAATTACAATCATGTTATTAAAGTGAATATTAAAAACACATGCAATCAACTAAAGTATAAACTTACTTGTTGAGAAGAAACCTTAGAAATCCATGTAGGAAGCAGACAAGGTGTGTTGTTCAGAGCATCATACGATGTTTCTTTCGCTTTTCCACAGTCAAGAACAAAAACAACATCATTTATCGTGATACTGGTTTCAGCGATATTTGTTGTTAGCACTATTTTTCTCACTCCAGCTTCAGGCTCTTCAAATATTAATCTCTGCATATTGCCTATCCGTTATGTATATCTAAATATTAATCATAAGTGCCAAGGAGATAAAGCACATACAACCTTTCTTTGGCAAACCATGCACAAATATATTGTTAAAACTGTTTTCAGACAACAAATCATTATACATACAGATTGTATGAAAGCAACTGCAGATTTGTCATCAACGGACAGAACAATACCTGCTCTGAGCTAGCCATTGAGCCATGACATGTAAGCAACAGAACACGGTTTGGATCCCCCAAGACAGTGTGCGTCAGGAGTTTCTCTTTGAGACAGCTTATATCATCCCATCCAGTCATGAAAACCAAAACAGCACCAGGTCTTTCATTCTCACATATATTGCACAAAATATATTCTATGAGACTAAAACCAATGCAGTCAGGATTCCAACATGACAAAGACTCCTGTGTATGTGGGCTGTAATCTTTGAAATCAGCAGCTCTAATTGCATCCTGGTCATACATTTTCCGAAATAAACTAAAATTAAGAAATACTAAACAGGTAAGCAATTACAGTTTTGAATTTCTAAAATACCTCAACGGCAGAAGCAATTTGACTTTTCCTCTTTCTTGGGACCTGTCTGTTCATTTTCCACATCTTTTCTTGACCATAATCATCAATTTGATTACAAGGAGTTAATCTGTAGCCCGTCATTTCAAGAATGTTCTCCAGAAAATGGGTTCTGACGTGGTATGTGTAGCCCTGTATTAATAAGCATACCCATCCAAAAATAAGAAAAGGGGAAGTCCTTAGTTTTCTAGGCCCCAAAATATTATTATTTAATAAAAAAATAGAACATTTATTTACTGCCTTGATACTCTGAAATTATTTCATTTTATATCTATGTACTCAGGTTCATGATCCATTTATCATAAGAAATTGCCAGACACATCTATCTCCCATCAACAAAAAGGAATAACACTGTGTTTTAGCAACGCACAGGAATAAACATAGTCGGAGCCCCATTAAAGTATGAAGAAAAGAGCTTCGCATCTAGGGTAGCACTCATCAAAATCAGTTTCAGTTCTGGCCGACGGGGAAGGAGTTCTTTAAGGATAATAAGCAGAAAATCTGTCACAAAAAAAAAATGAAAGTATATGAATATTTAGAAACGTTCTAAAAGAAAAAGATTGAATGAAGCTCAAAACTCTACCTTCATTCATCCCTCGCTCATGAATTTCATCCACAATAACATGAGTTACGCCTTTTAACTTTCTATCAGCCAGTAATCTTCTTAATAAAATGCCTGTGGTGCAAAAGAGAAGATGGGTATCTCTCCCTTTCATACCCTCAAGTCGAACTTTATATCCAACCTTTCAAGGAGAGAGAAAGAGCGAGTGAGTGAGCAACCAATAAATAGGGAGAAATATTGATATTTTAAGAAAACAGAAAAGTAATAGATTGGGATAGTATATTAAAAATAACCATGTTTCGCAGATAAACTTACAGATTCGCCCAATTTCTCTCCCCTCTCAAAGGCCACTCTTTCAGAAACTGACATGGCTGAAATGCGTCTTGGCTCTGTGCATATGATATTACAAGCAGCTCCTCGAACTGATTCTATCTCAGATTCTAAAATGAATTGTGGAATTTGCGTTGTCTTGCCACAACCTGTTTCGCCTGAAATTATAACTACCTAAAAAATATGTCATTTAATAACAAACAATCAAATTATAGAAATAAAAATTTAGAAGATTAAAATTACGACTACAATCTGTGTTTAAATCATATTTGAATAAAAGTAAAGGGAAACAGAACTTAACCAAGATGCATACTACATTTTATATTGATTATTATAAATGCTTTACAGTCACAATAACATCAGTGGTTCTGCCAAACGACTGTTTCTGGTGACACTAACTATGGGCATATAAAAGCTGAAAAGTTGTGTTTCACTTGAAGAGTCTTAAGGACCACAGGGACTGCTGAGGAAGTATATCTTATCACTCCCAACCCAAGTCCCCACTCATACATCAAACTACTATAGTAATTGTATAAATCAAAGCAGGTCAAATACTGAGCTTTTTCCGATTATTGATTTGGGCATGGCATTCTAGCTACCACAAACCCAAATACTTCACATTAGTCAATAACTCTGCTAAACCAACCAACCATGTGATACAACAGTCTAATATATACCTGATAAATATTAACGTGATAATAGTCGAATATCAGTTGTCTAACTTTTGTACAAAATTATAAAGCCTGTACATTAAATTTTTTATCATGAAATATTTTCATACAAATGCCAAGAGACAACCTCCACCAGACAACCCACCTTTTAAGGGATGATCACTGCTACTGTTTGCATTGAAATTCAACCAAATCACCACCATAACCTTTATACTTGATATTCATGGTTTAAAAAATTTTACAACAAAAAATTCAACAAAGTATTTGCAGCGGGTTCTGAATTCCACAATAAAAATTTCAGTTTACATAGTAAATACTGTTTGATTTTCTGAACCAACTCAAAATCCTCAGTGCATCAGCCAGTCAAACTAGCTAACAGCAATTGACTTGCAACATTGTTTTTAGACAAGTCCAACATTCAACATACAAACGGTATAAAGTTAATTTAAAAGGATGTTCAACACAACTTGTAATACAATTAATAGGTCAATAAGTTTAACCAATAACAATATTGTTAATAATACAACTATTCAACACACCTGATTCCTAGATATGACTGATAATATTTCTTCTTTCTTTTTATAAGCTGGGAGACTTCTGCGAAATTCTAGCATTCTATTTCCTTCAGCAGATTCCTGAAAAGAGAAGGTAAGATGTGAAGAACATTCAAGCCAACTTTGTTTTTCCTCGATGGTCTAAAGCTCATTGGATATTCAAAATACTGAAAAGATATTCAGGGAAAACAATCAACACACAAAAATAATAACAAGTATCTGTAACAGGTAATATGGACAGACTGTAATGACCACAAAGAAGAACCACTGGACTTTTTTTCTTTTCAACTTATTACAAAACAAGTTAGTGTGAATATCAACTAACAATAAGCATTAGATTGATCTATGATCATTGTCAATGGAGGGAAGATATCACCCCAAAACTGTGACTAAGAAAAACCTATGTTCCACGGATATGGGTATATATGGTACTTTGGTAGTGTTAAAGGTATAGATACTCGCAATTGGGCCTTCAATATAGGCCTATGAGAGTATACTTTTGAGACCTTCCTAGATTCATAGATCTATCACATACTTGTAGTCCTGCACCATGTACGTACCAAATGTGTACACCATGAAAATGGAATAATCATGGTCCAAATATGAAAACTGACAAAAAATGTTCTGCTTGTTGTCTTTCACATGTATCCAGCAGAAATGTACCATTACGGATAAGCATATTAAGTTATTAGGATTCTATTTACAATAAGATTTGCATTGTGTTATGGTTTTCTGTCCACATTACAGAGTATTTAGGGTAATGTTAAGCCAAATTGAAGCTGAAGCTACAGTATGTTGCTGTGAGGTGGACAGGTGTTTAATCCAGAGGGAATGAAATTCCAAACACATACTTAGGGCATGATTGGGAAAGACTATTAGGATACATTTCAGCTGTTTTTGAGATTTATAAAAAAAAAATAAGCTATTTACAATTTTAGCTATATGTTTGGGACAAGGATAATAGTTTAAATTTGTAAACAACTTTTCTTCTGAAAAATAAACTGTTTTTATTAATCTAAAGAATTATAATATATAATTATTTTCTGACAGTTTTTATTTCCTTTCATGATTTTTTCTCAGGTAAATATTGTTTTTTAAACATAATTAATTGTCTTAAAACTACATTCAGAAAACTTACCTAAACCAAATTGGTCATGATCAATTATAACAATCATTGATTATCAAAATAATTTAATTTTTGCAGTTTTCCCAAACAGACCCTTAGTGTTTTTGACTAATATTATATTCTGTAAGTGTCAGGTTTCCCCTACTCTCACCATCTCCCTTACCTCCCTTCTGCTAGATTTTCTTTACTTTGGGCCTAATGCTTCCTACAGTTTCTTAACCTCCTCAAGTTTGCGGGGGTGAGTGTAACTCTCACTTTGTCATCAATTAGTTAGTTATAGTTTGTCTGCATAAGTTTGTTAGTTACAGTTTGTCGCTATCTCTATTTAGGCTCTTCCTTGTTTGTGCCAGTTAGTGCTATTGGTTTAGTTAGACAATTACAATTGACTTGTAGCAGAACCGTATTATAAATACAGATCTCAGTAAGCAGTTTGTGGGTTCAATATTTATTCAATTCAGAATAAACAACCAAATGTAGATAAAGGAATGAACTAAAAAATGCACATAAGTTTTATCACAGAACAGGAAAACAGGCCACTATTTTCTATTTGAGAGAAGGTAACCTGCCAAGCTTGCTGCTGAGCACGCATTTTTAAGCTCCTCTGCCGAACAATTTTCTCTATAACAGCCTTACTTGATGCTAGTGGCTCAGGTTGCTCAAAAAGCCCCTCATCCATACCAATACTGCAATTACTGCTAGATCTTGCAGATGACAAATCCAAACAGCTTTTGTTCATCCTGGATTTTTGGCTAAGATATTCCTCAAAATGCGCCTTAACACGGGTAAATGTGGTGAAAGACAAGCTCACCTGTCAATTCCTGAAAGCTTCACTAAGGTGTATCTATTGACAAGTAAATTTTCTATAGATAACAGTATTCAAACACAGTCTATAGACACAAACAAATAAAAAGGAAAGGCATTTGAACTTAGCAAAGGCCAAAGGGAAAAGTAAAGAGCAAATGATTGAACAGGATGCATACCTCCCTCTGAGGCTTCCGATCGTCCAAATCATATCTGTAATTTGGAAGTGGGACCTTACTGAAGACAACAACCTTAGCATACATATGGCTGCCAAAAACTAACGCAAATAAAAATCCCCAAAATAAAGAACTACTCCTCACTAAAAACAATAGCACTCAGGTAGTGAAAAAAGAATTGAAGAATCACCTATACAACCCCATTCCGCTTGCAATAACTGCTATTTCCTCAAAATCACGCCTATCCTTTTTATCCCTCGAGATTAATTCGTGCTTACTCTTGTCATTTAAGAGCACGGTAAATTTCCGCTTCCATTCGTCAGTGTTATCATCAAGCGAAGCATTCGGCAAACAAGCAAATTTGGAAGCATGCTAGCAAACCAAAAGAGCAAAAATTAAACTCAAATACCACGTTCACAGACATGTCCACCTACACTTCAAATGATAAGAGAAATGCAACACGTTAAAAAAACAAAACGACTCACCACTAGCGAGGGAAGTTCGAATTCACGATCGGAGCCTTCCTCGGAAACGGTATCGTCATAAGCAGAAACGAAGAGCGAGCGTGCCTTATCGGTAACTCGCTCCGTGAACGGCGGTTGCAGAGTAGAAATGGTGTGTGTAGGGTTTTCGTGGGGTTTGGCGCGAAGCGGAGAGGGTGAGTTGTTGAAATTGGCGACGGAGCGCAAGCGGAGGTGCGGCGGAATGTAAACGGAGCCATAGGAGGACAGCGTGCGGCGGTCCTTCATGGCCAGAGACGGAAGGGGAATGAAGGGTTTTAGGGCTTTGGGAATGCACGAAGGTTGCGTGACCGAGAGCATGCAAACTTCTACCACGTCCTTTCCTATGTGTCAAGTGTTTCTTTCTTTGGTTGTTCTCCACTGCCTTTCTTCAGGTTTACCTCTATTTTGTTATCTGTTGGTGATAAAAATGACTCACTGAAAGCAGATTATGACGGTGAGATCTATCTTCCACGCTTCCAACCGCGCGTGCATGCTGAGATTAAAAATTTAAGTTAAAGTGATATCAGTTGACTCCTTAACTCTCGGTTTTGTAGACCAGCATGTTTAATGTGTTTAAATGATATACTATTATTAAAATAGCAACTATTTATTTACTAAAAATTAAAAGATATTTTTTGGTGTATGAGAGATTGAACAAACTCTTCAGAACAACAATTAACGTGATACGTAGGATCCATGGAAAACTTAATACTCTATCTAATTTTTCATTTTTTATGTACAAAAAACCTTTGAACAAAGAGCGTTAGTCCCAAGAAAAAAAATAAACTATTCATTTGCAATATCCCAAAATAATTGGGCAAGGTTAAAAATTTTGTAACTTAAATTGAATAGTTATTTTTACTGTTTTTTCGTTTTGGTTTTCAATTTAAATGTAGCTTAGTTAGTTCAGTTAAGCTATAAACTTAAGACAAGTTTATTTTATAAGATATTAATTATATTTTAAAAATATTTATTAAAATATAATATAGTTAACGTAAACACATACGTTACTTATGTGTATATGCACTTTTAAATATTATGTTATTGTTATTTTCCAAATTCAGTTAATTTAATTTATAAATGCTTCAATGAGATGCTAGAAATATTCAAAAATAATGAACATTCATAAAATTGTTAAAGAAATACAAATATTTTGACCTACAAAATTACCAGAAATAAAATAAAAAATGTATCTTAAAAGTTTTAAATTAGTAAGAGTGACTAAATTATAGAGTTGAAAAATGTGAATTATGAAAGTATTACTAAATAAAATATAAATAATTTTTAGTAAAAGTTTTAATTCAAATTTGAAAGTACAATAAATAGTAAGTATTACTAAATAAAATATAAATAATTATTGGGAAAAAATTTAATCTAGATTTAAAAGTTAAACCAATCGCAATTGTTCACTCTTTTTTTTTCATAATTCCATTATGATTATTAATTTTAATAACAATATTTATATTAGTAAAAGTGTCATAGATTAATAAAATAAAAATATTATTCTTTTATTTGATTAACGAGTTATCTTCCCACTAACTTGTTGATCTAACGAAATATTATACAAAATTCAAATAAAATTAAACTAAAAAATATTTAAAATAGTTTATATATGGACTATATACAAAATCCAAATAAAATTAAACTAAAAAATATTTAAAATAGTTTATATATGGACTATTTAAAAAAATTATATGGTTCAATTAAAACAAATAATAATTAATCGTACACTCACAAATTCAGCTAAACATACACTCACCAAGCATAAATAAACTCATAATTAATCCTTTGCATGACATAGAAAAACCTTGACATAAGCAGAGTTACATTTACAAGTGTAATTCTCAAAAAATATTTATTTAAGTTATTTTCAGTTACGTATATTTATTTGTATGAAAGACATTTAATAGTGAACTTATAAAAACAATCTATATAAATGAAATTGTTGTTTTGAGACTCTACTCACCTCAAGTAAAATTATGTTTAGTAACTATTTGTTTTTATTGGTAACCATCATATTATTTAAAGAAATAAAAAAAAGTTTATTATAAATAATATTTAAATGCAATAGATAGTTTCTATATATCACTAATTAAAAGTTTAGTGGTGATTTTACATTAAATTATCATGATTTTTAAAAGTTTACTATTATAATTTTGGCTTAATAACTTATTTAGTATATGTGTTAAATGTTTTTTTCCAGTTTACTATCCGGTTTTAAAAATACATATAATTGGTCCAAAAGTTATCAAAATTGTATAAATCAAGTTTCATCCATTAAATTGGCAGAAGCGGAGTTAATTTCCAGCTGACTGTGGCAAGATCATTGGCACCCTTAAATATTCACTCACACCGTTCGGTCACTGGCTTACACCATTCTCAACAACACTAATAAAATATTGGAACCCTCAAATATTCACTCACACCGTTCGGTCATTGGCTTACACCATTCAGTCACTCACACCATCCGGTCACTCACACCATCCGGTCACTCACATCGTTCGGTCACTCACACTATTCGGTTACTCGCTCACACCATTCGGTCACTCATACTGTTCGGTCACTAACACCGTTCATTCAATTTCTCTGCTCTACCTTTCTAATAATCCTAGAGGTAGAGGTTGTGGAGGAAGGAGAGAGAACAAAATTAATAAAGATATAAAAGAAGAGAAAAAGTTGGAGCATTGCCGGAAAAGTAGAGAAAATAGAAGAAAATGTGCAAATTCTTTCGTCACATCAGGTAGGGGTTAACTCCGTTTCTGTCAATTAAACGAAAGGAACTTGATTTATAAAATTTTGACAACTTTAAAACTCAATGTATACAATTTTAAAAACCACTTGACAGGAACCAAGTAAGCTATTAAGCCTATAATTTTTTTTCCCACACATCTTATTAATATGTTAACTCTATAACAACTAAACTGTTTTTAAAAACAACCTCCCTTTATCGGTCATGTTTTTGGAAAACAAGATGGTGTTGTTTCGTTACCAGTATGGTAGTAAAAATTGAAAACGATATCATTAATAAAATGTGGAACAAAATTTCCAGTGATAAGATGTGAACAACTAAAAAACAATAGTAAAATATGCAAAAAAAAAATGTAGATAAGATCACAAAATAATAATAGTTTTGTAAAATTATAAGCAATTAAACAAAAAATGATAAATTATTTTAAATGTGATTTTTTATAATATTTTAAAGAGTTAAATATACTTTTAATCTCTCGTAATTTTGAATAAAAATTAAAATTAACCTGTTTTTGAAATTTGACTAATTTAATCTTTTATTTTTAGAATTTGATTAAAAAAATTAAAATACATACATTTTAAAAATTAAATAACTAAATTAGATTAAAATTAAAAAAAAATCAATTTTCACAATAAAAAGTTATCTTTTTATAGAAATATAATTGAATGATAATGTATTTTATCATTCAATATAAGAATATATTTAAATTATTCTTTTTTAAAATATTCTACTAGTGTAAAAAACTGTTGCATTTAATCATAAACTACTACATAATTAACAATATAAACTTTTAGATACTACTTCAAGAGTTGTTTTTAAATATTAAAAAAAACCCAATTTAAATATTATGAATGTACCCAGATAACATTAACATTGTCAAAATGGGTTGTAACAGTCAATCCAATTTATCACGGGTTTGAGTCGGATTGAGTTTGAAAAAAATGTAATCTTTTTTATGCGGATTAGTTTTCAACCTAGCTCACTTGGAATCCGGCTCATCCGGGTTGAATATGTGGTGAGTCGAGTTGGCTCACTAATCTACCTAATTTAATTAAATTATTTTTTTTGTTTTAATATTATTAGTTAATATTTGTTTTATTATATTGTAGATGGTGATAAAGAAAATGTTTCAAGAGAAAAAAATATTATAGAATTATCTATTCAAGATTCTAATATTATAAATGGACAAGTGATACAAAAATGATCAATATTAAAAACTTATTTGTTCAACTTTTGTACATGATTTTGGATTAAGCTTGGATTGTATTATACTTAATTTTTTAATTGTTTTTTTAGTTTAACATCATTTTAATCTGAAATTTATTTAAATTTGAATTTAAAAAATTGTAATTTTTCTATTTTAAGAAAAAATTATAATTATATGATGAGTCGGACTAGGTTCAAATTTTTTTAGCTCGTTGATAAGTGAGTCAAATTAGATTGACGTGACCAACCTGTAATAAATCGAACCGGGTCGAATCAGATCTATTACAGGTTGATTACGTTATTTTTAATTATTGATTTCTTAATAATTAAATATATGTTTAGATCTATTAACAGCTATAAACATATATATACTCCTCAGTGTTTTATTATTAACTATTGATTTCTTAATAAATTCTTTAAAGTGTTCCATGATGCCAATTAAACATAGACACGGAAGATTTTTAAGGTGCGTACATAAACTGTTAAGGTGAGTGTTACTCTTCTATACACTATCTCTTTGGTCTGTTCGCTTGAGATGAATTCACTATTTACGAGTAAAGGAAAGCGCGGATTTAGAAAATTTTTATGTTCGTTTTAAAAGAATTGCGAGCGATTGAAAGGAAGGATTTGCGGGATCAGCTATTTTTCCAATCGTCGGTGTTATGTGAAGATTTAAGATGATTTATAATCAAATGTCTTTTTAGTCCCTTGCACTTACCATTATGTGAATGTATTTTATTATCACTGTGTGAATGTATTACATCTTCAACCAAGAAACAAAAATAATAACTAATAATAATAATAATTAATAATAGTAATGATAATAATTAATAATAATGATAATAATTAATAATATTAATAATAATATTCATAATAATTATTTCTCTCTCTCTTTATAATAAAAATAATAATGTTATTAATAATAATAGTTATTATTATTATTATTTCAATTTACTAAATTATCATTTTTTTACATTTTAAAATTTAATTTTTATTTTTTCTCTTATAAACATTTTTATAATTAAATATAACATTAATAAATAACATTTTATATTACTTTAATAACTAGAGACATTTTGATAATCTTCAATTTTTACCAATTAAACTAATTTTGTAAATTTGTTACATCAATCAAATCCTACACTAATTCTCACAAACTTTACTTCCAAATTCACTCTCAATTACCCACAAATCCACTAAAAAAAACAACAAAAAAAATTACCCTCAAATCCACTCAAATTCATTCAAATCATTTCCCCCAAATTCCTACAAAAGAACAAAGCCTTATTGATTAAAATGTATTCAGAGATACATGATTACAAGAGAAATTGATAAATATCTAAAACTCATAGTAAGAGTATTACTAACTTTTAAATAATAGAAAAAAAAGTGTTGAAAAACATATTTCTAGTATTTGCACATTTAGATAAAAGAATCAGTATTTCAAATTATATTTTTATTTACCATAAAAACGAGAGTTCATTTATTTTTCTCATGCAAGTCATTTTTAGGATTAAATATATTTTCAGTTTTTAAATACTAAAAAAATGTTTAAAATATAATAGATTTTGATTCTTAAATTTTAAATATAAATAAATATAATTTTTTAATTCAATAATACTTTTTTAATATGTTAAATGGTATTTTATATAATTTGTCACTTATTAATTTAAATTTCAACTTAAAATACTAACACATAAAAATAAAATAAACGTGAATAAATTAGAAATGATTATATCTATTTATTTTTAAAATTTAAAAATTAAAATATATTAATGTTTGAAATATAAATAAATTTTAATTTTGTATATAAGTTTAGGGACGAAAAATACATTTTATCTTTTTATTTTTGTTAAAGTACCCTCCTGAAAATTTGCTAAAACAAGTTTAAAAAAGCTTGAAATAATAAACTATTGGTTGAATTGTAAATTTGTTTTACTCAATTATACACACCCCTATTGTAACGGGGCTCATATAGAAATCCAGTTTTAAATTTAACAAGACGAAGGGATAATATGATTTAGACCACCTTTGTTTCAAGAAAAAAAAAATGGAGGTGCAGAAAATTAGGGTTTCACTTTTTTCTATTTACTCAGGGGTAGAATGAGAATTTTAAAAGTTAGGGGCTGCAGAAGAAAAACCGGAGTGCAGGAAGCAGCAACCCACGGGCCTTTTATTCAACTCGTACGGATTGGGCTTAGTTGATATCCATTTTTTATTTATGCTCCTTGACCAAGGATAAAAAAAAGTAAGCTCTTATTTTTTTCATTTAGTCTTCAAATATATATATATATATGATTATCTTGAATATTGAAATAGATGTTATTTTATAAAAAAATTAAAATATGTATTCTTTAGTTAAAACTGCTTCGCACTATAAATCAATATGATTGATTGGTTTATAAAAAAATCATTAATTATTCTTTAATTATATTATTAATATGAAGTATTTTCTCAAATTTGTTAATAACTAATATTGTGTGGACTCTATGGGATATGTTATACAATAAATAAGTGAATATATTATAAGGAGAATAACTTAAAAATTGCATCAAATAAATTATGTGAAGTCATTCAGTTTAGGTATATGTTCGTATAACTTGACCGCAGATTATAAACCAGAATATAGGTTTTAATGTATAAATGAAAAAGTGCTTTTAATTTAAGTGTCAAAGGTACCATTCGACTTTAAGAGAATTTTATCATGATACAACTTGTTATAGAGTTGTAAAGTTACAAGGGCCAGCTATTTTTTTTATATATATTTTTGTTTTTTTAATTACTATTTTAAATAACTTTTTTTCAAAATAAAGTAAGCAAAAAGAAAGTGTTTAGTACGGAATAATTTGAAAAAATAGACACGGGAAAGATAAAATAATATTTAATGAAATATATTTTCAAGCAGAATACGAAAGAAAACTAATTAATTTCGTGTGTGTGTGTTTTTTTTAAAAAGTAAAACGAAAAGGAAAACTAGTTCGTAACCGTGTCCATTTTTCAGCTTTAAAAATAATATAAATAATTAAATAAGAACCAAATAAGATTTTTTTTTACATGTTGTGCCATAATATATATAACTCAACATAACAAGGATGTAAATTTTACGTTAGATGCCTGTGCATTTAAAAAAAAAAAACAGAATACGAAATTAATATGTTGGATAGAACATTGAAATAACAGAAATCGTAGGGAAGATAATAAAAACATTGACTTAAATGATTTGAATATATGTGAAATCAGAAGAAGCTTTATAAAATTCTTAGTAAAAAGAATAAACCAATAGAAGTGTAAAAATATTTTTAAAGGTAGATTAAACCATAGAAAAACAATCAATGATTCATCCATATAGTTGAATCAAGGCATAAACCATTTTATGCAGTAAATAAAAATATTTCAATAAATATAACAATATATACTAAAACTGATAAAGAAACCTATAATAAAAAATTTATATCTGATCATCACAAATCATTTTTCTATTTTTTTCTTTTTTTTCTTTAATTATTCTTTAAAATCCTGTACGATTTAAAAATGAACCTTCTATCATACATTTCACTCTCTCAATCATATGCAATAAAGAAAATCATAGAATGATATAATAACATCAAAATCTGTGACGAGAACCACTCGATTTTAAGAAAAATTGCACATTATAAGTTATTTAAGAAATTACATAAGAAGAAAATTATATTTGAAGTTACTAAAATAAGATAAGATGATAGAAAAAGGAAACAAGTGAGAACAAATGTGTTTCCCTCTACTTCTTATAAAGCCATAACAGAAACATAGTTTATGAAAGACATACGATGTCCAGAAAGAAAAAGAGAGACATCCGAGAAAAGAACAATGAAGTTGAGATGAAACAGTAGGTGGCTAGCATCAGCGAAACGTGACAGCCTCTAAAATGGGGTTGTTGGGTTAAAAAATGAACAAGTTTCAGAAGGAACTGAATATAGAAGACAGGGATAATAACAGTAGGGACTTGTTGCATGTGACTGTGACAATTATATATATATAGTGAAACGTCAAGGTTCATTGACCCTGAGTGGATTTCTTTCCCTAGGCTAGATAGCCACTTCAAAATGACGTTAAAATAATCTTACCATATTTTTAAATAACTTCCCAGATCAACTTCATTTTGATGTCTACTACCTCCAAAACAAGACTCTTCAAAATTTAAAAATAAGCTGCCACCTCATGGATGTAAACAAACAACACTTCTATACCTTAACCATGATTAGAGATGTCGGATCAGTGCATGTAATAATTTTTTAATATTAATTTTTAGAAAATAAACGGACCAATATTGAAACGAGACATTGATTTAGTTGTCGGGGCGCGCTTTTGGGATTAGGTAAATAATTTGGGAAAATAATGGAATCTGACCCAGTTGAGTCTGCGACAGGCTGGGCAGGGTCTCTCTGCCCCCTTTGAGCGACCCTAATTCTCCATAACAAAACATCTGTTGATTTTTGTGATAAATATCTTAAAAGTTGGAAAATTTAAGTGGAAAACGTGTGATTGTGGAATTGGGGGAGAAAGTAACGTAGATTGAGATGAATGGTTTGTTTTGGTGTTATTGTTTGAAGGAGTAAAAGGGCCACAGTGGTGGTGGCGAGGGAACACTTTGGGCACATTCACACAAGTTAGCAATTAGCGTGATGCGTTTGAGGAACTGAAAAAGTGACACCCTTGTGTTTGAGGTAGTGAGTGACTTCTTGTCTTCCACCTGTCTCTTGTGTTCCTTCTTTGTAATGTGAGTGAATCAGAATGTTGTTTTCAACTCATTTATTATTCTTATTATCATTTCGATCGCAGAGGACAAACACTGAAGACAAATCTCCCTAATCAAGATTACAATAATACACAACAAAAACAAAACCACTGCAGTTATTCAGTAAAAAATCAGATCAAGATATCAGAAATGGTGTTGAAGGAGTTTATTGTCGAAAGAGATTACGTGAAGATATGATTAATTAGATGCATGAAATTGACATGTGGAGCCCTTTGTGGTGATGCTTGATTAGTTATTTATGTTGAACAACTAGTAATGATATTCCCACAGCTACATTCTTCTAACATAACATTCATTTCTATCAACATAGGAGCTGTGTATTTGTTTCTGTCTGCTGCTCCCTTCCAACAATTAATACCAACATATATTATCATTTTCCCTACAAATAATTTACTTTCCACCCTTCGTGGAAAAATAAACTGCCTATCTCACATTTTACAAATATGCTACCAAAATGTTGGGTATACGAGTTTGAATCCAAAAGGATGAACATTACTAAATTTATTGTTTTTTTAAATTTTCGGTAATTTCGATTTATTATGTATTTAATGTTAATTTTTCTCGCAAGGATCGATATAAATTAATTAGCAATTATGCAGGTCGGCGTTTTTCTAAAACTTACATGATATAATTTTAAAATGTTGCTTTCGGGAATCCAATTCACATTTTGGCTGTCTTTGTAAACTGATCCATTTGCAAGTGTTTATACATATGCATGCCATATGGATAAATTTATCAAATTGGTGTGCTTTGTTTTGAAATTTATTGAAATTATTAATTTTAAAAAATTATAAAAATAGACGAACCGTGTTTGTTTGTATGATATATGACACACTTCATTTTTTTTAAATTGTCAATTTGGACAAACTTGAAAACAATCAATTTAGTAAATTTGTCGCCATATGCCATTAATGTGTTTGCTGGAAATTAGAAAACATGCTTTAATTGTCTGCGTGAAAATTCTTTTAGATTATTTTATTAGTATTACCAAAATTATTATTTACAAATTTTTAAATAATATAGGTATTACTATTGTAAAATTTTAATTAATTAATTGAATGAAAAAATAATGTACATAAAACCTAATACATGTATCCTGTTTCACTATTCTCCATGTAATATATATCAACTTATTCAAGTATATATTTTTCCCTTTAAAAATATTTCACAATAAGATTTCTTTCGAACAAGTATTGTTTTTATATAAAAAAATGAAAAAAAGAAATAAACACTAAACCACCCTCCCTAAAAAAAATACATGATTTTATATTCTTTCAATTTAAGTTTAATTTGTTGTGTCCACATGATTCTGTCTCAATAATTGTTTCATAAATTTTCATGGAAAAAATTACATTTAGTCTTTGAATAATTTATTTTCAAAGTTCTATATATTTTAAAATTATTTTGGTAGAACCGTTTCTAAAACAAAATAATGGAAGATACCATAAATATCACTAACTATTACATCATTAATATTTTTTTATGAAATGTATTACGGTTAAAGTATAATTTATATTGTTGAAAGTCCTACATTAACTAGAAACTAATTATAATATAAGTGGATACAACCTTATCATACAAGCTAGTTTTGTGGGATTGAATTAGACTTAAAATTCATTTATTAACATGTTAGGGCCGATCCTATGTATTAAATGATTTATATTAATTTTTTTTTATTTAATATACATTATGAAAATTTTGTATATATACAAATTGTTCGGATGAGATTCATATCAACGATCTAAGTGTAATGTTCAACTTCAAACTATTCATAAATTTCGGGTGAATTTTGATTAATAACAACTTAATTATAACTCAATAGATAGTAATCATACTTTGTTTTAAATTGATCAAATTTAATTATAATCTCTACTTTGACCGATTATTCGATTATGTTTTTGCAAATTGTTCTCAAGGGAGAAACTCGTGTCAAAAAAATAGACTTTTTATCTATGATATGAACCAAATGGTCATACAATAACAATAATATAAACTTTTTCTTTTAAGTAAGTGAGAAAAAAAAATTAAGCTAATTAAAACTTGAATATAAATTAAAGTTATTAAATGGTACATTAATTAATATAGATAGTCTTATTTGAATACATATCTTAAAATTATTTTTTATGAATTAAATATTAACCCCACTCCATCTGCAAAAAAGGATACACATGTTTACACTGGTCTCTCGTGAAACTTTTTTTAAATCAAGTTTAACTTGCATCCACATGACATCTAACTCTGAGTGTGTTTTTTTTTAATGGTGGAAACAACTTGGAATACAGTTGTTAAAATTTAGGTTTAGTGTTTGTTTGAATAAAAACAAATTTAGATGTCATGATATTTGGAACTGTTATTATAGTTTTTAAATAGTAATTATTTTGTAAAAAGAATCTTTTTCTTGTGCGTAGCTATCTGAATTTTGAAAACATATTAATTTGATTTGAACTTTAACCGGAGGAGTCAAAGTTTATACGAAAGAAAGCAATGTGAACAAACATTTATCCATAAAATATTGTGATTTAGATGCTTCACTAGATTCAATAATTATTGTATAACTTCTTTAGTCTTATTCCTTGCCCAAAACATGGAAGATGACAAACCTAACCCATGCATTCGGTAAAAGAGAAAAACTCTTTTGCTTTTCCTTATATTTCTACCTTTATGCTCTTTATATTCACATCGAATCACATTTTTCCATATACAACTAAGTTTGAACAGAGGGATCGAGACGTTTCCATCTTTTATTTTAAAGAAAATATTGATAGTTTTATAATATCTATGTTTTTTATTATTAATGAATAGTAAAAAAAAAAGTTAGAAGTCACCATTACTATATTTGAGAATATTTTTCTAAAATTTGATCGATATATACGATCATATATATTTTAACCATAGGAGAAATGATAGTTTAATATTATACTAGCATGAAAGTGGTAGACGATAAATTAAATGTCTTTGATATGACACCATATTATACATTGGTACTTTCTTTATCGCATTTTCATTCCTCTCGATTATAACCAAAGTTTTCTTAGGATCGATCAATGCAAGTCAAAATGTGATGAGTGTGGTTATTATGACTTGTTATTATTTTAAGAACAAAACGTATGTCGTTTTCGCGTCCAACTTTTAAGCATCTAACTAATTCACCTTTCAACTAATAAAGGACACTGCTATGTTTTTTTTTCTCGTTTATCTTCACACAATAAATTCATTTGTAAATTATTCAAAAACTAAAACATATAAAGATATCATTGATAAAAAAAAAGTAATTAATACAATTTTACATAAATAAAAACAAAATTATCCAAAAACATAGCTTTAAAAAAAATGAGGTATTTTATTTAAATGGATTTCCCACTTTCCTATGTTAGAAATCTAATTGCATGATGGCGGAAATCTCATGGAGATTATTCTTCATACTTTTCAATGTTTTGACTAAGTTAACCACACCTTAATATGTGTGTTTAGTTCATAAATTGCGGAGAATTTGCCTTCCTCCTTCCTCGTATAAGGTATATATATTCAAATTACACGTTTAAATATTTAATCATAATAGACGATTAGGATAATTAAAAAAATATGTTCAAACAAAAGTCGCATAATAGTTCAAATTTTTATATTTTACTGTAATATTTCTCACTTTATATATAAACTCACAACAACCATTGTCTACTTTCCCTTTACATCTTCGACTATATTAACACCTTTAATTAGTGCATTGTTATTTTAATCGTATATGAAAAAAAAACTCGCCCAGTATACATGTATAAACTTTAAAAACTACATATCTTAATTTTCTTGTTTAAATCTCTCTTTCTTTATTGATGATTTACTATTAAAAGCATAAAAGGACGTGGAATTCTTTTTAAAATAATGACATGTAATTTTGTATCAAAAATTTTACATTACCAATATTGTAAACTTTATTTTATAAGTTAATTTATAAAATTAAGTTAAATTTATATAAAATCTTTTAAGATAATATCACATCTAATCAAATCATATTTAAAAAATTATGATTTATTAACTTTATCATATCATTTCTTTAAACTACTATTAATATTTAGTCTCATATTTAAAATATATATATTTACGATTGAAAATTTATATTGATTAAAAAATAAAACAAAATTACAGGATATAAAAAGCAGCTACAAACTTTATGCATAGCGGCTACAAACTTATGTGTAGAGTAACATCATTGGTTTTAATTTTAAGAGATTAATAAATAAGAGTAATACCATTATTTTATGTGATTTTTAATGTTTTAAAATTTTATATCAATAATTTTTGTCCTAATTCTTAAAACTTCGATTCTAATTTTAAAGCAACTGTATCTCTAAACAATAATATTAATAAAATTATGATTTAATAAAAATATTAGTATAAAATTTATATAAAAATTTAATTTAATTTCAATTTTAAATAACAAAACTATTTAATTTAAAAAAATTAATATTAAATTGAACAAAAATAACAAATATAAAAATCAAATTTAATACGAAACATTCACCAAACTTTATTAATTTTGTTCATATTATTAAATCGCAATACTGACCGTTATTATTGAAATTTATAACTGTAAATTAAATACATTTTCTCTTCTACTTAAATATTTTTAATTATTAATATTTATTAATTTAAATCTTTATTATTTGAAATAAAGTATCAAAATAAGTTGATGTCTAACTAAAAAAACTTTTAGAAGTGATCAAGTTATACAAAAATAAAGGAGCAACAACCCGTGAAAAGTTTACTACTGTAAGACTCCTTAAGCAACCGCACTATCTTAATATTTAACAATATTTTTCATTTTAATACTTATAAATATACATACATACATATACCTTTTTGTATTTAGTTAATATGAGAATGAATATGATTATTAAGTTGATGTTGAGATTACCATTAAGGCAAAAAATTAGCATAAGAAGAAGAAGAAGATAGACATTAAAACGAAAGCAGGCTAATGATTACGGGACCAGGGTATAATACATAATCGAATGTTTTGCTGAAAAGAGAAATAATCATTATGGGACCAAAATTTTAACTCAGCCCTTTAAGTATATTTTCTGAAGTTGGTTGGTTTCCTTGAAGATGCCACTGTTTTGACATGGTCAAATGGTAATTGATAGTTCTATGATTGCTGCTCACTTTTCATCACACAACTGGAAGAGAAGAAAAAGGAAAAGAAGGACCGATTAACTAGCAAGATAAGTCATCTATCACGTTCTTTAATGCAAAAGTTCTTTCTCTTTTCCCAAATCCTATCATCCAAACATAGAAAAAAAAGTTATATTATATGTATATTTAGAAACCAAAATTAAACAATGATTTACGTGTTGTTTTACTTTGATGCTTCAAAAAAATATTATGCGATAAAATTTATTCTCTTTTTTGACAATATATGGAATTAATCCTTGTAGTTAATATTTGTACACATTACTTGATGCGATGGATGGTGGTTAATTAAAATAATTATTAAAGGGTGGAAGGTTAAGCAAAATTGATTTGCTTTAAACCGAGAAAGATCGTGTACAAAAAAGAGTATAAGATATGAGGACGAAATATTGCACCGAAAGTCAAATGCTTTATAGGAACACTGTATGTGTATGCTACTAATGCTCCAATAATCATATTCTCCACTAATAATCTTTTATAGGACTTATTAGATCTCAACCATCGGGTTAGCTAGGGTAACAATAATATTAATCCCTACGGATTTTCAGTAACTATTACTTTTTTAAAATAATTAAATTTAATTTTAATTTTACTTTAAACATAATAAAAGTAAAGTGTACTATATCAATATACCAATTGCAGTTAATGGTCATTTATAAGGTAATTAACAAATATATTAGTAGGTATTATTGAGTTTGATTGCCTAAAAATATACTGCGTTAATGTTAATCAATGTATTTGGTTGCCACGAGCCCTATAGATATACGATTGATGTCAGGCAAAAAATATTACTCTATGTAATAAAATAAAGACCTTTTTGAAAAATATCTGACTTAGACGTCAGAGTGTTCTCTGCATATCAATAACTCATATCACAATGGATTGCTTTTTCAGAAAGATTGAAGAGAACAAAACAAAGAAGGACGACCAACTTCGAACACTTAACTGAAAGATAAAGAGGAAGAAATGAATTTGAAGTTGAATGTGCAAGCTGGAAGTGCGTGTTTTTTTTTAATTCCACTGTTACGCGTGTAAATGTAGACAACAAGAAAGCATCGTTTGATGTGTCGTGAGATGTAGCGTTGTGTGATACAATGTGTGATGGTTTGAGTGGTAAATATGGATTGAGAAATTGAGTGTGATTAGCGTGAAGCAAACGGTGTTTTGATGTTGCGACTAGAAAGAAAGTGTGTGACGTATTTTTAGTATCTATCTCTTTTTTATTTTTCCTTAATGTTTGCAACGCACGTTAAAAGCGCTGATATTGGTTTGTGTTGCTTCTTTTTAACGATCTTTCCCTGAACCATGCAAAGCACTCGCACATGATATGATCGACAAGCTCAGACACACAAACCCTATTTACGTGCCGTTTCTTACTTCTTTCCAACCCAACTTACATGCATTTCTTTCCACTCTGCAACTTCCATGCTATATATAATTCTTCATGTCTCGTTTTTTCTTCTTCTTAAAGTGATTGAAATTTTGTTATTTCCACTACTTTTTTAATGTTTTGTTCTCGTAATCAGTATCCCTCTTTCTACAAATGAATTACCTTATAAAAGAGACATTTAAATTAGCATGCCATGTGTGATTCTTAATGTACCATTGTATTTATATAACTAAATTAGATTATAAATTGTTATCTTATAGCATTTCTTTTGATGTAATAATAGTAGTTAGTTGAGAATTAACCCCATTATTATTATGTTCTTCAAATATCTTATATTATCGAAACATTGCTTCAAGTTCAACTTTCTCCTGAATGATTCTTTTCTTGATAAATGAGAACCATTTTTAATATTGGATCATTGAATGCTAGTTATATGTTTTTTTTTAGAATGTTAAATAATTAGATTTTTTTATCAACGACTTACTGCACAATGTAGAGTTTCATTTCAACATAATGGGAATATATCTTTACTTATATACTATAATTTAACATTATTTTTAATACACGTGGGATTTCCAATAACTTTACATGTTATAAAATGAAAGTCACATAAATAAAGTAATAAGCCAAATTGATCTTTTGAAAAAAAAATCATGGTAAAAAGATTTATCTATATATTCGTTGGCTTTATTTTTTCGTAATATGTCATCTATATTTATACAAAATACCTCATCTATACCAACCTCTAATTCTCATTTTGCAGTTCAGATTTTAATATATTTAAAATTTGATTAAAATAAATATTTTTTATAATATTATGCTGAATCATATGTTATGATATACACTGCAATATTATAACCAATCACTTTTATTTAATTTTCTTTATTGGTTAGATTTTCAACTTTATACAAATTGTTCCAATGGATTAATTCTGATAATAACAATACTACATTAAACAAACTTAAACGTTTTTAACTACTAAAGAATTAATTTAATCGATTTAAAAGTATACAAACTAATGACAAAATTACCTTAATCTACAAGAATAAAAAATGCATTTCCCTTTTTAAAAAATTACACTGAACTACATAAAAATAAGGCTCATATTTTTAATGCCCAACATGATTTATTTAATTATTATTTATTCTTTTTAGTTAAGTTCACAAACAGAATTGTTTTAATTTAATAACATTTTTTGTGAAGCTTTTTAAGTAAAAAAAATCCATAAAGTTAAGATTTATCGAAAAAATAATTAAAAGGTAGCGCGATGAATTTTAGTTTTTAATGTTATAAATTTAATGTGGTGTAGATATATTTGATTTATTGTATTAAAGTCCTACAGCTTTTGGAACATATGCATGAAGATGACAGGATGAAAGATGGAAAAAGGTATTGTATACGGCATTAAACCGGCAAATGCCACCATAGCGATTCATTATGTCACACTAATCAAATCAAACCGTCACAACAGAGATAGAACTGTAGCTACAGCTAAAATCCATCACAATGGGTCTACTCCAATGGAATGGATTAGGTTTATTTGTGGTAAATAAATGTCCGTTTTACAATTTTTTTTAAAATTTAGTGCATACCTTTTTTGGTGTCAAACTTGTAATCTGCGTTTCACTTTTATAAGGGATATAAAAATAAATAAAAAATAACATGTTAGAAGATTAAGTATTAGAGATTGAATTTTTTGATAATGCATATATTGGTATTCGTATAAAAGTGTTTTCAAAATATGAATGAAGATAATCAATTTTTCTTTTTCCAAGAATATTCTCCTCGAGTACTATTATAATAATAATAATAATAATTTACATTTCATTTTAACATAATTAATATTAATTATATTTTATTTTAAATTACTTCTATGATTAAAAAATAATAATAATATTTTATTCTTATTAATAAAAATATAATTTTAATTTATCAAAATTATCATATTAATCACTACCATGAATAGATTTAACGGATAATAAAGGATAAAGTGTTCTTATTTCTTTTAAGCGTTTAGAAGATGAAATCATAAAGATTTAAAAATAAAATTTATAAAAACTTATGAATTATTTGAAGGATGTGACAATTTTTTTTAATAAATTAAGTGGTAAGATTATATATCTGTACTCATGGTTAAAACTAATAGAAAATTTGAAAGAAGTGACATATTGTGAGTTGGTCACCTAGTGAGTCGGTCACCTAGTGAGTTAATCCAACTCGGCTTATTTATTAGCGAGTTAAAAAAATCCGAATCTGACTCGACCCACCACAGAATGGTGGGTTAAACGGGTTGACTCACTATCTGATTTAATTATAAGTTTTTTTTAACTCAAATCTAAATAAACGTCAATCTAAAATGATGTTAAACTACAAAGACAATTTAAAATAAAAAGTATCATATAATCCAAGCGTAATCCAAAAATATATACAAAAGACGAACAAATATATTTTTAATATTGATAATTTTTGTATTACTTGTTAATTTATAATATTAGAGCATTGAATAAATAAATCTATAATATTTTTCTCTCTTGAAACATCTTCTTCTTTGTCACCGTCTATAAAAAAATGTTAACTAATAATATTGAAACACAAAATAAAAAACAATGAAATAATAAAATTAAGTGGATTGATTCAACTCGGTGAGTCGGGTTCTAAATAAGTCGGATTAAAAATTAATCTACATAAATTAAGTGGATTGGCTCAAGGATTTAAACTTATTTTTGAGAGGGCCAGTCATACTCACTTTCTCACAAATAATTCAAACAACCACCCTTACATTCTCTTTCCTCTCAAATGCATAAAATTGACTCTCCCAAATTCTTTTAAAAAACAAATACATTTCTAAAGTTGGTCGGAGCGAAAAAGTGATTGAACTGATTATCCTTTTTATGAAGTTATTATTTCTCAAGTGAACTTAATTTACTTAAGCAAGTGACATACATTAGATGGTCATAAGCGGCTCGATGATATACGTTTATTTGTATGTATTGATAATTGTTAGTTATTGCATACACCAGTGGACATCAACTTTTAATGATATTAAGAAATAAAACTACAATTCAAAATTATATATTATAATAATTATTAAAATAAAATTTATTATTATATAATTTGCATTAATAAGAAGTAAACATGAGTATTGATTGGTCTTACTCTTTTTCAATGTGTTTTTATAATCTACATTCATTATTTGTCTCTCTTTTAAAATTTTGCATATAAAAATCTGCAAAATAGAATGATTGAAGTGTAATAATAGTATATTTAATGATAAAGATAAGCTTCTGAAACAAGCTAATAAAGCAGAAGCGAAAGCAAACGAAATAATTGAGATAAAACAAAAGAAAGAAAACGCTAACCAGTGGCGCATTACGTGCCATAACAAAACTAAACCACAAATCTCCGAGAAACAAACACAACACAAGGCTTTTGGAAAATGAGGAATCAACACATTGTGAATTCTGATGGTATCCATAAACACTTTGTAAGTCACATTCACATGAATGTTAGCAACAGTTGTACTAGTAGTAGGGTTGCATCATCATGATCATGATCGTGATGATCACACCCACATAACACACAGAAACACACAAACCTGGCCTCCAAGTGTGAGTGGTGACATAGTGACACACGCACAGAAGGGTCCAAAGCGAAGGAAAAAGGTGTAGAAGTAGTAGTAGCAGTAGGTGTCTCTGGTTGATAATAATAATAATGGCTTGGTGGCATACAAAGGACACACACACCCATTTGAAATGACATCAACATCTTTCCCTCAAAGCCTTCTTTCTGACAGCTGAGTCAATATTCTCCTCTCCATCAATTCCTATCCATCTATCTATCTGTTAATTATTTGGGTTAAACAGTGAAAAACTGTGTTTGGAATTGGAGGCTAATAAAAAAGGAGAGGGTGACGGTGGTTGGTGCAGTGCTTAATAAATAGCATTAGCCATTAGGTGTTTGTGTGAATGTGTGTGTGAGTGTCACGATCATGTGCGAGGGTGTTGAAATGAGTAATTAAGAGCCCACACATCGTACATGTATTATGAAGAACTGCAAAATCGGACACACACAGACACCAAAAGCATGTCTGTGTCACATGCCTCAGGCAGCCCTATGCCTTCCTTACCTCAGTCCTGCACGTGAACAAACCCATTCCAAGGGTGGGAGCGACCCAAACCAAACCCATCAAAGTCAAAACTTCTGATGTATTCAGAATATTCTTCCTACATCTTTCTAATCATGCATCTAATCCTCTCTGATCTCAATTAATTTATCTCATTCATCGCTCTTTTGATGTAACTCTCTACCTTATATACTTCCCCACCATTTATGTATTTCAAATCTAAACTACAACATCTTCTTCCTCTTTGTAAAACCATTTTTATTTTCTTCATTAGATTTTGGTGGGGCACTTTTTTCGACAAAACCTAATTATCCTATTTACGCCCTTCTCCTGATTTTTGGGATAAATAATTATTGATGGTGTGTTCTAGAAGAACTGGATGGCGGCTCGTTGAAGGAAGACCCGTTCAAGAAGCAGCTTTTCAAATCTGCATATGCCCTGTATATTCGGATCGTGGTATTTTTCTGTTCAATTTTTTAAAACATTTCTAACTGGATACAATACTTTTTACCTTTTTTAATTCAAAATATGTTTTAATTTACAGAGAATAATACAATAAAATTTCCAAAAAAATAAAATTATAAATTTAACAAAAGAATACACACAGTATTGCTATAAAAAATATTTCCCCGTTGTTGTTATAATTAATTTTTAAAACAATATAATGTTTCGAAATATCATAATAAATCTATAAAACTGATAAAGGATTCTCTTTTTTGGGTTTATACAAAATTTTATCATTTTATACTTTGAGCAATGTTTTTTCAGATTAAAATAATCACTTACAATAAAAAAATACTGATAAAATAAATAAAAACCGCTCACAACAAATTATAATAATTATTTCTTTTGAATTTATTTTTATTTAAATTCTTAAAAAGGTTAGTTAGGTTGGTAATTTCAACTTATTGTAATATTTCTATAAATAGCACTGAATTCTTCAAACACTTAATCACGTTTTTATATAATCCAATAAGGTTTTCTTTCTTCTTCTTTGTTTTCAATATTATAATTCCTCATAATACCAATTCAATGATATAATTATTGAAGATTCGAGGAGACTTATTCTTTGCTGGATTTATTCTTTTAATAATATTTTTCTTTTCATCTTATAAGTAATGTGCTCAAGTAATTTGTTATACGTGTTTTAAGGATTTAAAAAGTATAATATAAATCGTGTGTGTGATATTTAATTTAAATTAGTTCACAATTATAGTAATATATACATACTACTCAGTACTGTATAAAACATTGCAAAGTATCATTAAAAAAACATAAACACACGTAAGAAAGGATCACTATTTACATAATAAATATTAATAACTAATTTTAAAATACTTTATTATAATCAATTAACTTATGTTTCAAGTTAAATTAATTTATTAAATAAAATGAATAGATTTATTATTTGCTTGACTGTTTCGATAACATTTTTGTCAATATTATTTTCCAATAACATATAGAAAAAATTATATAATTATGTTAATTTGGATGAAGTTATAAGCATATTTTATTCAGGTTACATAGATAATTAGTTTTATAATAAATTATTAAAGGTAAAAAATATTTGAAAAAGTTAACAAAAAATAATGAAAAAAAATGTCTGGATGTGTTTGTTCTGGAACATAATTCCTCCGAGACAGTATTTTTATTTGTGTTTTTCTTTTGCGTATATTAAAGCAAAATTAAGTCCACGCACAAAAAGTAAAACTGTTAGGGAATAATTCTTTTTAGACATGTATTTAATGAGCTTAGTATACATTAAATGAAAATTCTGTACATCAATTCGCTATTTACAAAACTATATTTTTTTTTCGGTTTAAAAATAAGTTGAAGCGATTAATTTAAAAGGAAAAGTTAAATAGTCTAAATAAAGATAATTGAAATAGAAAAGGAGAAAAAGAAAAACTAACACTTTGTTTATATGAAAAGATTTGGAGAAGAGTGATTGAATGAAATATAACTTTTTTATTGTTTATTTGAGTGGATTTGGACGTAAGTGAAAGTAGATTTGGAAGAAAATTTTTTTAATCTGTCACATCAACCAAATCCTACACTAATTATCACAAATTTTACTTCTAAATCTATTTTCACTTACTTCCAAATTCACTTAAATAAATAACAAAAATTTAGTTTTAAATTTTATCAAATTCATTCAATCTCTTTCCCAAATTTATTCAAATGAATAAAGCATAAGGTATGATTTTTTGTGTTATTTATGTTAATGAGTAGAAGAGGATTGAGGTGGAAAGGTGGATGATAAGAATGAGTAAATTCCAGTTAAGAGGTGAGAAAGGTATGATGATAAAGAGAAAGGAAAATGATGGAGACACCCACTTTTGTTCAATATAAGATAAGATAAAATCATAACCAGCCATCCATGCTTCTCTCTCTGCTTTCCACCCTTACTTTGCCAAACCAACTTTCAACCTCAACTTTCTAAAATATCACTTCTGCTCAATAACCCCTCCTTCACAACACACTTTAATTATTGCCCTACTTAACAAACAATAATTTAACATTCATATTTTATATTTATTCGATTCAAAGTTTAGTAACATGATTAGGATTAATTACCATTTATTTAAGATATTATATGTTTTCATATTTTGTTACGATTTTGTTCTTCAACTCTAACTATATAAAAAATGTATAAAAAAAAATTGAAAAAATGTATAAAAAATAAGAGTATTTAAATTGTCTTTAATTCTGATTCCTAAACAATGAAGATTATTCAACGTGGCATGAACATATATGCTAATCATTTACCCATCTTTGAAAAATAAAAAGAAAAAAATCAAATATAAATTAAAATTATTTTATATAACAATTAATTTATAGATTTTTTTATTGTAATCATAAAATTTTGAATTTTAATTCATACTTAAACTTTTAACTTGTAGAAAATATAATAGAACACTGCACTGCCACAGTACCAACTATTAGATCAAACACTTATAATTAATAGTCAAAATGTAATTTATTTTACTTAATAATATAGTAACCTAAAGTGTCATGATTCGAGTGACTTAACGCATCTGATATCTATCATGAAATAATTGATGCATTTTACAATAATTTAATTATTACATGATAATATATGAAACTTTGAAGTTAAATTACTCAATTTAAAAAATTTGGTTTAAACTATCCACGCTTTAATAATTGATACTTATAACTATCAACATTTTTTAACACATTATTTAAAATAAATAGACAACGTTTTTTATATACACTCTGGGTTAAATGAAAATAAAACTCAATATATAACCAATTATAAAAAACACTGACTCATTCTTATTCAGGCAATACTTCTCGAGTCAATGCCATTAAGTGTTGACTAATCTATTAAGAAGATTCATAGTATAAAGGACAATTTAGAAGGATAGCACAAAACCACAATTTTATTGTTTAGCCCACATTTTCTTATCTTGAGACTTAAAAAAATAATCAACGGTTTATAAAATGTGATCTTTAGTTTTTAAGCCACACCTAAATAATTGGCCCTTTCTATGTATCTAGTACTTAATACATATAATTTGTAGCGTCGATTTTTTTTCACATCATACATATAATATAGAGGATTTTCCAAAGTTAATATTAGTTTAAAATATTACTCATTTATGAGAATCTTTGTTTTAGTTTTGAATGATATTTTTTTAAGTGTATTAACCCCTAAGCTTTTTCATCCTTTTACAAAGAAAGGAAGGTTAAACAAAGTATTAAAAGATTTTGGATTGAAAAAGAAAAGTTATACGATAAAAATATGCAGATAATAATTATCTTCTCATGTACCAAGTACAATAATAACATATTCCAAACACGACAAGAAAAAGGATAAATTAAATATTAATTTTTATAAATAATCCATTATACTTTAATATGTTTCAACCCATATATCAACATCAATTAAATCAAATTAATATCGTTTCTATGTCCATAGATTTACAACGCGTCTAAAGACGTCATATTATATACTAAAACATGAACAAATCTAACTTTGATCCAAAAATAAATAAAAAAATACAATGTCAATGATCAAGGTAAATTTATTGCAACCTTATCTTCAAATGCCCTAATAAGCAAGAACTTTCATTTAGCGTCTCATAATTTAATGTATTAATTTAAACCATCAGTGACACAGTGAGATTTTTATTAAATATAAAAGTTTATAATCAATATATACAATCACAAATTATTTTACTACATATAAAACATCAAACAAAAAATATATCATAAATCCATGACATTTATAATCCCTCAAATCGATAAAACATAACATCATTTTATTATTACGTTTAAAATTTGAACTAGCAATATCTTGAACATCGAAAAATATATAACTCTCAAGTGTTAGATTGGAGAACACGAAAGTATGTTATTGAGCCTCCACATCAAAATAAAAAAGCTCATTAAAAAATATTGCAACTGCATTGCTTGAACGATAAACTATTATTCGAACAAACAATTTCAAGAAAAGAGTGAATATTTTTTTAACTACAGTAACTAATATTGATCTTAAATATTAGCGAAAAAGAGTCGAGACATTTTAACACATTTTTTTTTGTAAAGTAAAATTTATTCAATTGAAATGATCTTAAACTCATCAATTAACGCACAACAAAAATTATTTTTGAGAATTAGGATGAGAAGAGTGAAAAGGACAAGAGAAGAAAAAAAGTTAGATAAAGAAAATCATTATTTAAAAAGAATAAAAATAGAAAAAAGAATTACGAACGGACTTGACTCGTAGATATAGATATTACATAGAAACTAAACATTAATAATAATAAAAATAAAAATATTTGTTAATCGATTAATAAGTAAAGAGTAACTATTATTGTTGTATGTGTATAGGAAGATGTGTAATGAAAATAGAAGTGTGGCAGTCCCCCCAAATAATAGCATTACTTTTTGACGGTGTTATTTGGCTGTTAACAGTAAGAGTATAATAAATAACAGTGATAAGTTGAAAAACGAAAAAGCGATTGAGACGAACCTGAGAAGCAGTTGAAGGAAAGGGAAAGAGGAAAGAGGAAAGAGGAAAGAGGAAAAAGAAAAATGTAAAACGAAGAAAGATGACAGAAAGTGTTTAAGGTGTGTACGATTAGTTGCCAGATTGTGATAGATGTCATTATTTTGTATCTTATTAAAGACGAGTCCAGTCACTAAATTGTTGCATGCTTTTTCCACTAAAAAACAATTTCTTTTCCAATCTATACCTCACTCGAGATATAATTTGCTGCCTACATTTTCGTAAAAACATCAATACAATTAAACACCATGTTTCTTTCTTGTATTTTTGTGTTTTATAGCTACTCTTCATTCATCCCATCAACATTAAGAAGGGAATCTCTACAACACACTTGAAAATGAAATTATGTTGCTCACCAAAACGTCACCACAACATAAATAAAATAACAAAATAAATGCACAATTTCTCTCTTAATTCTTTACCCCTTCGTTGCCTCTTCTACTACAACAAATACCAACTACTATTTCTCCTCACTCCAATTTCACCACCCTTAAGAGACATCTCCTTTGTAATGTTTTTTTAAATACTTATTCATTTCACAATTATATATTAATTATGTACTTATCCATGACCTCGAATCGACCACGTAAATTAATTGCTATATAATTTAGAGAAAAATAAGTAATTATTTTGAATTTCATTAATGACAGATAGAGCCTCTTTAATAGAATAAGTAAATCCGCATACAATGGTCCTTGTACTTTCTCACAGAAAGGTGTTTCATGTTATGATTTGTTAGTTTGTTATTAATTATAGAGATGACCGAAGCTTGAATTTATTTTATTATGTGTTTATAAAGCATGGAATAAATTAAATTAGAAAAATAAAAAAAGAGGACAAAAATAAGAAAAGGGAAATAAGGAGAAAGGAGAGGGGCAAAGTTGTGAGAGAAAAAAATAAAAGAACTTTTGGTCCATGATTCATGATCATCGTCATCGTGCGTATCTAAAACATCTTCAAATCTATCTTTGACCGTCGTACTCTCTCTCTCTCTCTCTCTCTCTAATTTTCTCTCATCATCAGCCTTCGCCTTTTCGCCGCTGTTGCAGACTCTGCTCAAAACGCATACACAACACAGCCACCACACAGAAACACGAACACACTTTCACTTCTTCACCCACCACACCCGAAAGAGAGAAAATAATACGATATCTCCATTTTGCCCCTCTTCCCCAAACACATCTCTATAAATATTATAATTTCTCCATTCATTACCATAGCAGCGGAAAGAGAAACAACAACTCTCACACTTATCTTCTTCTTCCTCTCATTCCATTCATCATTCATTACTCTGATCCCACGGCTGCGATCTTCTCGTTTCTCCAATCGTACGGCCAGGGGTCCTTTGTCTGCCCAACTCACCTTCTCAGCTTTCTCTCTCTACGTAAGTCTCTCTCTCTCTCTCTCTGTATGCAACAACACAATAAAGCCTTTATTATAACCTGCTTTTTCGCTCTCTGTATGCATAACCTCTTTTTCGTTACGAATCATATCATATCCGCATAATATCTATCATCACTCGCACGCACACACGCACACACTCACACGCGCACTCCGCTATGCATTCTTTCTCGATTGTGCTTCGAATCTACTACCTCTCCTGACATTCACTGTACCGTTTTTCCTTCTTTTTTCTTTTTATTCCTCCTTTTCCGTTTTCGCTCCCTTCAATTTTTCGATTTTTTTTTAAAAGTTGTTTTTTTTTTCGGCCCACCCCACTTCGCCCTTGTTCAACTGGATTCCGGGTTCGATTGCTTTCGCTGTTACATGCATCGATACTTGTTGAATTACGCGTTGTCGTTATGGGTTTTGCTTCTTCTGCCAGATTTAGATCCATCGTGGTGATGTAACCGCCTTTGGTAATTTGCCTGTATTTAGAAATTGAATGTTTTTCTAAGGTTTATGACGCAATGCGTTTGAAATTAATGAGTGTTTTATATATTTTTTATGATAAAAATAATATGCTTTGGGCTGCAACGGTTTGTGCAGTTCGCTATTGATGGGGATCCGTTAATTACTCAGTTTGATTCTTTGCGATGCGTGTGCATGTGGTGTCATATATGTGTTAAGATGCTGATGGGCAGTACTGTGGTCAAGATATTAGCGAGTTTTGTTATATACTGTAGAATTTGTGATGGACTGTTGGGCTGTCAATCAATGATTTTTCTCAGACATAAAAAAAGCACATTGAATTCTGTACCAGATACTACTTTGGGTTTCAAATTTGGGGCTTGTTGTAAATTCAGTGGATTTGCGTGAGTGTGTTTAGTTTAGCCTCTAATTTTGAACCCTAAGATGGTTTTGTCATACGTAAGTTACTTTTGTTTTACTTGTTGGTTATGTATTTAGTACTCGAAGGATAACTGATATTAACCTGCGGTTCGTTGCAGTACAGAAATTCTAGTTTTTTTAAGAGACTTCAGGTTGCATGTTTTCATATAACTGTCTTATTTGATCCTGAATCAGTTAGTGATTCGTATGCATGTGTGCAATTTTTAATGAGATACAATGACATACGGGGACTCTTTTTATCTCTAGTTATTTTGCTTAACATGTATATGTATGTATGTATCATAACACTGAAATGCAATTACTCACGGATATTTAGCACTAATCTAGTTAATACTCCGTGTGTTTTTCAGTTGTGAATAATGAAATATTTGGTGTGCTTTTATATATGATGCTGTCTTTTGTTGCTTCCATCTTCTGGATTTTTAACGAATTTACCGGATGTCATAGAAAACGGGGGCTATTTGTCATGGCATCTGTAAATGATCTTATTTCTTTGATTCTGATTGTAGGTAGAGAGTATAGCTTCTTTGGAACACTGAATATGGAGTCCAATGGTCATGCAAGAGTAAGGAGAAATGATATTATTAAAGAAAATGGTAATTCTCATTTGTCAAATGTAGATGAACATGATCCATGGACAGCATGGGCATACAAGCCTCGAACCATCACATTGTTACTTATTGGTGCTTGCTTTCTCATGTGAGTGTCTAGCTGGATGAATTAATGTTAACGAGTGGTGTATTTTTATCTACTAGGAAATTTTGTTCATCAATAAAATCAAATTTCTTCCCCCCACTTATTTTTTTGTGTCACTGTTGTATATGTCAGTTGGGCAAGTGGAGCACTTGATCCTGAAAGAGATGCATCTGGTGATCTTGTCACTTCTGTTAAAAGGTTTGGTAATTTTAGTTTAATTACTTCTCATTTCACTGTGCTTATATAATTTTTGCTGAGAATAACATATGCTAAATGCCCGCACAACTGTTTTTCTGCAGGGGTGTATGGGCAATGATTGCTGTTTTTCTTGCTTATTGCCTGCTGCAAGCTCCTTCTACGTGAGTAATAAGAATGAATTTATTTTGTTTAGTTTGGTATTTTCCATTTACATGTTGTTTTGGGACGTGTATATTAGTCTTCTTGCCTTTTTCCTTTTATTATATTAAATTTAATTGTGAGTTTAGATTTAGATCCCAAACGTGTCAGAAGACATTCCTTATTTTCGGTGACTTCCTACATGATTGGATTATTTTCTTGCCTGTATCTGGAAGGATACTGAGTATCTAAACTTTTAGTCTCAGGTTTGGGAGGTGGTGTTTGAAGAATTTAATTCCAGGTTCATCGGTTAATTTATTTCACATTTAAAGTCAAGAGAATAAGGCAACAGCTTCATACTCACAGATCACTGTTTTAGAACATTATTAATGGACTAAGTTATTTGAGATAATCAAGATATCATTCAAGATTGGATGGTTGCCGCTACTCTACTTGCTTGGTAGAAAAGTTTGTGGAAGATGCTTCTTTTCAAAATTGGGTTAGAGAGTGTGTGGATGGGATATGGAAACTGTATGAAGATAACTGGGAATCCAAAGTGTTTATTTTTGTTTGGTGGACGTTCTTTCTATACAAAGTTTTAATATAGTTCCGCTTAAAATGGTTTTGCTATGTTATCAATATAACATGGACGATAATATAAACAAGAGTTTTGTCACTGCCTACCGATATTGTATGACGGTGGAAGTTTTGTTCAGCTGAAGTTGTAAACTTTCTGGCGACTATTACCTTAATAGATATTTCCCCACTTTCTTTCAGGGTTCTTATTCGGCCACATCCTGCAATTTGGCGCTTGGTTCATGGGATGGCCGTTGTTTATCTTGTTGCCCTCACATTTTTACTTTTTCAGGTTGGTTTTCATATCTCCAATTTGACAATTCTTGTTTAAAGTTTAAGCAATTTTGTCAAGCTTAGATTTACGGCTTTCAAAAAAAAAAAAAACTTTACTCTAGATTCTGGCTTACTTTTTATTTATTTGCATCTGTTAGCTTCCTCTAATTTCATTTGTGCCTTGTGTGGCATAGTAATATTTGTCATTTGTTGCCCTGTTTCCATCAAGTGAATGAAAGTGGACTAACTTGTATCCTCAACTTTTTTTCCCTACAGAAGCGTGATGATGCTCGACAGTTTATGAAATTTCTTCATCCTGATCTTGGTGTTGGTAAGTCAATCCGATTCTTTTTTTTTCTTAGCTATGAACTGGTTGAAATTAATTCGATATCTATTTGTATTTGGGATTTTAAAACATTTTTGGGTTAGTCATGGATCAGCCTGTTTGCTTCAGTTTAAAAGTTTTTAATTACTGTATGTGATATTGGCAGAACTTCCAGAAAGGTCTTATGGTGCCGACTGCCGTATATATCTGCCTGAAAACCCTGCAAGCAGGTTTAAGAATGTTTATGTATGATTTCTTTCACAACCTTTGATTTTGTATATCCTCTAAAGTTACTTTATACCTTTCTTTATCATATTTGGACCTAACACGGGTCTTATATTATGTTTCACTTTCCAGGAGACACTTTTTGATGAGTTTGTTCTAGCTCATGTTATTGGGTGGTGGGGGAAGGCAATATTGATTCGTAATCAGCCCCTTCTTTGGGTGTTATCAATTGGTTTTGAGTTGGTGGAGGTAAGCCCAGATACTTATACACGATTAATACACTCTTTTTTTATATTTTGAGGTAGGTCTTCATAAAGCTTTGACTTTTTTGTTGCGTTGGTATAACTATACTTTCGGATTGCTTACAAAGTATTCGATGCTGGCCTTTTCAGTTTACTTTTCGTCATATGTTACCAAATTTCAACGAGTGCTGGTGGGACAGTATTATTCTTGACATCTTGATCTGCAATTGGTTCGGTGAGAGTTTTGGACCCATTTTTGTTTTGTTTTAGGCAAGTTACAAAGATTACATGTGGTTTATTAGTCGAAGAATAAGCTTATTTATTGTACCACCATAATTACAGATTGCATCTATAGACATTCATTTAATCTGAAATAGTTTGTCAACAAAATAAAAATAAATATTTTAGATCTTCATTCTACAATGAAGCTTCGAGGAATTAACTGTATTGACATTTTTTTAAGTCTGTCCTGGAATCTATTCAATGCCTATATACTCACTACAATTTTACTACAAGTTTAGTTGTTTTATTTCTAAACAATTTGTTCATCCCAAAAAAATTCAGTACATCATTTGAATTTTGGTGATTCTTTAAGTATCGTAATTCATGATTCTGGTGGTGTTGAGTAAACTATTGCATCGAATTGTTTCGGCCGATTGTAACATCTGTCGGATTAATTAATCTGCAGGAATTTGGGCAGGAATGCATACTGTTAGATACTTTGATGGGAAAACCTACAAATGGGTCGGTCTAAGCCAGCAGCCTAATATAATAGGAAAAGTATGTTTGTCTGTCATCAGTTATTCCATATTATGCTTGAGTCTTTGATTCCTATTGAAATTGAAGTTACAAACTTGAAATGTCTTTTTCTTTGCCTACTGGAGCAATAGCCAATTGCCTGTGCTCTGACAGATGTTTTTACTAAAATTGTCTTTCTTTAATCTTGTAATAATAATCCGGTACAGTCTCTTCATCTCACCATCTGAGACTTGATTGGTATATCTTACTTGATATTGGCATTAGGTGAAACGAACATTGGGTCAATTCACACCAGCTCAGTGGGACAAAGACGAGTGGCATCCACTGCTTGGTCCTTGGCGTTTCATTCAAGTGCTTAGTCTTTGCATTGTATTTTTGACAGTAGAGCTCAACACATTCTTTTTGAAATTTTGTCTCTGGATACCTCCTCGAAATTCAGTTGTTATATATAGGTTGATTTTGTGGTGGTTACTTGCAATTCCAACAATTCGTGAGTACAATTCATACCTTCAAGACAGGTGCATTCCCATGTTTTCTATTTACATATTGTCTATTGAGTGTTGATGAATGCCATGGCCACATCCGAACAAGCTCTTGACATTTTATGTCCATATACTGTGATTTTTACAGAAAGCCAGTGAAGAAGGTTGGAGCATATTGTTGGCTCTCTCTTGCCATTTGCATTGTAGAACTTCTGATTTGCATTAAGTTTGGACACGGTACGCTGGTCTCTTATATATAAATCCTTGGGCTGTGCGTCATATTTAGAGGTTAGTATCGATTATTATTTAATTCACTGATTACCTTCATGGTGGTTGTTTTTCGACAGGCTTGTATCCTAAACCAATGCCCATATGGCTGGTAATATTCTGGTCGAGTGTTGGAGTGGCCATTGTTACATTTTTGCTTTTGTGGTCTTGGCAAATCCATCGCAGTCTAGGGAACAAGAAGAGGCGATAATTTTACAACTACTGCAGTTGCAGCAGTCGCAATGCATTATTCTTTGATTGATTCCTTCCTCATTTTTATGGATACCAATCCATAGCCATACACACATGGTGTAAATACTATCATCAACCTCATAATTAAATTGTAAATGAATATTAATTCTCCTAGCTTAGTGTAGTGGATCACAGTTTCTTTGGGCGGCAAATATTAGTTCCAGCAGCTGGTAGAGAGGTGTACTTGTTATTTATGAGGCTTGCTTTTTGAATAGGTTTCCACCATTGGTAAATTGGCCAATTTCTTCCCTTCCATCGGAATTAGTCATGCTGAAGCGTGTGTATCCAGTCATTTTAATGAAATTTTGAGTGAAGAATGTTTTTGCTTCACCAATTGTGTTTGAATGTTAGCATAATGTTGGAGATTTACAACACCATTATGTTTAGGAATGTTATTATGCTAACATCTGCAGC
Source organism: Vigna umbellata (assembly GCF_029865625.1). Lineage (NCBI taxonomy): Eukaryota > Viridiplantae > Streptophyta > Magnoliopsida > Fabales > Fabaceae > Vigna > Vigna umbellata. The sequence continues at coordinate 38,512,328 of NC_142170.1, forward strand.
ATCTGTAATATTTTCAGATTTAATATTTTATTGTATGATATAAAAATGACTACACTACAAAACTGAACATTTGCTTACTAATATTTCACTTAATCCTTATTCTTTTTTGTATGCATGTATGTAACTTAAAACTATTTTCTCAGAAAATAGACACGATAAAATCGTCTTACTTTAATCGTGCAGAGATTAAAATGAATCACGGGTATAAAGAATTGCTTGAATGGTTACGTAATATTGCATGCACCGAAGCATGTTGGTGTTCAAGTAATAATGCGTAGTAGTTAAGAATTTCATTGGAGGAGGTTATTAAAAAATAAGAGGAAAAAAATGTTGTAAGGGTGCTTTTGACATGTTTATGTGGGGTTATCCTCCATTGTTTCATATTTACTGATGAAGTCGCTCTAATGTTGCCTTTTCAATATGGAGATGCCTTTCGTTACTTTAGAAGATCCACTTTTACTTCCATTTGTTTGAAACCATTTTTTTTATTTATTTTAGTTCAAAATCATAATTTATGGCTTATGAACTCCTATCACATAAAGCTATAATTTACAACTAACTAATCACATTTTATATTGATTTCATAAATCAAATTAGATCACAACTAACACTTAATTAGAATTGTTACATGTATTTTTTTTTCTCCAAGCACTTCCTGGTTGTCCTTTTCCCATCATATCCCGTTTTCGTTTAGACCAAGAATTTCTTGGTGAGTACACAAGAGTATATGCCAACATTTGTCCCTTACTAGTCCACATATCTTACTAAGTCTAAGTGGAAAATGGCATTGTAACAATCTTCCTCTTCCATGTTGTCCTTCCTCTGACAATTTCGTCGTTTTGTTTGTCCCCTTTGATTTGTAGAAGGTGTGTATACCTTAATGGCCTCTGCTCAAGGTAAGTCAGCACTCCACTACCATTTATAATATCTGATGATAACCCATTGAGAAGATTTGTGCAGTAATCTGGCTCTACCACACCATGAAGTATTTCATCATCTTCTGGTTCACATAATGATTGAACAATATCTGAGCTTCCACACTCCCTTCTGTACTCCAGTGTGATACTAGATAATTGGTGCCCCTCCAGAATTTGGTCTGGGATGGTCTGTAGAAGCAATCGACAATAGAATTTTGAGACTTAACTATGAGATTCATAATGCTCTATAAGGACTAATGAGTATTGACCATTGAGCTCATAAACCTTTGGAATTTACCTCTAGCATCCATCTTACATACTTCACATTATTAACATGTTGGTTCATGTCCAAATCACTTCTCTTGGGCTGAAAAGTGGGGAGGTGCACAAAAGTCAATAATTGTGTACATTCTTTGTGCTGTGGCAGAGCCAGCAGTAATTTAACTGTAATGCACAGCGTAAATAGCAAACAGTATATGTCTCACAATGCAAAGATTTTGTATGCTATTATCCAATTACAAATTGTTAATTATGGTGGTAAAAATTTGTTGATTTCTTTAATGACTACTCTAAAATTTATTTAATGATTTCTGATTGATTGACATTTTTAAATTGACAGTAAGTACTAAACTCAAATGTCATATGCATATATATATACCTTCAAATCAGAATTCATGTATTTTGCCTCTTTATCCAATTTGACTATTTTTTCTTGAGCATCTTCCTTTATTGCTTGCTTCTCTATAAACCAGGGTGCAACCTCTGCTCTCACCTCTTCTGGCATCTTGGAGAGACGTCTTGTTTTGCGGTTCATCATCACCCACGTGCTGTTTATGGCTTATCTCAATCAGCACACAGGTATAAAACGTGGAAAATTTGAAAATTGTTAGAATCACTGTGCAAGACATGCATACAGGGGAGAGTGCATACCTTGTCGCACGTGCAAAAATGTGGCCTGTGGCTTGGCTTCTTATCAGCCAGTCCCGCCGCATTCCATTCTTGCCTGATGCTCCAACCCATGTGTCAATTTCAACTACCTCTCCCCTGACACGTGTCAAATTAATCTCTTGTTAATGGTTTAGTCAATCAACTATGTGCTGCTAACACTAAATTTTCATTTCATCAAAATTGGTACAACTCTTCGGCAAATATGATGAGCTTAGGGCCAGCCACTAAGTAAATGACTTGAAGACAAGACAAGAGTTATTGAATACGGAGAAGATTTCAAGGAAAACCTTCAACAAAGTAGTACAACGACTGTGACAAGACTTGTCTCAAGCGAGTTGAAAGTTCTCAAATTTGATTAGTATATTCCAACAACAGAAAAATTATTTGAAGGGCACAAGTGTACATATTCATTTGTGTCCTTGTAATAAACATGATGGAAAGGAATTTTACCAGATGGGATAGTAATCAATCACAACTTGCATTCTTGAGACAACCCAAATGAGGTCGTTCCTCACCATTCCGTGTGTCGCCCCAAACCCATCACCCAGCAGCCCAGACATCCAAACATGGTTTAATGCTGTTTCCTGCACGTAAAATTGCACTTAGCAACAAAACAAGGAAGCCCTAGTGCTTTTGGAGCAGTGAAAACTCTGGTTACATGATAATAACATGTGTATTTAATTAATCACCTGAAGAAGATTGAGGATGCTCTCAAGCGTGGCGGTTTTATCAGCTCCAACTTCATAGGACCTAATGACAATGGTCTGTCTATAACCAACTCCACCTTCAGTGATGAGCCCTTGACGATGAGGATCAACCATTTTCTTCTTTGTTGGGATGTTTTGGCGCAGACAATTTTCATCAATTGTAACAGCTTGACCGAGAGTGGTGGAAGTGGTTGCAGGTATTTGGCCTAATGTCTCAACTTTAATTGGCGACCTAAAACTCCCATTAGTTCTGATGCCGGTGTTCACTGGCTGCTTAAGTTGGTCATGGTTTTCTCTCATGGAACAAGACCTAACAAAGTAGGTAGAAGCTGGATATGAGAAAGTGGCAACCATTGTTCTCATTTTGTTCCTAACAAAGTGGAACAGTACCTTAGAAGGAGAAAGGTTGGAAGAGAAAAATGGGTACCAAAACTTTTTTATAGTTTAACGTTAGACGGGGTTAACAAAGCAGGGCTTGCAACTCTGAGAGACAAATAAGTGAACCTTGTGAATCAGCTGACATATCAAAGAGATTTTGGTGTTTGCTGCAGAAGTAACTTTTAGTTGTCCCCATCTGAGAAACGAAACGCCCTAGTTCTGATCGATCAGGTAGTAGACAAAAGCTTGTTTAGTTTGTGTCAGACAATTTTGTGAGTTTATGAAAAAAGCAATGCAGTTAATACTCTACTAAAATACCGTTGCTAGTATTTCATAGTGTGAATCTGAACATGTAATATAAAACTATGAAAAACTGAACATAGAAAATATTTAAGTATTTACCAGTCAGTGCGTAAGAAGAATAATAGAATGATAACAAGGAAAAGAAGATTAACAGAAAGTATCATTGGAGGTTTTTAACTTCTATCTGTGTCACGATTTAACTACGAGTTACTAGCCTGACATCATTCATAAACATTCTGTTCTTCATTATTACTGGGTCTAGGACTTAAAGAATTGGTGAGTTATAGATATAGTGCTTAGTATTATTGTATCACATAGGTAGAAGTATAAAAGAGGAAAAAAGAACGCCACCTCTAGAAATTTACATCAGCTAATACAAGAACTTTGTTAAAAAGCACACTGTTGTCAAGGTTTTCCACTTTAATATTCTATAAATATGAGATAAAACAAATTTATAATATATAAACAAATATAAATCTTATCTTACATTATTTATTTTAAAATTATTATATAATAACTCATTCATTAATATATAATCTCCCGTTCAATAGGCATATATTTCAATGTGCGTAAGAGTTTGTAGTATTATGTTTTAGTAAAGAGCATAAGAGAAATAAATGGTACTTTCGAGGAGAAAAGATAAGGGAAGTTTCGAATTGAAAAATGTGAATTCCTTATAATGTTGCGTGGAAGAAACCGAACTTTCTTTTGGAATTACTATGTCTTCTGTTGTTCGTTAGGAATAGTGAAGATTGTGACAAAAACTAGGAGAAAATAACTGAGAATTTGGTGAGGCTTTCCAGTGATGCCAAGTTAGTAGGTGTGTGTATACAAGTCATTTATTGTTGTTTGCTCTGTTACAATAGATGCATTACTATTGCTTTTCATAAGGTGGAGGCTCAAGGAAATAATTCCAATTCAGTTTAATTAATTTGCATGCTTCAAACTTTTTCGGCATGAACCAATAAAAATGACATTATATCATATGTCATAAATGGAGGCTAAATATTGGACAACAATAATACTATTGCAGCACAGTAGATAGGCCAAAAAAGTTATTCTACTCAACTATAAACCTACTCCAAGTTTGAATTTTAATAATGTTTCTTTCACTTTAACTGTTTGCAAGGGTGCTTCACACATTAAGAATAATGGAAATTTTAAATAATGTGTATTTACTATAGATTAGATTAGACTTTAATTTTGACGAACGAAAGGATATGTACACAGATAAAGCCGTAAACTTGAACGTTGAGACAATTCATTGTTAAAGATAAGTAAAATAAAATTTAAAGTTAATTTATATAGAAAATGAGATCAAAACTAAATATGTGATATTTTGTGGTTGTAAAAGTTTATTTGAATAATAAGGAATTGAAAAATATTTGTTTTATGAATCTCATTCATATATATATTGCTAACGCGTATGCCTGTTTTTCAGTTGGTACATTTTAGTAATGTGTACCGGGTTTTAGTACTCTTATATAACATGAATTCTAAGTTTTAAGGTTAAGGATATTTTAATAATTTTCATTCTCAAAACTAAAAAAGAAAAAAAGAAACTCAAACCCTTGTTCACCTTCCCCATTCCTCTCAACCATTTCTCTTTCATCTCTCTCACTCCAACATTTTCTCTGTCATCCTATGGTAGCCCTTGTTGTTGGAAAAGCTGACATAATCACGAACAAAATTTCCTGAGGCGTGTGGATTCACTGTCCTTAAGGACTTATCCGCGGTGTATTGCGCAAGTCCCCCAGGATACAACAGGAACTTCTCAGAATATCTCTGAGGATCTCAGAACTAGCAAGGATCTCTAAAAAGAGTATAAAATAAACCCAGAATAATCTCAGAACTAGCAAGGATCTCTAAAAAGAGTATAAAATAAACCCAGAATAATTTTAGAAGAGGAAAAGAAGAAAGGGGAAGGAGAGAAGAGTGCTTTTGGTGTGTTTTGGAATGGGGAAAAAGTTCTCTATTTATAGAGTTAGGAAAGAATAAAATCAATAAAACACAATAAAAGTCATTAAATATTTTACCGTTGGAGCACTTAATAAAATCAATTTAAACGTTATTGGCAATTAAAGTTTTGACCGTTGCAATCCAACGTTTTCTTTTGCAATAATCTAACATTATTACAACAATCCCCCACTTATTGCAAAAGAAAAAAAAAATAAGAAACTTTTATTCTGGGTCTCATAGGATGTAATGCATCAGACCTGGTATAGCAAACTATATGAACCAGTCTTAGATTGAAATACTTAACACACAATATAGTTGGTATAACAAGCTATATGAACCAAAGACACTTGACGTGTGTTAGAGGTTTATCAATCACAATACACCCCCACAATCCTTGCTGTTATCGCTGTGTTGCGCTTACTAGGCCATGCGCATGCCCGGTATTCATGAGTGCTTTAGAGATCATGCCAAGATCTCATGCAAGCGGCCCCACTCGACACTCATATAGGTGATTTCATCAAGTGTATGCTGCAAATCATACACCACCCATAAGGGATATGAAAATCATTAAAACTTTGTTTAAGACAAAATTCTATCACCGTATAGAATTTTAATGACAAAGTTTAACCTCTCAATATGCAGTCTCTAGCACTTTCACACACCATAGGAATGAACATAATTGATTAAAATCAATTTAGTGCTATCAGAACTAACAAGTGACTTGTTTTTACCCATATGAACCTTATTCATGGGATCTCCAATCACAAAGGTTGGGTTACCATCACTTGTTTGTTTGCAAGCGGCTTAAGTCTCATTCCCCTCGATGTTTCTAATATCATTTGTCTTCCCATGGGTTTTGTCAGAGGATCTGCTAGATTCCGTTCTGACTTCACATAATGAATGGAAATAGTTCCACTCTTTAGCAACTGTTTTACCAAATTGTGTCTCAATTGGATATGTCTATTATTTCCATTGTAATTCTTGTTTTTAGCTATAGCTATTGTCGATTGGCAATCACAATGTATAGATACCGATGGCGTTGGTTTCATTCATAATGGAATGTTCGCTAAGAAGTTTGTCAACCACACAGTCTCACTACCAGCCATCTCAAGAGCGACAAACTCATATTTTATTGTTGATCTTGCAATAATATTTTGTCTGGTTGATCTTCATGTAATCGTACCACCTCCAAGTGTGAATACATAACCACTAGTGGATTTTGTCTCATCTGAATCAGAGATCCAGTTAGCATCGCTCTCCCTTCTAGTACAGCGGCAAAATCCAATATATTTAATGACATAATTCATTGAACCTGATTTGGACATTGAGTGTACCTACTCAGTCTACCTACTGCATAACAAAAGTTCATCAAGTGCAGTAAGCTCCCAATTATCTGGGCATACTAAGGCTGAGATAATAATTCTCCTCTATTTTTCATTAATTTAGAATTAGCATAATAAGGGGTACTCACTGGTGAGGTCATAAAACCTAAACTTCTTAAGAAGTTTCTCAATATATTGTTCTTGGGATAGTAATATACTATCTCCCTTCCTTATGATTCTAATACCTAAAATCACATTCGCTTCACTTATGTCTTTCATGTCAAAGTTTGATCCTAGAAACAATTTAGTTCTAGCAACAATCTCATTGCATGTACCCAAAATTTAGCACGTCATCCACATACAAACAATGACACAATTACCATTTTCAAATTTAGAATACTATCAATATCATTAAGTGAAAAACCAAAATTTATTTTTCTGAGTAATTATGTAAAATTACCTCATCTTCTTCGTCCTCATCCGCGATCCTTACAAATTCGATCAAAAGGCATCATTGCTGCGAGAACCTTGGCAGCCTCCGGAAGTTATGGGTTTCGCAAACATTGTCTAAGTTCTGAAAACAAAGTTTTGATCCTCTGGGATTGAGTTGTTGATGTCAGTCATAAGTCCTTAAGATTGTTGTTGGAAAAGCTGACATAATCACGAACAAAATTTCCTGAGGCGTGTGGATTCACTGTCCTTAAGGACTTATCCGCGGTGTATTGCGCAAGTCCCCCAGGATACAACAGGAACTTCTCAGAATATCTATGAGGATCTCAGAACTAGCAAAGATCTTTAAAAAGAGTATAAAATAAACCCAGAATAATTTTAGAAGAGGAAAAGAAGAAAGGGGAAGGAGAGAAGAGTGCTTTTGGTGTGTTTTGGAATGGGGAAAAAGTTCTCTATTTATAGAGCTAGGAAAGAATAAAATCAATAAAACACAATAAAAGCCATTAAATATTTTACCGTTGGAGCACTTAATAAAATCAATTTAAACGTTATTGGCAATTAAAGTTTTGACCGTTGCAATTCAACGTTTTCTTTTGCAATAATCTAACATTATTACAACAGCTCTAACTGAAAAAATTCAGAAACACTGGCGGTTAAACAATCTTACAAAAAATGATGTTATAATGAGTTTTTCATTTTATAATTTGTCTTTTCTAATTTTATCCAATTTTCACCAGAATAAAGGAATTGGTAATTGACTTAGGAAAAATCAGAAATACTCGCTCTTAAACAATTTCTTACAAAAAATGATTTTATAATTTTTGTCTTATCTAATTTTCACAAGCATAATGACATCAAAGGAATTGATAATTGGACTGGAAAAAAAAATCAGAAACGCTCGTCGTTAAATAATTTTTTACAAAAAATTATTTTATAATGAGTTTTCATTTTATAATTTTTGTTGCATATAATTTTATCTAATTTTCACAAGCATAATGACATCCGAAGGAATTAGTAATTGGCCTGGAGGGTTTTTTTTAGAGATGATGATTCAACGTATGCAAATGATTGAAATTAGAGAGGTTAGTGAAGATGGTGAAATTGAAGAGATCTTGAATGAACCTTTACCTGAAGGTGAATATGACAATGACTCAACTTTTTACAAAAGCAAATTGTTTAACTACAAGTGTTTTTTATTTTTTTCAATTGGGACTACAGTAAGGATTACAGAGAAAAGGTTGGAGTGTGAGATATGAAAGAGAAAGGGTTGAGAGAAACGAGAGAGATGAGAAAAGTTTGGGATTTCTTTCTTTGTTTAGTTTTAAGAATAAAAATTATTAAAATACCCTTAACCTTAAAACTTAGAAAAACAAGCATACACGTGTTAGCAAACCCATATATATATATATATATATATATATATATATATATATATATATATATATATATATATATATATATATATATATATATATATATATATATATATATATATATATATATATATATATATTATCTTCATAAGTTAAGATTAAATTAAACAATAGTTTGTATTATAAGTTAGCTAATCAAATATTTGTATCTGAACACTTCTCATAAAGTTCGTAAATGTATGTCATTTACCAGCCACTTGCCTAAGAATATCTTTATCAAGTTTTTTAATGATCATTTCTCTAAAATTAACTTCTGCATTCAATGTAGTTACAAGTTTCTGCTACTTCTCTATACGGCGAAATTACCTCTGAAGCCATTGTAATTTCATTTAACTAATTATTAAGACAAAACGAATACTTTTCTCCCAAATTATTGAATATTAAAATTTGTATTTTAATATGGCTTTAAGCAAAAATAAAAAATATAACAAGACATCTTCACGAATTGAATTATATTAACTATTTTTTTAATTGCAACTTTTAAACACTGTTATTTATTTTATATCCAATTATAATAAATTCTAATAAATTTTATCTAATTTTATGGCAAATACAATAATACTATGTTGTATAAGGACTCAAAATAATTCTTCATCTTTTTGTTGTTATAACTATATTTGAAAACAGAAAATGATACACGAAAACTAAGATGGTTATAGAAATTTAGTCTATTACATTTTCTAATAATTTTTTAATAAAAATTCTAGATTTGTAAACTTGTTGAGTAATTATAACTTGATTTGATATGTAAAAATTTAACCTTAATTTATTATTTTTCTTTGTGAGATATTCTACCAAACTATCTTTAATAAAATATTTAAAATATGTAGGAAAAAAGTATTTTGACTGTAAGGATTTAGAAAAGAAGTCAGCTTTGGGGAGTACACACTTGACATCAGTGGATAGGATGAAACATTTTTAATAGCTTATGTATAGAAAGGTGAAATTCAAAGTTCCTTCCTATTTCCTGAGCAACCAAACCTCTTACTCTTCAGAACTTTCTTCTTCTCTTGCCTCTGCATTCTCTCTTCAATCTATTCTCACTGAGTCATCGGATTGTTGATCAGGTGGTGTTCGAGCATTCCCAGCATAGAGGGTTCCGTTTTGAATCGATCACTTTCTTCTTTCTCACCGGTAAGTAGTTCTTCCTTTCTCCTCCGTTGCTTTGGAACCTAGGGCATGTGACTCTACTGGTTGCTTGTAACTAGAAACATTTTTCTTCAAATCCTTGTCAAATTCTAGCTCTAAGTGCTGTTTTCTACCATCAATGTGGTGGTTTGTAGGGTTTGGTTGGGCCCTTGTTGTGTGAGGTACCGTAGAGAAACTTTTTTGTGAGCTGGGCAGTTCAACTCTAAGGTAAGAGGAGCTAGTTGTTTGTTTGAATCTGTTTTATAAATGTGTATGCATGTTGAATGTTGAACTGGTGTGCTGTTTGGGCTGCATTTTGGTTTTAAGTATATTGGATGTTATGGACTGAAACGTGTAGTTGATGAAACTGTAATGGCTTGCTTGTGAATTGAAGTGGATGAACTCAGTTATTGTAAATTGAACATGTGGGAAGTGTTTGGGGGTAAAATTTCTGTTGTAGTATTAATTAGATGGACAATTTAGCAATCAGGAAGTATTTTAGGTCATTTGAGAGAAAGTGGGATGATGATTCTGAGCATTTGAGGTCTAGAGTGTTTTTGGAGGATTAGGAGAGTTTAAATAGGTCCATGTGGCTTGCTAGGGACATAAAACTGGTTTAGAACATGCTAAAAATGATAGAATTGGATTTGAGCCCCTAAGTTGAGGAAATTAGTGTTTTAAGAAGGAATTTGGATCTTAATCACTTAATAATCACTATAGGAATGTGTCAAATCAATTAGATAAGTTTAATTAGGTTTATATCATCAATTGGAGGTCTTAGAAGTTGGGGAAGATTATTGGAAATGGTAAGAGGGTGTGAGTGTGCATAATTCTGCAGAACTGACGTTCTGCAGATTATGCAGACTCGCTATGCGAATGGTTTCGCATACTGAGTCCCTGCAAGGGGTGCTCTCTGCTAGGATCATTCGTTGTGCGAGCTGGTGCGCCTCGCGAATGATCAGAGAGTGTTGCTCTCTGCCTGGTGGATTCGCCTAGCGAATCTTGTCGCTATGCGACTGGTGGTGGCCTGGAGCCACTGCCATTTTAATTAGAAAAGCGAATGGGGCGCAAGGCGAGAAGGTTTGGGGGGTTGGTCTCTGTCTAGACTCTCGCTATACGACTTGGTAGCGCTATGTGAGAAACCTAATGTCTGTCACATATGCGAAGTAATTCGCAAGGCGAGTGTGGTGCGTTATGCGAGCCACTTTGGTTTCACCATGCGAGCAGTGTGCTGTGCGAGAAGCCCTGAGTTTACTTGTTTCATTCCCTTTGGTTTTATGATTGATTAAGTAGTTTGTTACACTATTTGTGAATCATGTTTTAATGTCTATGGTCTTATCTATAGGAGCTTAAACCTGTATGTTGATTCTAATTAAAAGTATATGAGTTGAAAAGGAAAGTGGTATGATCTCAAGGTTGCAAGTATAAGTTTCAAAGTTTAGAATCTCTTGGTGAGATTCTTAGTTGTTTAGAATGAGAGTAAGAGCTCAGTATTGGGGGTCATCCTGAAACTCCAATGGGCAATCATTCTCAAATAGAGAGGATTGAACCATGTCGTGAGGAGTAGCAAGAGGTCTTAGTCTTGGGGGCTTCCAGTATGTCTCAAGGCCCGAAACAGGCTAACCTCGTGAGTGTGGTAAGGTGAAACCCATTGGCAATGATTTTGCAAAGCAGTAGAGACCACCACGAGTGCACGACCCGCCATAGCTCGACTATCATTCTAAGTCCGGACAAGTCAAGTCTAGTACTCAACATGTTAAGATGTATGATTTAGCTTGCTTTGATTGAAATTGAATATGGTATGTTACACACTGTTATATTATATGTTTTGTTTACTAGCTCACCCTTCTGCTTGTTGTTGTGTCTACTTGTGTGTAGTGTTTTCTTTTGCAATGATCATCCATTCTGATGTGAACAGAGTTAGATGAGGTGCCTCTGGAATAGGCCTTGGAGGGAGAGGACAGTGTTGGTTAGTGTAGTTAGGATGCTTATCTATTTTCGTATATTTTGAAATACTCTTTGTACTTAAATATTTAAATTTATAACCATTTTGGATTACTCTAAGTTAAATACTTTATTTTACATGTTATTAAGTGTTTTATAATATTATATCTGATGACGTCTATATTATATATTTGCCATATAATGGAGATGTTACATTGACAACACTATTCCTGAATAACAACTATAAAACATTAATTTTTCTAATAGAATATTATTATAATAAAAAATAATTTATAATGTTGTAGAGTAAGTGTATAATAAGAAAAGATATTGTACAAGGAATGAGTGTTAAAAAATGTATATCAAAAAGTCCAGAGACTTACTACCCTGATACTTTTCCTTGCACATCCGTTTATTTATCATGAGATAAATGTCAAAAATATTCTTTCAAATGAGTTGTTATTACAAATTATATAATTTAAAAATTAAAAAAATAAATCCTAATAAAATTAGCTTTTTCACTATTGAATCTATTCTCGAAAAATACTCAAATTACATAAAAAAAATCAATTCTGTTTACTTTTGAATTGTATAATAAAATATTTTAAGTTACAAAATTTAATTTTTTTTCTAGATTATACTCTTAAAATATATTCTATATTTCCTAATTTTTGTCTATATTTATTAATCCAAAATTAATGCCACTACAATAAAATTTATAGAAGATGGTTTAGTAATGTAATAAAGTTAAAAGAAAAGGTTATGGATTTAACTCTCATGTCCTAATAATTTTGGAAGTTATAAGGTTAATATGAAGAGTTTAAAAAAGAGGTAAAAGATGATTGTGGGCTCAACTTCTATTGACAAAATACTAACAAGTATATCATTAATTCTTTAAATAAAAAAGATCAGAATTTCTAACCCATTCAATTACATTTAATTATGAATTGATATCTATTTTTTAAATATTTAATTTAGATAAAATAATTCATATTTAGTGAATTTCAACTTTCTTGTTTAAATAAAATATTTCAATTTAATAAAATTGAGTCTAAATTATAGTCAAATCAAGTTGATTTAACTCTAAATCAAGTCAGTTTGGTTTGGACTTTGGTTGAATCAAGTCAGTTTGACCTTAACTGAGCTACATTAATTAGGCTCTAATCAATTAAGTTGGTTCAAACATAGGTTGAGTTGATTCGATCTAGACTCGAGTTAAACTAAGTTAGTTCGGACCAAGATCAAGTCATGTTAATACTAGCATAGATCAATCTAAGTTGATCCAAACCAAGTCAATTCAGTCCAAAATGAGCCATGTTAATTTGAGCCCACGTTGAGTCATGTCAAGGTAAGTCCACATTCAGTCAAGTCGAGATATGTTCATGTTCATCTAAATTAGGACCAACCCACGTTCAACCAAGTTAGGTTAGGTCCAAATCAATACTAGTTTGATCAATATTAGTCAAACTTTGCCCAATTACAACCAAGTCAAGCTAGGTTGAGACATGTCTACTCGAGCCAAGTCAAGTTAGGTTAAGACATGTCTACTCGAACCAAGTCAAGTTAGGTTGAGACATGTCTACTCGAGCTAAGTCAAATATGCTCAAGTCAATTCAAGGCAAATTATGTTTACTTGAATGGGTTTCAGACCCTAAGTCAAGCCAAGCCAATTTGATGAATTCACATTCATTTGAGTCGAAGACTACTGTTTAACCAAGTTAGGTAGACCTCAATAGATCCTAATTCAATCAAAACTAAGTGGAGCCTAACCCAATAAAGATCATGTCAAGTTAAGGTTAGGTCAAGCAAAATTAGTCTTGGCCCAATTCAAGTCAAGTTAGACTAAGTTAATTGACATGAGACTATCTAATTTGATCAAACTAAATTAATTTGAGTCAATCAAGCTAAAGACTTAAGTTCAAGTCAAATTGTTTAGTTGAAGTGGGACGATCACATTTAATTGGACTAAGTTTATGTCAAGTTTAGTTGGGTTTTAGTCAAATTAGGTTGGACTGAAGAAAAATCAAAACAAATTTGACCAAATTAAGTTAGACTTATTTTGGATGACACTAAATTAAAACTATGTCAAACTAAATTAAATCAATCTCATATCAAGTCAAATCAAATTTGACTAACTCAGATAAACTCATACCTAGATTCATCATAAAGACAATAGTATGAATTCAAGAATATGAATAATTTCAAATTCTTATTTTAATGATAAAATTTAAAGTTATTTAATTTTAAATAATTCAATCACTCTAATAAAATTATAGAATTTTAACTTTTTCAAAATTCTTTCTCCAAACAGCATATTTTATCATAAAGCATTTTAAATTCTCTAAAAATAAATAAATTACCCTCTTAACACTATTAGGCTTATTCCAGCACAACTCCATTCTTTTTCAACAAACTTCTGGGCTATAAGAATTTTTTAAGTGCAATAAAATATAATTTTGATATTTGCTCGTTTTTCTTGTATTTGTTAATTATACAAAACAAAATTATTATTTTAAAAGAAATTGAGAACGATAAAACTATAGAATTGTAGAAAGTAATTGGCCAGAATCTAAAGCCGAACTTGTACAGAGACTTAGAATAAAAAGTTGTATTGATGTCTTATTTCCCTCTCCGTAATTATTCATAAACAGTCGAGAAAATAAACCTTAACTTGGGGTTGTCTGTATCAAGCCAAACTTGTATGCGTTATTCAAGCAATAAAATAATGATTTTAAATTTAATAATTGAGACATTATTAAATAATAGTGTAAAACTTGTTTACAAATTAAAGTAATAATTAAAAAAAACCTTAATATACTTTAAAGATATTGTTTAAAGTATTTGCTATTTACAAAATTGACACTCATTTAAAGAGCTGTTAATGCAATCCTAAAAAAATGAGGTGTCAATACAAGAATAGATGATGATATGCAACAACTTTACAATACATCATTATGAATGCATGTAGAAGCCACTGTATTGTGACAAGCACAAGACGGTTTACGGGGGTGTTTTCATGATTTTTAATTTATTGTTTTATGTAATGACGCAAGTCCGGATTTTAACCTATAGCAAATTGAGATCTGTTTGATCAGAAGAGATGAACCAAAAAAAAAAAGATTCATTTCTGTGTACATATATGATCACAACAAAGTGTCTAAACAAGAGAGACGATTTAGTAGACAGGCTGAATTACACAGAATTTGGAATCGTACCGCACAATGTAACATGAAGCACGAACAGACATGTCCCTCAAGGGTTTTAGCCTTCACGATCCATTAACTTTATAAGGTAAGCCTGCCAAAAATATGCAATTTGATAAGTATTTTGGTTTCTCAAAATTTTATTTTATCCTGTATGTAAGAGACTATTCTCTCATAGATGAAGCCCAAAAGTGGAGACTCCTGCCAACTGTTATTTTGCCCATCATACACATTTTGAGAGATGCAAGCCCCTTTACTTCCAAGGAAATCTTCGCAAATCTTATTTTTCAATCTGGCACATAATTAATATACAGCTGAGCAAATTGTGTCAGTTAACTTACAGGGCATGAATTATACGCTCTCAGTCCCTGATGTAGTTCAGCAGATGAAATTAAAAGCTTTACAGGACGGAATTCAACAGACAAATTCTGTCCTCTATTGTCTGTGAAACATATCATCTCAAGATGTAGAAGGTGTTCAAATGCCTGCGTACAAAAGGAGAAAAATACCCAAAGTTTGGGGTTACGGACAAATGGTAGGAAACATACCATAACCATTATTTGCTACGATAACATGTCAGGCTTAAAAAATTCATAAAAGCAGATTAACACACCCGTAAGCAGACACTTCTCGAATAATATTCAGAAGTTCGGAAGGAATCATGCATAGTTTTATACTCTGCAAAGTATGGCAGTCACGTTAAGGAATAACACAAAAAATTGAAAGAAAAACAACAAATATTACCTTTCATTACAGAATTGAAATTGCATAAACTTTTCTCTTTAACTTCCAATCTCTTCATGCAAACCAGAATATGAAGTTCTAAATTGGAGCAATCTGCTTGCATGTTGAAATAATAACCAAAAAGCCATTAGTTCAACACCCATTAAATGGGAACAGTTTATAGATGAATATAACATCAATGCGATGACATCTCTATACAGAAAGGATAGCATCCATCATAATTTATAAATTATCTAAAATTAACATACTTCTTAAACACTCTAGTTTCGGTTGTCTTTGGATGCTTAAAAAAGCGATTTCAAAGCTCTCCTGAGACAAGAACCCAGTCTGCAAATCTATATGAGAGACTGCACAGAATCTGGAAGATAATTAAATTCACAAAAGTGTGGAGAATATCTATATGATATTCAACAGCTAACAGAAGTGCTAAAAAAAGACTTACAGGAACCTCAGCAAATGTTTGACAGAGGAATCAACATTTAAATACTTTTGTAGGGTTTCTTTGAACTTTCTATCTCCTATAATATTCTGTAATCTGTCAAGGATTTCTTAATGAGGTAGACAAGTGTGAATTTTCATTGATCAAGAAAATACATAAATAAATTTTCCACACATAACAGTTTCTTTAGATGCGAACTAGCTGTTTTCAATGAAATAAGTTTACTTGCAGGGTTAGCAACAATATTTTGTTCTGCAAAGCTCATTAACTTAAGTATGAGAATAGTAACATATGGACAAACATGTCAACATGTGTGGATTATGAACTAATCAACTAGAAGCAACTTAGGAAAGCATTCGCAATAAAAAAAGGATACTTGGACCTTCGTGTTAAACTCAGTAGCATAATCATGCGGAAAGCTTGAATCGATTGGTAATGTCAGCATGTGCATTAGTAACCTACATGGCAAGTCAATCATTGCATTTAACATCGTCTTTAGCATATCTCAGTCTAAGGAAATTACAATCCACCTACTTCTGTGAATCTTCCATTGAAGGTGGTAAGAACAACAGCTTTCTATGGGAAAACCGAGATCGTACTCTTTTCTCCAATAGTTGATCTGCATCCTGCAAGGTGAACTATCTTGATTTGTAAAAGTTATCTTATGTTCTACAACAAACACATGCTATGATAAATTGTTTTCTAAAAAATACATATAAAAGCAAAACAAAGTGGAAAATACTTAATCCAATGACAATAATTTATAAGTTACAGAAATAACATCAATTTAATTTTTCTCACCAATCACAATAAGAAATTAAAATATTATTATTCACAAGTAAAATGTTTATAAAAGAAAAACGAAATAACTGCAAAGCACATACCAAACGGCAACTAATGCCAAGTACAACAGCCTGTGATGTAATTGATTGCATTGCATCTAACAAACTATAAAGTAACCGCTGTTTACCCTGCAAATAATCAGGATGCAAACATAGCAAATATATGTTTAAAAAGTCACACCAAAATATTTCAATGACCACAAATAGGATTACTTAATAGAGAGTAAGAGGTCGAAAATAACTACACTTATAACCAATAATTTAAACTACAAACTTTCGAGAAACGTTCAAAGCGCAAAAAGCAAGAGAAAGCCTTACCTGAGCAAACAAGTCAAACTCTTCCAGAACAAATATCACTGTTTTATGTGCTAATCCACATTCCCTAGAAAACAAAGATAGTAAAAGCTCCAGAACTTTAAATTATTTTACTTTTTCAACAAATGAAACTTTCACTCACTTTAGAATGGCAACCATAAACTGGGAGTTGTCATCAAATGATGCCTGCAGAATGTTCATATCAAGATAAAAAAAAATATCAAAGTACGGTAATTGTAAATGAATAGTGGGGATTTTGTATAGGTAGGTTATGTTACCGCTTTTGAGAATAGCAATTGATGCTCCATGCACAACTGCCTAGCTATTTCCTGTTTCATCGTGGTTTGCAACAAGAAATAAGACACCAAACAGGAACAGATACAGTGCAACCTAAATCTACCTGTTCAAACAATCTTTACTTGTATTGATATTTTTGACAGAGAAGAAAGAAATAAAAGGAATATGATGTGGAAAAGGAAAGAAGAGAAACTTATGAGAAATAAAATAGAAATAGAGGTAGTCTCACTGAAAAAATAGAATGAAATTAATTTTTTGAGATTATTAAATTTAAAAAGGAAATAAAAACATTATTTTATTATTATTACTATTTTTGCTATAATCTATGAAAACATAAATGGGGATTATCCTATTTTATGTACACATTATATTTTTATTTTACCCTTATCTATAAGAATATAAAATACAGATTACTCTATTTGGTGCATGTAGTGATGTAAAAAAATTAGGTTTGACAAAGTGGGAGTGCAACTGTGGCGGATGAGACCAAATGCCATATTAATATGTAGTGTGTTCTTTTGATTTTTTAAATTTGATAGGCAAATCAATTAATTTAAAATATATATAAAATATATAAAATTAAAATTAATATAAATGTTAAATTTAACTCATTAAAATAATAGTGTAATAGAAATTACAGACATAGGCACAACAACTCTTGTGTTTCTGCTAGTAATTATAATAAAATATTGGGATTAACAAAAAGAAGCAAAACTTAAGAGACATCCTTCCATCTGGTCGTCCTTCCACCCATTTCTGTACTATCCTACACCTAAGATGAAATGAAAAGTGATTGAATTTTGCTCCATTTCTCCGCAGGTTTTCACAGCCAAATGATGCACAAATCCAATAATCAACTATCTCCCTCGCTATTCCACTATTTTCTCATTTACCTCTGTGCCTGTGCAATCGAACTGACCGTGTGACAATAATTGAAAATTCTATGACATGCCTACAGTTCCAGAATTAAAATCTACAAGCTTCCTAGCTAAATCAAAGTGGAAGATTATCTTCCAATTAGTTGTCCCCTTCTGCAGTAAGACTAACCAGTCAATCACCCAAATAGACTTCATACCAACCTATGCGCCTATATTATTAAGTGTAAGAAGCTGACTGGGGCGGCAAACTAGCCATGTAAGAAACCATTGACTATATAAACAAATCACAGCTAACAAACGTCACCAAAGTTGTGGTCAGTAGTAAGTCAACATAAACAATCAGGAAAAACAATTCAAGAAAATATTAACACAAACAGAAAAACAAAGGGCAGAAACAACGTCATAGCCATTTAAATTAGTAACATTATACGCGGGTCTTATGAATGCTAACCTTGAATGCAGAGATGTCGTCGCTATGTAAAAGGCCATTCAACCGTATCTGCAACGAAAAATTTAAACTAAGATGACAGACATACTTCCATTCCCATAAATTATTAATAACATTATGTTTAATCGCTCATTCAGTAATATTTGAACATTTCTTTTTGAATTTTAGTCTGTCCACATACACGTTTTAATCACTCTGCCATGGACTAAAATGGATTAAAAATGTATTTTAGTGGCTAAAACGGATTTAAAAGCTAATGCGTAAGCCTGAAGAAAGTAATTTCTAAATGTAGGAATGAAGCAGTAATGATCGTGCAGACAAGACTAATTAAACCATATCATTATTTGGAGACAATGATTAATTACCACCGAAATCGAGTCTGGATACTCTTGCAGCAAATCTTGAATGACAACTTCCAAAACCTAACAAGAGAAAACATGTTGAAAAGACAATGGAAGAAACCCTTAAACCGATGTTGAGGTTGAGGAGAGAGATGAACACACCGCGTTCTTTCCGGAGCCGCGCGGACCGAGTAGCAGAATAGAATTGTTGCACGCTTCCGTCACCGAACTCGATATCATGAATTTCAGTTTGCTGGTATGATAAATCGGTAAAGTGAGGCAACCACCGATTCGGATTTGATTAAATAACAAGGAGAAAAGTTAACTGCAGGATAATTTCAGACCTGTAGTTGCTGTCTGGATAATCGTTGTTGAATATGAATTTGGGGTCGCAGATTCTGCTTCGAAGCACGTTCACTGCCTTCGTTTTGTGATTCTCTGGCTCCATTGCGCCGAAGATACAACACAGTTGGCGGGAACAACAAACGCGCCTGTTTGTTTATAAATAGTGAAGATCTTGTGTTTTCTATTAAATGCGGCCCAAATTCTATGATGGGCTTCGTTCTTCCGTTATGGGCTTTATGTCTTTCATGATTACACATAATAAAGACCTGCTCTGTAAATAGTAGTAAAAATTACTTTTTTGCTATTAATGTTACCATAATGAATTCCTCGCACGTGATTTGTGATTTAATAGTAATTTCAAACGGAATTACATTGTCATTATGTATTTCTTAAATAAAAATTTTATGTTGTCACTCTATTGTATGAGATCAACCTTACTCACAAATCGTGTATCTCGTAATTTATATCAACTTTGCATTTAAAAACCAAATCAACAAACAAAAACCATAACAGGTCTTCGAGGTATAATATAATTTTAAGTTAATTAGGTAGATTAATTGTATTATTTTGGTTTTTACTTAAACAAATTTAAGACTTTTATAATTTTGAAGTATTTTTAATAGAATTTTTATTAAACTTTTTTTTTATCTATTTGGTATTCAAAGTTTATATATTTTTTAATTGATCGTTTAATTTTTTTTCATTAAATAGTATGATTATAATATTTTTTTTCTTTGTTTTCTTATTTGTCTTTAAATATATTGAAAATGTGGGATTTATGGTTAATATAGAAAATACATATTGTTTCGTATTAATAGTAATAATATCCTTTAAATAAATTAAAAAAATATTGTATTTCTTGATTTGTTAAGACATACAGGTAAGTTTAAGTTTGTATAATGATAATATTTATAGAGATATTAATACTGATAAATATTAATGTAAACAAATTCTAACATATGTAATCATTTATACTAAACTTAACCATCTAAATACATGTATTGACATGAAACGACGCCTCTACTACTCTCTAGAGTAATTTTAGTGGATTTCACTTTATCACATACAGAGTTTGTATGTTAATGCCTTTGACTAAGGTAAATCCCTTACACTATGATTTCTTACTCCTTTCACTACATGCCCCACATTTATTTACTTGAGATTAAATGACTATTAGAGCGTCATAATGACTCCTAATATGTAATTCATACATCAATACATACACTATTGAAACCACAACAAGAAATTTTTTCTTGAAATTTCTTTCACAATATTCACCATACATTTTCACAACCATGTTCTTATCCCACAATACATATTAAAAATACATCATATCCATAGTAATTAATTTTGCACAAATCAAAGCATAAGAAAATCACAACATACACACTAACGCTCATGAGTGGAGTTCAACGTAAGACCTCTCGCAAAAGAGAGCGTTTAACAATAGTTTTGGTGTTTAACGCCAAACCTTTCGCAAAAGGTGGCCTTTAGCAGCAGTCTTAACAATTAGTGTTATTCTTATTACAAAACGCCTCACTCTGTGATTATAAAAATCAATAAGGTAAATATGGAGAACTTGCCTTACTGCTTATTTTGACGGCTTCGATCTTTAAATAAATAAAAAAAATGGTTACAAAGTTTATAAAAATATGTAAAACAAAAATCAAAGTTTAGTGAGATGAAGCTCTTTATAAAAACTCTATTTATATTATAAATTTTGATTGTTAAAATAATAAAATTTTATTATTCTATACATACTACATTCGTTATTATTCCTACTAAAGTAATGCATTTTTTTATCAAAACTTTTAATTATTTTAATATCATAATTGTAGAGAGGTTCCACACACACATAAATATCTACACTTGTAAAATATTGTCTATTTTAGATAAGCTCTCAAAAATTTGCTTTTAGTTTTACTTCAAAAAACCTCTTACGAATGAAGGTATCTTATCTATATATAAACTCATGTCCATTTATTCTTTTATATGATGTGAGACTTTATTTGTACCTAACAATAATTTTGTAATTAAATTACATCAATATATATATATATATATACATATATATATATATATGTATATATATATACACACATATATATACATATATATACATATATATACATATATATATATATACACACACGTATATATATACACACGTATATATATACACACGTATATATATACACACGTATATATATATATACACGTGTATATATATATATATATATATATATATATACACACGTGTATATATATATATAAACATTCTTATCTTTAAATTAAATTTTAAAACAATACAACATTATCAAGAACTCATTTATTTATTCAAGAATAATTACAAAAAATAAATTAATATTTAAATTTGTATTGATTATACTAAAGTTATTTGTATTCTATTATAATTTTAAAATTTTATATTTTCCATTCATTAAAGATGTACATCACGAAACAGTTGTGTTAAAGTTTTATTTTCTTGCATAATATCTTTAGGAGCAAGCAAAAATCCACGAAAAATTACAAGGTATTAAAATAGAAATTCCTGTTACCAATATTTTCCGACCGACATGAATCCAGAAATTGTGTTCTGCAAATTTATTTCATCAATTAATCTGTGTTTATAAAAAACTGAAACAGTAATTTAAAGAAAATATCTAACGATAATTTAATTTTCGAAAATTAATTTTAGCAGTTTTTCTTTTGTGTGCAGAAACATGCGAGTTAAAATATCAGGCGGCGAGGCCACACAACGTTAGCGAGCAAGCCAGAATCAAAGCAAATCGTATCCAACAAAATCAAAAGATGTTACGTCTCACCATGGGATTGGTAACCACCACTGTTCCCGCGAACGTCGTTCCTCAATTCGGGTCAGTCCGAACATCTATTCGGGTCGGAAACCCATCCGGGTTGAACTTCCCTCTCTCGCTGTCACAGAAGAGGAATCGAAGCTATGTTTGCTTGGCTGTGGATGACGACCTCAGACAGGAGCAGCAGGACTCGAGTACAACCGGTATTGGGTTGGGCTCCGCCCTTGAAGAAAGGCCCGGTAAGTATCACTGATACCCTCTTCATCGAATTCAGTTATTTCAATTTAATGTTATGGTTTATTCCTTAAAAGTTTTTATAAACATTTAACTCTGCTGACTTCAATTCGTACTGTTATTTTCCTTCTTATTTGTGGCATATATTAACCTTGTTCATCAACCTGCGTATTGTTATATAAGTTCATGGTGATTGATCTGGACGACATACAAAAATGTGGGATGCCTTAGTTGTATTAAGGTCGTTTTGAATAAACTTATCCACAAACTTATATTAGAAGAATGTGAGAAAAAAATCAATCTTATAAGAAATAAAGTTAATTTGGACAAATACAGAGTTACAGATTTAATTTTCTCTTCTGAAAGAAACTTATTTCATTTATCCTAGTTATGGAGAATTTTATACAAACATGACCTATGTCTAATATCGTGTAAGGATGCTACGAGGATAATTTCCAACAAAGATTAGTGTATATCGTTTTTTGTTCATATTATACTATTTAGCTGAACTTATCCTAGAGTGGTTTCTTGAGAACAATGTTAATACCGGTATATTTGAACTTGTGCTAATTTTTTCCCAAGTTAATTAATGATTATGGTGATATGATTTCTCAAGTGTAGTAGATATGGTCAAGATTCTAAGATCATTCTTATGTCAGAAAACACAGATCTTTTTGAGAGTACATCAGAAGAAATGCAGGGAAATTTTGAACAAGATGGTGAACGAAGTGCTATCTATGATTTTCTTTATCCTAATAAAGATCTTCTTCCTGATGATAAAGAAATGAGTGTATTTGATCATCTTGAAGAGCTGCGGCAGAGAATCTTTGTATCAGTTTTAGCTGTTGGAGCTAGCATTTTGGGATGCTTTACATTTTCAAAAGAATTGATAATGATTCTTGAAGCTCCTGTTAAATCACAGGGTGTAAGATTTCTTCAGCTGGCTCCTGGTGAATTTTTCTTTACAACTTTAAAGGTAAGATATCTTACGTTACATAAATCTCCGAGATGGTTGTTGCTTTCTTCCATATCAAATGAGCTCCGATATTTTATTTCCTGGTAGACATTTCATTAAATTAAACAAGTGTTTTATGTTGTTGATCTTGCTTTATCAGGAATGTACAAAGCAGCCTTAGTTCTTATGTCTGCCTCATAACTAGTTGCCAAATAAGATTAATGGGCATACTATATTTGAAATATCTATATTCTCGTGCTAATTGTTTTAACTAAAATCTTAAACTAAATTCAATCCAAATAAACTGTGATTTAGAAGATCGAGAAGAATGGAAACAGTGTGTTCATTTATACTTCGTCACATCATTTGGTAAGATCTCATAGCCACATGGTGCATAGTATTCATGAATGAGTGTGATGAGCCGATAGCTCAACCCCTCAAGAAGCCCAAGCAGGTGATAATTAAACCGTACTGGGCTAAGGATTACTATGCCCTTTTTATGATGCAGTCCCTCTAAGAGATGACATGAAATGAAATATCCATTCTCTTTTATATTTCCTTTATCTTTTGTCTTGTAGGGTAACCCCTTTTCCATCTCCCGTGTTACTGGTAGTGGAAGAGTAACTTAAGGATGTCAAACCTAAACCCTTTAAATCCCAATACTCTACCTCACAACCACCTTACACCCAAAACTATCTCCTCAACTTCACAAAACTCTCTTCCTATCAAAAAGTTAAACACTGCTCCGATGCAAGAAAGAAGGGCCCAAGGCCTCTGCTACTATTGTAGTGAAAACTTTTACTAGATGACAAACGTGCTTCAAAAAATTTCCATCTCCTCACGAAGAGGGTCCCATTACCTCATACATATTTAAAAAAAAAAGAAAAATCCAACCTAACCATGCTCAAACCCAAGGTGAGTTGGGTTGGCTCATGAGTTTAAACCCATTTTGACACCTCAACCAACTTTTCCACCCCAAGCATCACTTTTACCCATAATCACACACTCATCACTTTGTTGGGCCAACCACCATCTCCACCTTCCGCCACCATCTTCCACCAACTATCCTACCTTCTTTATTCTGGCTCCATTTCATCACTTCATTTCCTTATGTTTTCTATCGTTGTTGTCAAGCTCCGAAATTGTAAAAGAATAAAAAAGGAGATAAAAGATTATAACTCAACTTGTACGAGTTATGCATATATGAAAAACTATATTAATAGATAATATGGACAAGAAAAACAACTCATAATACCTTGGTAGAAACTAGTTTGCCCAACAATTTGTTCATTGCAGGGATGGGCATCTCTTTAACGTGACTACGTTCAAAGTGCTATAGTCTGCATGAAAACACTGTGAACCATCTTTCTTTATCACAAGAAGGTTGCACCTTAAGATCAGGGTAATGATGGGTTGATAGTCCGACCCCTGGAGAAGCCGAGTGAGTGATAATTAAACCCTATTGGACCAAGGATTACAATGGGCTGAAGTAAGTGTTGAAGCAAATTCAATAGTTGGTATAGAATCTTCGAATTTGCTTGTAAGATCTCATAGGCACGTCATATTCGTGACTGAATGGACAAAACTACTTTGTGTATTACCACTTAGAATTTGAATTAGGATCTACTTCAACTCCTCAACACTTATAATGTGAAGACTGTCGAAACTTATTAGAACTAGTCTATTATCTGTACTAGGTTTAGTAGTCTATTATCTCATTAGAACCAGTCAAAATCTTATTATCTTTATGCAGTGTTGTGTTATGTTGTGCATTTAACCTGTTTTTTCATACCCATATAAGTTGGGATCAAACCCTGAATAAAGATATAAAATAAAAGAAGGCAGGAGCTACCTTGATAGTATTAATTTTTTGTCACTCTGAACTGCAGGTGTCTGGGTACTGTGGCCTTCTTTTGGGAAGCCCCGTCATCCTCTATGAAATCATAGCCTTTATACTTCCAGGACTTACAAAAGCCGAAAGAAGATTTTTAGGGCCAATTGTTTTAGGCTCATCAGTTCTTTTCTATGCCGGAATAACTTTCTCCTACTTAGTTCTGACACCTGCCGCTTTAAATTTCTTTGTTAACTACGCTGAAGGCGCTGTTGAATCAATTTGGTCCATTGATCAGTACTTTGAATTTGTTCTTGTGCTTATGTTCAGTACAGGCTTATCTTTCCAGGTAATTTTTTTCTTCCTGGTTTCTCTTTCTTTTTTGATACACTAGCTATAACACCAACTCTTGACAGTGGTTATTGTTATGATTACATTTTTAAAATTGTCATGCATGGGTCTATTTGGAATTATGAACAATGTGGACATTCCAACAACATGATTCTGTTATGTATTCGAAAGAAAGGCATGCTATGGTTACTAAAATGAAAAATGCTCATAAGATAGTTTTTGCTTGGACTCCATTTGTAATCAATCACTCCTTTGGATTTTAGTTTTGCATAAAATAGTTGTGCCTTTAACCAATGCTTAATGAAGCAAGAACTTTTGAAGACACATGTACCTCCAAACTTTATTAGTTATGGAATCTAAAGGAATTCATATTGCAGGTACCTGTCATACAATTTCTACTGGGACAACTTGGACTGGTATCCGGAGACCAGATGCTATCAATTTGGAGGTATGTTGTGGTTGGTGCAGTAGTGGCAGCCGCTATAGTTACGCCATCTACCGATCCTCTCACTCAAGTTCTTCTAGCAGCACCTTTATTGGGTCTTTACCTTGGTGGGGCATGGATGGTCAAGCTGACTGGACGATGACCTTAGTCCCTTCTTAATTACGTGCCAGAATTTTCAGTCTGAGTAGATGTTAATGTACATTCACACAGCAATGTAGTGTATATTTTTATTCGTACCAGAGCATTACTTTTCCTGTATTCCAATTGATTTAAACGTATAAGTCTGTCGGGTCATTTTTAAATGAAAAAATTGTTTTTTATTTTCAAATTACAAACAAAAGAAAAAAGTATAATACAAACTAAATATAGCTTTTCAAGTTGAATCTCCTCGCCCGTATGTTTAGAGCAATAAAGCTTAATTGTCCAAAGAACGTGCCTTTAAGAAGTAAAAGTTAGAAGCTATCCGTACATGATTTTTAGGTTAAACATGAAAAAATGTGATTTTGAAACGAATATGACGTAAATCCATATACCAGATACCATGAATTCCAGTTATTGAAATTATAACAGAATTGGAACTGAACCAGTTAGATTTCGATTAATACCGAAATTATAATTATTTTCAAATGCAGGAGATGGAGATAGTATTCAGCAATCTTATTGATATCTGAGGTCGACCAGTGGCTTAAGCACACTGATATATATATATAATTGTCAATCCAAATGATCATTTTCAGAACTTCAAGAACGTCATATTCATTGAACACATTCCCAACACCCAAATAATAACTAATTTAGTGCACCCTGGCTAATGTCAGAGCTACTTATCGGTTAATGTTATATTTTCCAGTCTGGCTGCTTCATCAGCAATACTAGAATTACTTAGTTCAGATGCAAGCTGTCTCAGTGAACTCCTCAAGCCATTGCATGGCTCCATAAACACATCTGAGGAGCCTAAAAGTTCTTCTACCTCCACTTGCACAGTATCAATAATGCTGAGGATTTTCTCCGAACCTGCCTTTATGGCAGGAATCTCTTGCGGGGGATAAAGGCATGCCCCAATCTCATCAATCTGTCGACCAAGTTCCTGACACAATTGCAACAATTTCTCCAACGAATTTACAAAACTGCTGTTGTCACTTGGTTTTTCCACCTTAAGCAAGCCAATGATGGAGTGAATGAGTACTTTTACAAATGAAAGTGTATCAGAGACCACCTCAATTGCTCTTTCAGCCACTTTCATCTCTTCAGGCGACAAGTCGTTCCCTATATCATCTTCACTTGAATTACCATCATGGGGCTCTGACGCTGCTTCTAGACAACTCTCACCGGAAGTTTTGTCAACTTGATCATTGGATGAAGCAGGCTTCAATTCTTTCATCTCACGAAGAACATCCTTCACTGAAACAGCAACCTGCGTCATTCCTCGCCCAATTGCTGTAACATTTGTCGAAGGAGTCTTTTTAAGGGCAGAACATGCTTCCCATACAGGACCAACCAATTGTGGTACTGCTAGTTTCTGGTCTTTAGAATGGGTCCCTGTTGGTGTCCATTAAAAGAGAAAAGTTGTCAACAATCAAAAGAGATTACAAAAGAACATGATAATTAGAGACTATTCATTAGAGCATGCTGCGTGCATTCTAAAACTAAAAGGATCCTTAACCAATGCGTATTAAACCAGAAGTATCCTGGGATTTTATTAAATCAAATTTTAATTTTAAACTAGATTGATTAGATAATAAATTAAGTAACTGAAATGCATTCTCTAACACCATACTTGCGAAGGGAGAAAACTCCAAATCACAACAGAAAACCATACCTCATATATGGTTGGTCCCATACCTTATTTAATGAATCTCTCCCCCGACTTTTGTTGTATAGTATCGAATAAATTTTAATCAATAAAAGAGAGTACTAGGGAGATTGTGTTTCTTGCACAATTCATATATCAACTCCATGGCTACCAATCAACTAATGACAGGACTCAACATCACAAAAAGAAAAAACGGCATAAAAACCTTCTGTGAGGAAAACATAGCGTGATAGGACGAACTTAAAAAACATCTCTACCACCAACTAAGTATCTTAGCTAGGGTCCATCTCTTTCACTATCACCTAAATCATGAAATGGAATCATCATCAGGTTGCGTGTTTTCTCCAGAACTCAAGCACAGTATCCCATTCTACATGTCTGGCAGAGTGTATAAAAGGCATGGTTTAGGAGAAGCATGTTCTCATTTATATTGTTCACATCTAGCTTTTAGATTCATTCGACAGTCCAGAATCACAGAGAAAAAAGTGTTATTATTACTGACCAGCACGTCACTAATCATCATAGAATAGCATAAATTAATAATCATCATACCATATAAAGAGATTGTTTCCTTCATCAACCTGAAGCTGGAATCAACAACTTGCTTCACGGATGCATGAACAGCAGAAGACAGAGTAGGCCCTGCACCAACTGTACTACCATGGGAAAGCAAAAGGAAACCTTGCAGAGTGTTGAAGTATGATGCCATATTTTCCTCAATTGCTTTGAATTCTGGCTGCTCCCCGGTCCAAAGCATTCCCACTGCAGAAAAGCAAGACATAATTAATAAGACAATTGAAAAACTAAAAAGAAAATTTATGATATCCGAATAGTGCAATTCTTAATAAACAGAAGGCAAAAAAAAAACATTGAAAATCTTTCCCCTTTCATTAATTTAAGAATAGCAACAATGTTCAACACAAATCAATTCATGCAATCCCTTTTACCCTGTTTAGAAAACCCTCGTGAATGATCACAACACTGAAAACTAAATAATGACGGGGAAAGATCTAATTTTGGGAGTGCTAGAGAGCAAGATTGAAAAAAGGCATTAGAAAGAAACAAAATTTAGTGAGTGAAACTAAGAATGGCTGACCTGTGGTTGCTTGTTTAGAAACTTGATCACCCATCTTCATGACATCGTCCCAGGTAACTTTGGTCGCAAAAGACGGCGGTGTTTTATCCAAAACCTAGAAGGGGTGTGAAGAAAAATATGTTGACGGATGGTGATAGATAGCAGAGTAGACAGAAACAGAGAAAGGAACGGTGTCTTACCTGGAGGGTTTCGTGGATAGTGGCGAGGTGGGAACCAAGTACTAGATTGAGATGTTCTTTCTCTTTCTTGGATCTTGCAGCCATCTTCTACCCTTGTACTCTCCACAACTGCGCGCAGCGTTTCAATCTCCAACCAAAGCTTTCTGACAAGTGACAATGGCGGTGACGGCGTCGGGAAACAGTGCACTCGCAATTGAAGCTCGGGATTATAGGGGTTTATGCCTGCGTGGCACTTCTTTATCAACAATAAAATTGAAACAAAAATGCATATATATTAAAATAGTATTGTCATATAGATTATATTTATTTATAAGAACGAGTGTTTGTCTTTATATAACTAAAATTTAATATATTAAAATAGTATTGTAAACCGATTTGATTCATGGTTTAAAAATATTGAAATACAATTTAGATATATAAATTAAAATGGGTAAAATTGAAAAGAAAAAGTGACGAAATTAAATATATAGATAAAGAAAACTTTAAGATTGTTGAAATTAAATTTTTATTTTTTGATAAAAATAATTTCTGAAATATTTTCTTTTAAGAACAAAGGAGAAAAATATATTTAAAATATTCAATTAAGAAAGTGCTAAATTACATCTTGGTTTTATTTGTTTAGAACTTTGTGTGAATAAACACTTCGAATTTTATTGTACTTTATTTTATGAGAAAAGTTAATAATATGCCTTATTACTGAATGAAAATTATAAAATTAAGAAAAATATTTAATAAGTGTAAAAGGGATATGCTTTCCGAATGTAAGAGGTGTATTTAGCAATAGGCCGAATCAAAATAGAAGTCTAATGGGCTATTACTTCTTTAGTATATTCCTAGAGACAGTTGTTTCTTTCACCACTACCACCGACTCTCTACACCACTTTATACCTATTTTGTTCTTGTTCTAAAATGGATGTCAACATTCATTTCACCTTCAACGGATGTTGACATACGTGAACAGATTTGATATATGTAAACGAATGTTGACATACCTGAACGGATGTTGACATTCATTTACATATTTTATATTTTAGTTTATTACTTTTATTTAAAAAAAATCTTCAACAGATGTGGTCACATTCGTTAACGGATGTGGCACATCCGTTTTAATAAATTTTTTAAAAATATTTTGATTATTATTTAAATAATAATACATAAATTAAATTAATAATAATTATTTTATTAAATAAAATAAAATTAATTTATAAATAATTAAGTAATAGTTTTAAAAAAAATAAATAATATTTATATATTAATTTAAAACATAATAAATTAAAAAACAAAAAACTTAAAAAGAAAACTATAATGGATGTCGCGATATCCATTAATGGATAACGGATGTGGCACATCTGTTTTAATAAATGTTTTAAAAATATTTTGATTATTATTTAAATAATAATATATAAATTAAATTAATAATTATTATTTTATTAAATAAAATAAAATTAATTTATAAATAATTAAGTAATAATTTAAAAAAAATAAATAATATTTATATATTAATTTAAAATATAATAAATTAGAAAACAAAAAACTAAAAAAAAAACTGCAACAGATGCCACATCCGTTACGGATGTGACACATCCGTTTTAATAAAAAAATTAAAAATATTTTAATTATTATTTAAATAAAAATACATAAATTAAATTAATTATTATTATTTTATTAAATTAAATTAATTTATAAATAATTATTTAATAATTTAAAAAAAATTATATATTAATTTAAAATGCAATAAATTAAAATACTAAAAACTAAAACAAAAAGAAAAAAACTTAACGGATGTCATCCGTTGAATAATTTTTTCTTCAAGGGATGTCGACATCCGTTTAAGAAAAGAGGTGGGGGTGTAAGATATTTTAAAATATAAAGGATAGTTTTGGAATTTTAAAAAATGTAGTGGTGCAGGGAGCAATGTGGGGAGGTGTAGGGAGTAACCCTCATTCCTAGATCCTAAAATTCATTTGGGTGTTTCATCCTACACTTCCAACCATTTCATTTTGCACCTCCAAACTTTAAAAAAATACCAATTTCACCCTTAATTAAAAATGCATTTAATTTGATAGAAAATCGAGAAGAATCTGGTCAAAGAGTTTTAAACAATTTCAATTCAGGATTTCTCTTTCTCTTTCTTTCACTCTTGGATTTCGTTGCTTGTTTTCTTCTCTCAAGCACTCACACTTCCTCTTCTTCTGAATTTCATCTCTCCTTATTTTCTCTTTTTCGCAAACACACATAAATAATTTCTTTTTGCTTAAATGCTTACTTCGTATCCATGTTAAGAGATAGTACCCGGTTTTAAAAATAAAGACACTGGGTCCCTATGTTATGAAAAATATATGAATAAGGTTCACAAAAACATAACA
The DNA here is from genome assembly GCF_029865625.1 of Vigna umbellata. Taxonomy (NCBI): domain Eukaryota; kingdom Viridiplantae; phylum Streptophyta; class Magnoliopsida; order Fabales; family Fabaceae; genus Vigna; species Vigna umbellata. The sequence continues at coordinate 38,543,755 of NC_142170.1, forward strand.
AGTTCAACAAATCATCAAAAAAAATTGAAGATGAAAAGCTGGACAACAAAAGAGAGAGGAGAAAAAGTACGGTCACATCAGCATGGACTTAACGTCGTTGCTGTCAACTTAACGGATAAGACCTTGTTCATACACTTTTCATAACACAGTCAATGTCTTCATTTTTAAAACCGGGTACTAAACAAGAATTAACATTTTAACATGAGGACGAAGTAAACATTTAAGTCTTTCTTTTTCAATGAAATATGATGAATTTATAATTATATAAAATTTGAATTAATTAAATTTAATTTCAAATAAATATTTTTGTTTATAATTATGTAATAATTAGTTAAAATTTGTATAATCTTTTAGAAATTTGAGTTTTTTTTGTAATAATATATTATTTAATTTTATAATATATACAACATTTTTAACAAAATAAAAAAAACTAATACAATAAATTAAACATTTATAATTAAATTATAAAATCATAAACTAATACAATAAATTATACATTTATAAATAATATAATAAACTTAAAAATAATTTAAATAATTATAAGTATGCAATTTTTGTATTAACAAAATTAAATAATTATAACAAACACTTATTTCAATAATTAACTATTTACTATATATATATATATATATATATATATACACTATTATAAATACTAAAAATAATTAAATATCTTAATATATGTATATAGATATATAAATTTTTAGATAACTTTATGTTATATATTAAAATATCGCTTCTTATCTACATTTATATGTCAAGAAACAAAAAAAAACTTAATAAATTACTCATTTTAAAATAATACAAACATATTCAAATAATTCAAATATATATTATGTACCAGTAGGGATCGGGCATCAAACAGACCGGACGTCCGCATAACCATAATGGCCCAACCACGCTGCCCTTTTGCTCATCATTGGGAGGGGTCGAGCGTGATAGGCCGGTCGTCCGTATGTACATAATTGCGCAACCTTGCCACTTGCCATTCAGATAAACAACAACTCGTATGAGGCCGGTCGTTCGTGCCGCCATCTAACCAGATTGCCTCTATGGACCGGCCGGTCGTAAGGCCAAACTTCGAGAGATCAGCCGGCCGCGTCGCTAATTAACCAGGTTTAAGGTAAGTAGTGGTTAAAAGCTATTCGGCTGAATTTGGGCCGTGATTAACTTTTCACTAATCCCAAACCCATAGCAAAAACTATAATTACAGATCCAATGTGGGTGGTAGATAGGTTGCATGCACATTTATTACTGTTCTATCGAAAAATGTCATTGCTCTCAAACTGACTTTGACATCGGAAAATCTTTCGCAGGTCTCCCACCCGCACGCAAAGGAGGAAATCGAGAAGTAAGGAGTGAGAACCGGACATTCGAGAGACGAGAAGAGGAGGACGTGAAGGCATTTGACAACTCAGCCCCTTCAACCGAAACATATTCTAAACAAACATATTCAATAATTTAAATATATATTAATAAACAATATTTAGAATTAAGTTAACAGCTGATTTTATTCAATTCTTTATAAAACAAACTTTTTAAAAAATTGTTATAAATGGATAATGAAAAAGTAAATAACGTATAATGTTAAAAATAAACACACAATGCTGTATTGGATCAGATATGGAGAATAAGCACGTAAACAGTTTAAAAAGTTATGTAAAAATGTATGTTGGATATGGACATCCGAGAGTGACTGTATCAGATATATCCGATTTCTTGTCTAATATAAAATATCTTCGTTCATCTCTCAAGCTATTTCTTTGACTAGCTTTTTTGCAGTCCATCAACAAAATAGAGAGTTTTCATAACTATATATGTTAAAAAATCCATTAAAAATGTAAATCGGATATGGATATACGAAAGTCATAATATTGGATGTCGAAATCTGATTCTTCCTTCATGTTGATATCCAATTTTTTGATTTTCTTATTCGGTTAATGTTTTTGAAGGTATACTTCTCGTCGAACGTCCGATGCCCTCTCTATCGTATATCCAAATCTAATAATATAAATTCATGTACCAAAGCAAAGTTTTAAAAAAACTCCAACGATAATGCGAAACATCAACAGAATGCTACCACCTACTGCCTCCAACCTCCACGTCCAAACTGTCTCCAACACTTCCAAGCTAAAAACTCTCTCAAATCTCTCAAAACTCAACAAAGGAGGAGAAGAATAAATGAAATTGGGTGCAAACACTCAAAGAGGTAAAATGGGGTGCAGAACACTCAAAGAGCTGAAATGGGGTGCAGGTATTTGAAACTATATATTTAAGTTTGGCAAAGGTTTTGTACCTAATTAAGAAGAGTGAAAGTACTTTTTTGGATTCATAGCACATTTTTTTTCCTTTAACATTTTTTCTATGAGAGTTGCAGAAACTAGGAAGGAGAGGGGAAGAGTATTACCATGACTAATTGAAGATAGAAAAGAAAAGAATCCTGAAGAAATTTTGATCACAATTTAATATATATTTTTTAATTTTAATTAAAATCAGAAACAAAATAAAAAATTAACGAAAAATTACAGTTTTTAAAGGACAATGTCAAAGTATATCAAAGTTTGAGAAAGAGACTAAAAATAAAAAAAATTTGATAACTAAAAACATATTTAATCCTAAAATAAATTTAAGAATGAAAAAATAAAAATAGTATATATATATATATATATTATATATATAATATTTATTTATCCTATTTATATAAATAATAAGTATATCATTTATTTATTGTGTATACATAACTTTATCGTCTCAATTTAAAATAACCTTTATAACCTTAATTCTAATTAACGTTGTCCATTTTTATTGGTAAACTAACATGGTTGGCGTTTATTCTTAACTATGTAAAAAAAGAAAGATAATTAAATCAATTAAGGATGTAATTTAATAAAGTAATTAAATATTTATAATATACTGTAGAGAGATATTTTATCTCTAATAACAAAAGTAATATAATGTTTTATATTTTTAAGAACTAATAATTAAAATATATTTAAATAATACGTAATATTAAAAAACTATATCAATGATTTTAAACTAATATAAAGTAATAAAAATAATAGGCGTACCATAATAACGAATTCAATTAGTATTTACACTCAGCATAGAAAAAATGTTAAAGGAAAAAAAATGTGCTATGAATCCAAAAAAGTACTTTCACCTCTTCGTAATTAGGTACAAAACCTTTGCCAAAATTGGGTTAGAAAAAGGTCACAAAATATTGTTACACTTGTCACGTTGTGAAAATATTTTTCCCTACCAACTAAAAGTAACTCAAATTTGATCTTTTCCGCAACCAAACATGCTCAGCTTCAAGATATCTCATCCATTTGCTTAAACCAACGCATCTTCTACAGAAAAACTTCCCTGAAATACGCTTTCCCTTGCTTTAATTGCCTGCAATCACAGAGATTTCATAAATAAGTACAATTTAGGTTAGTGGCACATGTGTGCTCTAAAAGCCAAAGTTACCAATACATGTCTAATCTGAATCTCAATAAGATTGCATGGGTTAAGATAATACTTTTCTTTGAATATGAGAGATAATTTCTTTGTTTTAAACTTCATATTCAGAAAGTTCGGTTTGCTATTTGAGAATGCATAACATTGTGAACTTGTGCTTTGGGATTGTGTCAAGTGCAGAGTCACAAGATTTGGAAGTGGAGGCAAACCTGTTCTTCCCAGTTTGTACATGTTGTTATGAGAGATAACATAACTGTTTGACAGAATGCGCCAGTGATTATTCCTATCCACAACCCTTTTCCTCCTAATTTTAACCAGAAGCCCAATATAGCAGCAGTTGGAATTCCAAAAACATAATAGGCTCCAAGGTTTATATATGCTCCTAAGTGCTGCCATCCACATCCTCTAGCAATACCTGAAATGGACAAGTATTAAAGAATTAGATTTTATGGCACAACTCAGATTCCATTGTACAAGAAGTGATGTGTATTGAAAAGTAGTTCAAACAAGAGCCAACCTGATAGGGTAGCGTGCAAGGAATCCAGTATAATAGAAAGACTCAAGAGAGGAGCTATATTTGTAACATAATCTGCCACGTCCTGTTCATTGCTAAATACATAACCCAAAATCTGCCTGCAAGAAAATATGATCGAGCTCACTAGAATGGCCTCGAAAGTTGCAAGAGCCATGGCAGCATAAACACATACTCGTGCTGATTGTGGACTTCCAGCTCCTAATGCATTTGAAATTCTAGTGCTGAATAACAACCCAAAATAGAAACCAATCAGAAAGAGAGAAAAAAAAATCCTTACTATAGTATTATTATTCAAGAATGTGAATATACACAGATTATTGTGAATAAAACACCTTGCAGCTGAGCCAATTGATTCTGGGATAGTGTAGATTGCTGTGGTGATGTTTAAACTGGTAAGAAAAGAGTTAACAACAAATCAGCATCACTTCAATGAATCAAATTCAAGTAGCAATTTCAACGCAGATTTTAAAACACACAAAACCATCCATGTCTGGAGGACTAAGACTAGTTGCATACCATATGGATAAGACTGAAGTTTCTAGTTCTGGATTTGGTAGAAGACCAGAAAGCAAGATTACTAGCTCAAATGACCACCATTCAAGGCTGCAAGGATCAAATATGTATGAAACAAACCAAGGGTGAAAGTTTAAGGTATAATAAAAACACAGCATAAAAAGATGAAATAGAAGAGGAAGAACCTCACCATATCATTCCAGCCGAAGGAATGGCATAGCGGATGAATTCTCCAATCCCACGGAATAGTTCCATTGAAATTGGGACTCGAGTCTTTTCACATTGAGTAGAGAATTTCATATACAATCCAAGTAAAATCACATTCAGCCAGTATGAAGTGCTGATAGAAAGTGCTGCTCCTAAGTTACCGAGTCCAGATTTAAAAACCATTAACCAACTGAAAGCGACATGGAAGAAAAGTGTAATGGAGGAACTTATGAAAAGGGGACTGATCAGGCTTTGCATCAAAAAGAATCGAACCAAAGTCTGAAGTGCTGCATAAGCAAAGAGAGCAGGGATCATGCACAAAGCAAATTTTCCAGCTTCTTGTGAAATCAAAGGGTCTTGGCCAAGTGTAATGAGCAGCTTCCCCAAGTAAACCCACAAAAGACTCAGAGGAAGACAAGATAAAGTAAGCGAGACAATTGCAGTGTAAATTTGAACACCAAATTTTCTGTATTGCTGTGCTCCATATGCTTGTCCACATTGAGTTTCCAGTGCACATGACATTCCAAACTGTTTGTACAAAAATGCAATTAATTCTCATATCTCACACACAATTCACAACAACTACCAAGTATCCTGACATGCATCCGTTTCAATATCCCATGAGAGTTAAAAAAACAACAGCACTCAGAACATAAAACAAAAAATAAAAAAGTTAACTTTTTTTTAAAAATAAATTCCCCTCCTTTGATAAAAGACTGTTTCATATTAATACGGTGTGATAAAGGAAAAATAAGACTTACGATGACACTGAAGCCAGATACAGCACAGATAGAGATGGCAATGGCTGTGCTGGAGAGAGCAAGCTTACCCAAGTGACCAACCATCATCAATGATATCATTTGTAGAAAATACTGTGACAAAGTCACGGTAACCATAGGACCTGCCAAATAACCGACCCTTTTCACCTCTTCACCAAACACATTCCATCTTATTATGCCTGAATCGCTCTCTCTCTCCTTCTCCAACAGACCCTTTTCCATACCCTTCCAAGTTGTCACCTTGTTGCGACGTTTTACGTGAAAATGTCACTCGTGCAATCGAAGGTTGATGTCTGGTAAAATAAGCTATTGATTTAGGGTACAAACAGAAATTTGTTATGCGTAAACAGTTTTATAAACCTTCAAAAGTTATTGGCCTTATATTTTATTTTATTTATCTAGACTCTATTATTTTATGTGGCACGTGCTGTCATATTTTATCTCCTCGTGGTGAAACATTATTTTTTAATTTTCTATATATTTTAAAACAATATATTTATACTGTAATTTTATTTTAATTCATTTTTATTTGTATTTTAAATTATGTAGAACTTAGAAAATAAATTTCTCATGTCCCTCAAAATCTTATTTATAGTTTAGAGTATTAAATTTGTATAGGATGAGCATATTTTAAGATAAATATCTTATAAAACCTAAATCATAGGTTTATTGTTATAATTATAAGTACTGTGTTGAAGATGTACTGACACGTTGGTATGTTATTTTGTTAACAAATTGCGGCAGTAAAATAGATTTGATTAAATTGTTTTAATTCTTTATACATAATTACTTTAATATTTTTTTAAACTTCATCAAATACAATTCAATTTAAAATGAATATTACTTTTATTTTAAAATAAAATATTAAATTCGTGATAAAAATTATATTTCGCACAATATTTACAAACTATATTTATCATAAAAAAATAATAAATGCATGACAGTAAAATATTGCCACTTATATTATTATCTATGAATAAAAAACTAAATTAGTTAACTCATGGCTACAGTTATATCTTTCACGCAAAATATAAAAACTTTAAATTGTACATATTTACAAAAACATAGGTATTGATATCATCTTTCTCATTTATGAAAAAATCACACAACATACAAAAATAATAATTACTCTCCAACCAAAACATTTAAAAACTCTAAAACTAAACATACTCTAATGCATATATAGATTTAATAAATTTAACATAATTAGAAGTTTGTATTTTAAAAAACTAAAAAACTATCCATATAATTCATCTTGACTTCCTCTAATCATACAATCACGTGAATAAAATCATTCTACTTTTCCTATTTTGAACATTAAAAAATTATTCATATACTTATTAAATTTATTTCAATTAATATAAAGTTATTCACTTTAATAATTTTATATGTAATCATGTGTTTAAATAAATTAAATGCATTTTTTCAAATATCGTTAAAATTAATTTATACACTTAATAATTTTACTTATATATCTTTATTCAAACAGTATAAAATATTACTTTCAATCACACATATTTTCTATAGATAACATAATTTTAGAAATGTATAACAAATAAAAACGTAAATATGAATGTGTCATGGACGTGAATTTCTCTTTTATAAAAATTATTCATATTTGTTTAGTTATGGCCATGATCTACATGTTTCATTTTATACTAATTTGAATTCATAAAAAATAAAAAAGATATACACAGGTACAATTGTATTTATTTAGTACAGTGTGTATTTTTTTATCGGATGACCGCAATTGTTACGTTAAATAGTTTGTTTAATGTAATTTGTAACACTTCTTATAATAATAATAATCTTGAAGCATGAATCTTATGAAAGTGTTTTTTTTTTTCTAAAACAATACATGACATAAAGAAACCATACAAACATTATAAGTTCATACATTACAACAAACCAAATCTTAATTGTTTCCTTAAAATAACAAAATCAAACGAATATAAATAAGAAAACATTATAAAAATCCCAACAAGTTTTATTTCCCGTCTCTCTCGAAGAGCTATTCCAATCTAGCTTTGTCTGCAATACCATATACTCCCGTACAAGTACGATCATCGCAGGTGGAAACCACAATCACAACATGCAAGGGTGAGTAACCAGAAGTATCATATAAAAAAAACACATCATAAACCCGTTACATATAAACTATAACAATTTTCATGACTTAATATAAATCGACACACATGACATTGCAGACTAGTCTTTCATAAACTAATGTTGTTTCCTTGTAATTCGTCGTCATAACCTGTTCTTAATAACAGGTGACTCGAGTCGTCTTCCATCGCGACTTCAGACCTATCTCCCCGACTCCTCAAGAACTAACGAGTAAAAACATCGATACTACGCGTAACGATGCACTATACTCAACACGAGCCGAAGTCATCGGGCGAGACATTCACCTCCTTGCGCAGAAGGAGGTGACACTCGAATCTCAGTCTCTCGCAAGAATCGCATTTATTTTAGTATTGAAATGCTCATAAGACAGACGAAGTTACAAGTAAATAATATAGTGTACGTACCAACATCAAACAAAATAAACGTGCTCAATCACGGATTCATACATATTTTCAACATGTATAAACAAACCAATATTAGATCAAGAAAATAACCAACAATTCTCAATAATTGTTTTAAAATAATACCAAAGAAATTAACCAACAATTCTCAATAATTGTTTAAAAGAGATTTTTTTTTACTGGCGCACCCCTTGAAATTGCTAAGTTCACACCCCTGTCTTCAAAGCAGAATTTCTGGCACACCCTGACATGACTGAGTTCACACCTCTGTCTATTAAGACAGATTTTCTGACACACCCCCTATAATTACGAAGTTCACATCTTTATCCACTAAGATAGAATTTCTGAAGTACCCCTTAAAATTACTGGATTCACACCCTGTGTACTAAGATAAAATTTCAGATGCACCCCCTTGAACTACTAAGTTCACAGTCCAACCCATATTCCAACATTTCTACAACACCCTCTTATTTTCCTAAGTTCACCCCCTATAATTTAAAATAAAATAAAACATTATTTCTCCATGGTGGGGCCTACGCAGGTCCATCTAAATTCCTAAACTTCTCTTCTTTTCTCTCTCTCGTTTATTCATCACTCTCCCTACTCTGTAACACACATTTCTTTCTACTATTTTATTTTACTTTTTCTAACAACCCCAAATCCACACTTTCTAAAACCAAGGGTCTCTCCCTCACATATCTACTCTCTCACAATATAGATTCTTCATGCACATACATTCACTTTGTTTTCACTTGATTTCAAAGACCCATCTCTTACCAACCCCTTCTTCCATTTTAATACCAAAACCTCACCACTTTACGTAAAACATGTACCCCTCCCTTTCTTCTCCTTTTACTTCATTCTTCCCACACAACTTCAACTTCTCCAAAACTACACTTAGAAACCTCTAACCCACAACTACCACTCTTACTCTTCATCATCTCCTCTTTCTCCAACTAAACATAAACCATTCTTTTTGTTCTCCTCCTCACTTTCGTCACACACATGCACATAAAACAATTCTCTTTTGGTTTCACATAAAATCACCATGCAAACTCTCCACCTCTCATTATTCCACTTTTTTTTTTTCTTTATTTACAACCCCACTTCTTCTATGCCCCTTCCCATTTTCCAATAACATCCAACTCTTTGCTCTTCTTTCCATCTTACGTAAAACCTATACAACTAAACAACCCCTATTCCCTTATTTTTCACTTCTTCTTACTTTGCACACAAATACAAGACAAACACACACATACTCATTCTCTTCCTCTACCTGAAAGGGAAAACTCAAACTACCTACCCACAACACTCTTGGTTAAAGGGTGTAGAAATGTGCCCCTCAACAACCCCTCTCTCATTTTATGCAAAGTAAAGAGTATAAGGAAAGAATACAACCATGCTTAGGCATACTCATAAGAATAAACACATACCTGCAACATCCCAAAAGAACCAAAACATGCACATCTAATCAATATGCATAAGTTTCAAAACAAGCATGGTTAAGTTCCTTCACGTAACAACCCAACATACATCTATACATGCACCATCAAACATACATATATAGTCTAGTTTTTAACTACCCCAACATGCATACAGTTATATAAATCCTAGTTTCCCCCTTACCTCTAGTTCCAGTGAGTTTCCAAAATCCTTTGAGTTTTAAAGCAAAGACCAACAAAATGCCTTCCTTCCCTTGCGTAGTAACAATGTTCCCCACCCGTCCAAAACTATCCTCCAAGCCTACTATTTAGTATAGTACGTGTAGATTTTTCCCACTCTCTCACACATAATATGGTTTATATAAGATGGTAGGGTTCTCATTAAGTCCTCACTCATGTTTTTAATATGCACCATGTAATTTAACTATATGTTTCTTTACTTAACTCTAATCTATCCAAAACCCTACAAAACAAAAGAAGCCAAACTATGGAAAAACATTTCAACACCTAATGCCGACATTGTCACCTTCAGAAACTCAAATCATGCAAAAAGAGGAAGGACAAGTATAAAACTATGTTTTCTCTCCTATCATAAACAACAATGCCTTCTCACCATTATTTTATTTTTATCACTATGAGACCCACACCTTCCCACCAATGAAAATAAAAGAACTAGGAAACATTACTTAACTATTCTTTCAAAACAATTTTCGAAAATTAAAATAAAATTAGTTCTAATTAATTTTTTTTTCACTTTCTTAATATTTTCATTACACAAATACATATCATAATTAATTATTTAGTAACACAAAATATAGTAAAATAAATAAATAAATAAATAAATAAATATATATATATATATATATATATATATATATATATATATATATATATATATATATATATATATATATATATATATATATATATATATATATATGGGTTTGCTAACGCGCGTACGCCTACATTTTAGCAACGTATACCGGGTTTTAGTAGACAAACATATCTTTATATATCATGGATTCTAAGTTTTAAGGTTAAGGGTATTTTAATAATTTTCATTCTCAAAACTAAAAAAACCCTTGTTCAACTCCATCATTCCTCTCAACCCAACACTAACAGTTAAACAATCTTAATGATTTTATAATGAGTTTTCATTTTATAATTTTTGTCTTATCTAATTTTGTCTAATTTTCACAAGCATAATGACATCAAAGGAATTGGTAATTGGCCTGGAAAAAATCAGTTGTTAAACAATTTCTTACAAAAAAAATGATTTTATAATGAGTTTTCATTTTATAATTTTTATCGTATATAATTTTATCTAATTTTCACAAACATAATGACATCTGAAGGAATTGGTAATTGGCCTGGAGAGTTTTTTTTAAAGATGATGATTCAAGATATGCAGATGGTGAAATTAGAGAGGTTAATGAAGATGGTGAAATTGATCTTGAATGAACCTTTGTCTGAAGGTGAATACGTCAATGACTCAAATCTTTACAAAGACAAATTGTTTAACGCCAAGTGTTTTTGATTTTTTCAATTGAGGCTACAGTAGGAATGACAGAAAAAAATGTTGGAGTGAGAGAGAAAAAATGGTTGAGAGGAATGAAAGATGTGAATAAAGATTCGAGCGGTTTCTTTTTTAATTTTTGAGAATGAAAATTATTAAAATACCTTTAACCTTAAAACTTAGAATCGATGATATGTAAGGATATTTTTATCTACTAAAACTCGGTACACATTACTAAAACGTACCAACTGAAAAATAGGCGTACGCGCTAATATATATATATATATATATATATATATATATATATATATATATATATATATATATATATATATATATATATATATGTTTAAAGGTAAATTTAAGGTAAAACTAATTATATCTATCTTTTACAAGTATTGTATCATTCGTGCTGGCAACATTGTTTACAAAAGTAAAATTAATCCCCATGGAAACATGTCAAACTTTAATGGACTAGCTTATGTGATTATTACTAAATAGATTTTTGCAAAAGTAACTTTTTTTTTATCTATTAAATAGATTTTTTTTTTAACTTTTAACGGGACTTGTTTAAAAATTTAACTTTCCTTAAAAGCTGTTTCGTGTAACTTGTTTTACAAAAATAATCAATAAGTCGTTGATCATATAATTTCAAATTAGCTATAAATGTTATCATCTCTGAAAAATAGATGATTCAAAATTCACTAGTTTTTAAGTGGCAAATAATACAAATTTCAGCAAACAAATAATAACATGTTGGTGTGAAATATAAATAAAGAAATGTAAAAAAAAAATGTTAATAAATTTTTTCTTCCCTCCAATTCGAAAGTCACAGAAATTTGAATTTTTCTACTATCAAAATTATATATACACTTCGGAGTCTTCTCGCTTGCTTAAGCTAATCCATCTTCTACAGAGAAACTTCTCTGAAAAATGTTTTCGCTTGCTTCAATTGCCTGTAATCATACACATTCTAGAAATGAGTACAACCGAATTATTACATGGTAGCAGTAAATGTTAAAAACTGATAAGATTTCACGAGTAAGATTCTTTGACCATTAAGAGATAATTTCTCCGATTTAAACATTTTCAAAATGTTTAATTTGATATGTGTGAAGATATTACATGGTGAATGTGATGTTTTGGATTATGTCAATTGCAGAGCCACAAGCTTTGGAATTAAAAGCAAACCTGTTTTTTCCAGTTTGTACACATTGTTATGAGAAGTAGCATAGCTGTTTGACAAAAGGCACCAATCAGTATTCCAATCCACAGCCCTTTTCCTCTAAATTGGACCCAGAAACCCAATATAGCAGCAATTGGAATTCCAAAAACATAGTAGGCTCCAAGGTTTACGTATGCTCCTAAGTGCTGCCACCCACATCCTCTCGCAATACCTGTAATGCAAAAAGGGTTACACTGTTATATTTTTTATGGTAACTCAGATTCCACTGTATAAGAACATTGACGTGCATTGAAAAGTAATTTAAAGAAACAAACCTGAAAGGGTACCGTGCAAGCAGTCCAGCATAACAGAGAGACTTAAGAGAGGAGCCAATTCTGAGACATAATCCACCACGTCCTGCTCATTGCTGAATGCATAACCCAAAATCTGCCTGCAAGAAAAAATTATCGAGCCCACCACAATGGCCTGGGTAGCTGCCAGTATCATGGAAGCATAAGCAGATACTTTTGCTGATTGTGGACTTGCAGCACCTAATTCATTCGAAACTCTAGCGCTAAATAACAACACGAAAGAGAAACCAATCAAAAAGACAGAAAAAAAAATCCTTACTATACTATCAGTACTGTTCATGAGTTTGAATATGCACAAATTAACGAGGTTAGGATTTATGTGAATCAAAACCTTGCTGCTGCGCCAATTGATTCTGGGATTGTGTAGATTGTTGCGCTGATGTTTAAACTGATCAGAAAAACAGTTAACAATTAAACAACAAATTAGCATCATCATTTGTATAAACGGAAATCTATAGTTGACTAGGAATACAAATTTCAACACAGATTTTAAGACATACAAAGTCATCTTTGTCTGAAGGACTAAGTTGGTTATACATACCATACGGATAAGACTGATGTTTCTAGCTTTGCATTTGGTAGAAGACCAGAAAGCAAAATTAGTATTTCAAGCGACCACCATTCAAGGCTGCAGTGATAAAATATATAAGAAACAAATCATGGTTGAAAACTACAGGGAAAAAAAACACCATATAAAAGATCAAATATTATAAAAGGAAGAAACTCACCAAATCATTCCAGCTGAAGGAATGGCATAGCGAATGAATTCTCCAATCCCATGGAATAATTCCATTGAAATTGGGGCTCGAGTATTTTCACATTGAGAAGAGAATTTCATATATAATCCAAGTATAGTCACATTCAGCCAATATGAAGTACCAATAGAAAATGCTGCTCCTAAGTTACCAAGTCCCGATTTAAACACCATAAACCAACTGAATGCCACATGGAAGCAAAGAGTAATGAAGGAACTTATGACAAGAGGACTCATCAAACTTTGCATCAAAAAGAATCGAACCACAGACTGAAGTGCTGCATAAGCAAAGAGAGCAGGGATCATGCACAGAGCAAATTTTCCAGCTTCTAGTGAAACCAAACGATCTTGGCCAAGTAAAACGAGGAGGTTTCCCATGTTCATCCACAAGAAAGAAAGAGGAAGACAAACTAAAGCAAGAGAGACAATTGCAGTGTAAATTTGAACACCAAATTTTCTGTATTGCCGTGCTCCATATGCTTGCCCACAACGAGTTTCGAGGGCACACGACATTCCAAACTATTTGATATGCACAAAAGACCAAATGCAATCAATTGTCAAATATTTAAATGTCCCTTATGAGTTGAAATATTAATAGCATAACAACAACATTAAAAACTAGCAGCTTTTTTTTTTTTCAAATGATTTTCCCTCCTTTGATAAGAAGATGCTGCAATAGAAGGTGGTAAAACTAAAAAACAGAGTGTGTGAGATGAGAAAAGAAAACCTACAATGACACTGAGGCCAGAGACATTACAGAGAGAGATGGCAATGGCTGTGCTGGAGAGAGCAAGCTTACCCAAGCGACCAACCATCATCATTGATATTATTTGTAGAAAATACTGTGACAGAGTTACAGCAACCATAGGACCTGCTAAATAAGCAACCCTTTTCATCTCTTCACCAAATACATTCCATCTTATTACGCCTGAACCACCATCTTCCACCTCTCCCTTCTTCTCCAAGAGACCCTCTTCCATATTCTCTCTAAGGGTCATAGAAAAATTGAGTCTTGTCAAGGCTGATACAAACAGCAGTAGGGTCATGGCTTTTTATACATATTTTACTCCCAGACTGAATACAGCAAATATTTATATATACGGTAACACAGAACCAGATTTTTTGTGCCAAGTAATTGTATTTCAAGGGTTTATAGATGAAAAAAAATATCCTCTATAATAAAAATTAGATGAAATTTTAGTAATTGCTTACCTTTATTAGTTTAATCGATTTAAGTTATAAAGAATTGAAGAAATTTTGTGTTATTTAAGATCTTAATTGGGATCCTTTCTATTTTTTTTAGAGCATAATCATTGTCTTTTTTTATTTTTTATTTTAATAATAATATTGGTAGGAAATATTTATTGAATTTGCTAATTACTAATCTTCATATTACATTAATAATATTATTAGGAAATATTTTAGTTCCCAGCTCAAACAAGAAACCTCCCTCACCCCTCAGATTTGATACATTTTTTATTTAATAGTTTTAACTTTAAAATTTTATCAAATACAGTTTCAATTTTTGGGTGTGATTCAATATTTGCATCAGTATAACTTTCCATATTTTAAATATTGACTAAATGATAATATGTGTAATAAAAAATATTAGATATATAGTTAGTATAGCGTTTTAACTCTTCAAATGTATATATTAAATTAAATTAAATTTATGCAGCTTAATATTATATGCATTTACCTTTATTTTAAATAGTTACAAACATTATTTCTAATCAAATATATTTTCTATAAATAAGTATATTCCTTATGATCCTTTTAAAAACGTATAGAAAATAAAAGAGGTAAATATTAACTGTATAAACCAGTTATAGATTTACAAATAAAAATATACTTGAGATTTTTTTAAATGAATAAAAATATTTCATTCTTTCACAATTGCACATGTTTATTTATAAAATATACAATATGGATCACTCAATCAACGTATAATCAAAAACGATCGGTCAGTCAACTCTCTAGAACTTTTAAAATAATGTAGACCGATCGGTTGTCAACCTGATTGGTGATGAAACGACACACATCATATTATTAAGATACTGCAAATTCATTAACAAGATAAAGCATACTTATAAAGCATTGGGTTAGTCCTAACTAAAAGCTCACTCCAAACTCTATAAATATAGAAATAAGGTAAGAAGGTAAGTGATTACATTTATTGCTTAATTGTGATAGCCAATCAGTATAACTAAAACTGATTTGGTGTCTTTGACAAGTACACACTTGCTCTGTTTGGACTTTAAAAAAGAAACAAAAAACTATTGTAAAAAGTACGATAAAGTGAATGAAGTGAAACGACAAAATGTGAAAGAGTAGTTATCGATCCTACAATCCAAAACATGAAACAAACTATATTCTTTCAAGAATGGAGTGTTTTTTTATAAAGAAAATATGCATATTTGTAAAAGGTGTATATAGAATAATGTATTTTATTAAAAAAGTGTAATCTTTCATCGAATAATGTATTTTTAAAATTAAAAATTGTAAAATATAACTCTACCAATAGTTATAATATTCTTTTAAAATGTTGTAATAGAAATATACATATATTATAATAATTATACTTTTTAAAATATTTAGTTTGAGTCAAATGTGTTTTAGGTTTCATAAATTTTAGGACAATTTGATTTTCAAAATAATAATTATACTTTTAAAAATATAAAAAAAAATTATTCTATTATGATATTTGTATTATAATTTATATATCAAATAATTATATGAAAAAATTAAAATTAAGTTTCAAAATATATTATACTTTTAATTTTTAATTTTTTTTAAATTAATCTCATACCTTGTATTTTTTATACAATTTGTAGTTGTTAGAATCATACTTCCCCGTGCATGAAATATAGGATAGGAACGAAGTTTGTAATTGAATAGCTTATCTCATTTTGGGGAAAGAGCTTCAACGCACGGTAGCTCACTTATGGGATGGCATTTGATGTTTACTTGAATTAGGAAGCATATTCTACTTTGAAATATGAAGTAAAATGCTTGATGTATTTAACCATAATACAAATTTTAGACCGACTATACTCTTACTAGCATATCTAGTCCAAGTCAAATAAAAGCCTGCAATTCTCATCCTAGAACTAAAATAGTTAAAATTAACAAGTCAGCAAACTCCTTATGCCATAAATCCATTAAGTAATGTT
The DNA here is from genome assembly GCF_029865625.1 of Vigna umbellata. Lineage (NCBI taxonomy): Eukaryota > Viridiplantae > Streptophyta > Magnoliopsida > Fabales > Fabaceae > Vigna > Vigna umbellata. The sequence continues at coordinate 38,560,200 of NC_142170.1, forward strand.
CATATGAATGATAGCTACAAGTTACATGTTCACATTTCCCCCTTGAAACTGGAAACACACAAGACTGGAGAAGTGATATTATCAACGAGGTTAGACAGATGAAACCAACACCAGTGTTGAAATGTGTGCAATATAGCTCCGAGCCTGGGCTTTGGACACTATCGTATGTTTCAGCACCTTCAAAATAAGGTGATTTCCCTTCCATTACATTCTTTAAAACATCACCCAAGTGCACTTGCAGGAAAGCCTTTCAGTACTCAAAATCTTCTGGGCTTTTTCCTATCCAAAATAGCACCAAGATTGGCTAATGCATCATTAAATTTCTGAATCCTGAGGAGGCCTATGATAATAGATGTTTCGGATTGAGAGAATCTTCCTTTTTCCATCACCATATTGATAAGTCGGACAAGGGTGTCCTCCCTTGATAAAAAGCAAAGACCTTCAGCCAAGAAACCAAATGACTGGAACTCTGGTAATATTCCTTTCTCCAACATTTCAACCGTAAAATCAACAGCCTCTTGTATCGGTCCTCCACCATTACAGAGGCCACGGAAAAGAATCTTGTATGATACAGCATCCGGAGGATCACCTTTTTCCATCATTTCTCTGAAAAGCCCCATGGCTTCGCTTGTTCTTTTCCTTCTGCAGAGTGCTTGAATCACAGGGTTATAAGCATGTGGAGTCAAGACCATACCTTTCATTTGAAGAGATCTAAGGAGCTTAATTGCAATCTCTACTCTCCCCGCCTTACACAGCCCCATAATAAGGGTCCCATAAGTTACAATATCCGGTTCACACCCATTCAAAGTCATATTCTGTACAATATCAGCTGCCTTCTTTATATCCCCCTGTTGGCAGAAATACTTAAGCATTGAAGTATAAGTGAATTTATCCGGCTTTAACCCTTCCATTATCAGCTGATCCATTAGCTGAGCAGCTTCTTCCACTCTCTTGCTCATACAAAGGCCATTAATAAGGGTGTTGTACGTCACAGAACTTCTGGATACACCCAACATCTCCATCTGATCAAAAATATCCTCTGCCTCCTCAATCCTATTGCTCTTGCACAAACCATCAATCAAAGTATTATATACCACCACATTTCTAGCACAACCACTTTTCTCCATCTCTTTCAGCAACTTCAATGCTTCCTTAAGTCTCTTGTCAGAACACAGACTCTCAATCAATATACTATACGTAAACTCATCCGGCTCACACCCTTTCTCCTTCATCTCCCCAAACAACTCCATCGCAATCTCTCGGTTACTCGTCAAACACAAACCCTGTATCAAACTATTGAATGTACAAACATCAGGCAAAAACCCCTTGCCAGTAACAACACGGGCAAGCTCGGTCGCCGCTTCAACATGATTCTCCTTACACAGAGTACTAATCAGTGTGTTAAAAGTCACGGTATTCGGCGAACAATCCCTCGAAATCATATGGTTGAGAATTTCAACAGCCTCATTAATCTCACCCAACTTACACAACCCAGAGATCAAAGAATTATAAGTATAAACATCCAAATCAAACCCTTTCTCAAGCATAAAATCCATCATCTCCAAACCCTGTTTGATATGCCCGGTCCTACACAAACCACTCACCAAAGCATTGAACGTAAACTGGTCAGGGGAAAACCCTTCTTCATCATGAATAAATCTCAAAGCTTCTTCAATTCTACCCTCTCTGCAAAGCCCATTCACCAAAACATTCACGGAAACAGTAGTTAGCGTGCACCCGGACTCCACCATGAGTTCCTTAATCCTCAACGCGCCGTCCACGTCACCCTCTTCGATAAATCCCTGCATGAGCGTGGTGAACGTTTTCTCGTCGGGCCTGAGGCCGTGGTTTGGCATGTCCTCCAGCATGAGAATGGCAGGCCGCAGCTGGTGAGCCTTGCAGAGGGCCCGAATCAAGATGTTGAAGGTAGAAACGTCAGGCGCGACGCCGTCAGCCACCATCTTGGAGTGCAGCGTTTCGACGAGCTTGAGCTTGTTGGCTTTGACGAGGAGGTTGAGGGCGACGTTGTAGAAGCGCGTGCGGGGTTTGAGGGCGAAGTCGCGTTCCATGAGGTGGATGACGGCGTTGATTTCAGCGTGGAGTTCAAAATTGGCGTAGGTTTCGAGGAAGATGAGGAAGGTGGACTCGTCGACGGGGCAGGCGGAGGAGTGCATCTGGTTGAGAAGAGATAGCATTGAGTCGACGGAGCCGACTCGACCTAGTTGGCCCAGGAGCTCGTGGAAGATTGAAGGGTGGGCCGAGTAATTGGGCTGGGTAGAGGCCCATTGGAAGAGGCGGAGCGCAGAGGACTCGTCGGGCTGGCGGCGGAGGAGGTCGAGGAGTTGGGAGGGGGAGAAGTCGGGGGGGAGAGGGTGGTGAGTGGCGGAAGTGGAAAATGAGAGAGCGGAGGAGAATCTGAAGGTGGAAGAGACAGAGAAAGATAATGAGAAAGGTGTTGTGTGGCGTTGGGTTATTACAGTGTAAGGAAGAGGGTGGCAGTGGAGAGAGGATAGTGCCATTGAAACAAATTTACAAACATGTGGCGTGCGTGAAGAATTGGGTGACCGTAGCAGCGATGTAGAGTGTGGATGAATTGGGAAGAGGGTTTGCCACTTGGCGGTGAAGAATAAACAGCGATCCTGTTGTCGGATGAGGACCCAAAAATCTCTTTTCGGATATGAAGTGTTGTAATAGAAATATACATATATTTACAATATGTTTAAATCTAATTAAATAATAATATTAAATTAAGGTATAAAATTTCACTTCACCTCTCCTTTCCTTTGCTTCTACCATATATTATTTGGTTAAACGGACTAGAAGAGATGAAAGAAGAACAATTTTAAAACTCTGTAAAATAGGTTGGAAGTTAAAAAAAAATTGATAACCTAGATAAATTGGGATATTTTTTTAATACCGTTTAGTTTGAGTCAAATGTGTTTTTGCCTCTATTATTAATAAATTTTAGGTCAATTTGATTTTGAAAATAATAAGTATACTTTTTAAATATAAAAAAATTATTATTTTATTATGATATTTATATTATAATTTATATATTAAATAATTATATGAAAAAATTAAAATTAATTTTCAAAATATATTATACTTCTAACTTTTTAATTTTTTTAAAAAATTAATCTCTTCATATCTTGTATATTTTATACAATTTGTAGTTGTTAGAATTGACGATGAAAATTGAAAACTTATAAACTTATAAAAATTATAAGTAAGGTGAGAAGATAAAATAGTCCGTGTTGTTAGAATGAATTCACATTCATAACACAAATCTTAATTTGGTTGGATTGAAAAAAAAATTAAAATTTTGATACATGTTAATTTCGAATCTGATCTATTAAAAATCCAGTTGTTAAACTTATGGTGAACCGGGTTAGTTCATCAATCTACATAATTTCTTTTACCTTTCTTTATACTATATTTAAAGTTTAAGATGATTTTGGATTGTATTGTATTTGTTTATTTTAAATTGTGATTTTAATATCATCTTAAATTGAAATTTATTTAAATTTAAATTAAAAAAATGTTATTTTATTGAAGTTGAAAAAAAAACTTGTAAATAAGTGAATTAGTCAATTAACTCATTTAATCCATCAATTCTTAAATGTTTTTTCCATTCACTAATAATTAAATCGGATTAAATTGAGTCAGTAAAGGCTGTTGCTCCCTCCACCACCTTCTTTCACTTTTTCAAAATCTTTTAATTCCAATTCTATTCTTACATTAAAACTGTTTTACTTTTATTATTTAGAATTTTTTAATTAATTTAAAAATCCTATTTCTCTTCATTTTTGTTGCACAGTTGCACCTCCACTCCCCAACCATCTTTCACGGATTCTTCTCTTTTCCATTTTCGTTTCACATCCTCTCGTTTCTTCTTCATGCCTGTTGCAGACATATATTGAAAACTCGTTTCTTTTTTCCTGTTTGTTTGCAGACATATACTGAAAAGTGTTGCAGATGTTGTTGTCCTTTCCTGTCTGTCTTACATATACTGAAACAGTTGCTCTTGTACCTAATGTTATGTTCATAACCACGATATTGTCTACTTAAACTTAAGCTTTCTATTATTATTATTAAATTATTAATTTTAAGATTAAATATATTTTTGTCATATGTCAAAATTTGTAATGGTTTTCAATCCTCATACTTCAAAAGTAACAATTTAGTCCTTGATTAAGTTAAAATGTTGTCTGTAAATCTGTCGACGTTTTATTGAATTAAAATTAAATTATTTTATGTATTGCTTAGGGTTCTTTGCAACTTTAATGACATTTTCCCTAGCTTCAACCAACCCCATTCTCAGACTCTGCCGCTACCAATTTCACTACCACTCTAATCCTCTTCTTCTGCAATCCCATGTTTGATCAAACTCACCATCACCACTTTTACTTTCCTCTGCACCAATTTTACACATAAAACAAACATCACAAAACTCTGTCTTCTTCCCCATTCACACACACCAATGCAACAGGGACCTCTCTCCATCACACGCCCTCTACTTTTCTACCTCCCCTTCCAACATTCCAACAACACAGACTAATCAATCGAAAAAGGATTAAAATAAATAACTGGTAAGGATAGAAGGAAGTGGCGTAGTGGTGGAAGGGAACGACGATGGTGGCATTCACGTTGTCCCCGATCACGATGAGCAACGATTGTGGGTGGGGCACGACAAAGATCATGACACGATAGCTGAATTTGATGTTTTCGTATTAAAAGTGGACTTTGAGTCTAACTCAACCTCACAAATCCAGATGTTTGTCTTTATACACCTCAAGCGTGAGATTAGACATTTAACCATAAATGTTAGGTTAAAAATTTAAACCTAATTCAAATTCACAAAATCGACTTGTAGGTGAAGATTATACCTACTTATAAACCATGAATTAACCTTATTTTTAGTCGACTTCCAACATTTTGCGCAAGAAGATATGAGGTGACTGACGTTGTTGACACTGACAAGCACTCCGACTCCAATTGGTGTCGTCGTCGAAAGCTTAGACCGGCAAGATGGGCGGCGTCGAGGCACTGGATTCCAATGGTGGTGACTTGCGTGTGGAGAAAGAGAATAGGGAAGAAAAGTTCCTTGAGCGTTGATAAAGAAGGTCACCCGTGACAACTATTTCAGTATATGTCTACAATATACATGAAGAAGAAAAACATACACGAAGAAGAAACGAGAGGAAGTGAAACGAAAACCAAGGAAGAGATGAATGGTGAGAGGCGCAGCAAAAATGAGTAGAAATAAGATTTTCAAATTAATTAAAAAATGTTAAATAGTAAAAGTAAAATAAAAATAGTAAAATTAAAAAATGTTAATGAGATAAAATTGGAATTAAAAGAATATGAGGATAAGACCACTCACTCACTAAATGATCAATCGAGTAATTCATTTTAATAACACTAGTCTCGTCATCAAATTAATAGAAAAATAATTCAACTAATAATCATATCAAATTTTAAAAAAACAATAATTACAAAATATAATGAAATATGGATAACCAATTATCATAAAAAATTAATAGAGAATAAATTGAAAAATATTCCAATTTATCATATATTTTTTAAACTTTGTTATGCTAAAAAGAAAGGAAAGCCAACATCTATCACCTATTTAATTAATTTTTATTTCAAAACATTAATTAATTTAAAATAAAAAACTCACAACAATTAAAATATGATGTTAATATATATATATATATATATATATATATATAAAATATTATAATTATATGCATATCACATATTTGAATATCAAATAAAAATAATGAAATAATTATAAGAAGTGTAAAAATATTAAATATGAGATTCACAATTAGATTAAAAATTTAAAGATAAAAACAATTAATATAATTTTTTTATATTATGAAAGATGTTTTAGTAATTTCAAATAAAATTGAGTATTAAGAAAGAAAATACCGAAACGGATATATATTTCTTATACTTACCTTTGTATCTCTACTTTCTCAATTGGGGTTCATTTGCCACTTTAAATTTAACATGTCAAACAGTACAGCAAACACTACTCTGGTTAATTCACAAATAAATTGCTGAGTATTCTTAATCAGATGCACGAACTTTCACAAAGTCAAGAACTCATTACTCCTAACACATGAGAATGGTCCCCGTTTTTAGGATATTGGCCTTTGATTAAGGTCTTCTCATACCAATACATTTTGTGCTGACGATTCATCATCGAATAACCTCTTTCTTGCCTTGATGGCCTGCACGGTAAAACCAAACTTGAAACGCAGTGTGCAAAAGGGAAACTACCTATGCCAAGACATTAACTTCATCTGAATAGATTTGAGGAAGAATAATTGAATGAATTTGAGAGGATTTGAAAATAAATTTTTTTATTTTTTATTTGAGTGGATTTGAAGGTAGGTGAAAGTGAATTTAGAAGTAGTTTTTTTTAATCTGTCACATCAGTCAAATCCTACACTAATTCTCACAAACGTTGTTTCTAAATTCACTCTCACTAACTTCTAAAATAAACAACAAAAAATTTAGGGTTAAATATGTTTTTAGTCCCTAAACTATTGGTCGTTTCTGGTTTTCGTCCCTCTTTCAAAGTAAGGTACAATTTGGTCCTCATTCTTTTCGAAAACGTTCGTTTTAGTCCTCGAAAACTAACACCGTTTAAAAATTTGGTCCTCATTTAGCAACAAAATGAGGACTAAAACCAAAGTTCCGAAGACTAAAACGAACGTTTCGAAAAGAATGAGGACCAAATTGTACCTTACTTTGAAAGAGGGACGAAAACCAAAAAAGGCCAATAGTTTAGGGACTAAAAACATATTTAACCCAAAAATTTATCTTCAAATCCTCTTAATCACTCTCCACAAATCTATTCAAGTGAACAAAGGATAAATTTTATAAAGCAAATTAAAGCTGCTCACAAAAGCGTTAGGAGTCATTTCATTGAACTAAAATTTTGTTTTAGCATATTTGTTTTAACTTGTAAGAGAAAGGTTAGAACTTTTATACCTGCTTTTCCCAATTTATGTTACTGGTTATGACAGAAAGTAGAGTAGTTTGAACAAGAGCACCACATTGTATACCAATCCAAAGTCCTTTTCCACCCACTCGCGCCACAAATGCCAATATGACAGCCACTGGAATCCCACAAAGGTAGAAAGCCCCAAGATTTACAAAAACTCCTAAACGTTGCCATCCACAACCTCTTGCAATTCCTGAACCAAAGCATTATTAAATACATTACAAAAACTTTTTCTTCCATGTAAGTTTATGATTAAATGTTGTTGAAATTCCATAATTCATCCATACTAAAATTGATTTCTCAAAAAAGAAAGTTCGATATTTTCAATATCTAATTTTATACAAGAATCATATTAAAATATTTATTAAATGTTAAAGATACCAGAAACTTATTAATCTATGATATAAGGTTACCTGTTTGAACACCTTGTAAGCTGTCTAGTATAACAGATATACATACGAGAGGGGCCATGACAGTGACATAATCAATAACTTCCTTCTCATTACTGAAGACATAACCAAAAAAATGGCGGCAGGCAAAGAGTGTTGCGCTTACTACACTTGTCTCAATGACTGCAAGAGACATTGCAGCTAACACAGCAACACGGGCAGCATGTGGTTTCCCAGCTCCTAATTCATTTGCAACCCTTGTGCTATAATCATCGAGGGGACGGGATCGTTAGCTTAGATATATATACTCAAGGTACAGTAACATGTAAGCTATGTAGAATGAATGTTATGTATGCGGTGTTACCTTGCTGCAGCAGCAATTCCAAAGGGTATTGTAAAAAGAGTTTGAATAGTGTTTAGACTGTAGAAAAATGACAAAATCAGTTCAATCACTTTAACTTATAAAATCTCATAAAGAGAAAATTGGGAGCAGAATAGATCATGAGTTGCAGTTTAATTAAAAGGGAGTGTAACATACTTACCAAACTGTTAGAACTGAAGTTTCAAGTGCTGGATTTGGTAACAGCCCTGACAGCAATATAAGCAGCTCATACGACCACCATTCAAGGCTGCAATCATCAGCATGAGTGCAAAAAAATGCATGTTAAATACTAATTTTGGAAAAACAGCACAATGTATTACAGGTGGAAACTTTGTATAATTTGATAAAATGAATAGGTAAATATTAACTGAACAGGAAGATTAATCACCAAACCATTACTGCCGAAGGGATGGCAAACCGAAAGAACTCCCACATTCCTTTAAACAGATCCAAAGAAATGGGAGCACGGGTTTTTGCACAAGCAGAGGAGTATCTCATGTATAATCCAAGCATAATCACATTTGACCACATTGAAATGCTAACTGCCAATGCTCCACCAACATTATTCAGCCTTGTTTTGAACACCAGGGCCCAACAAAGAGGTATATGAATAGTGAATGTGACAAAAGAAGTTGCGAGCATGGGAAGAATCATACTTTGGATTTGGTAATATCGAATTAATGGCTGTAGAATTGCATATGCAAAAAGTGCTGGTAGAAGCCAAAGTGTGAACTTCCCTGATTCATGTGAAATTTGAGCGTCCTGGCCCATGAAAAGTAGTATGTTTTCCATGTTGAGCCAAAGGACAGACAGGGGAATACAAACCAATATGAGAGAGAAAATGGCAGTGTATGTTTGCAGTCCAATTTTTTGATATTGCTGAGCTCCATAAGCCTGTCCGCAAATTGTCTCTAGTCCACTAGCCATTCCCATCTGTTAGCATACGAAGATCTTCAAACAGTAACAGGGGAAGAAAATAATGATAGTTTTGAGCGGGATAACTTTCTTGAAATAGTTGATGCAGAAGATAACTAATTACTAAACACAAACATCAACATCGGTGTTACTGTCAAAATATTAAGAGGAACAGTTCTTATCTTATGAATCAGTTTTATAATATTGAATTAGTTTCAAACAATTATCATGCATTTTTCTATAACTACACTTTCAATTACATAAAACTATTTTGTTACAAGTTACAAGATGTTTTCATAAACTATTCTTTTAAAAGCTGAGAAACATACCCTTAGTCATTTTAGTAACATCTCCTAAAGTTTGCGCAATATTGTCAAAATGCATACATGTATTGATAAGTCTGACAACTTCTACAAACAGAATAGTCTATCATCTCAGTATGAAATAATACTCATCATATAAATGAGATAACAATGCAATGGAAAACTAGAGAAAACCACATTTTCCTCTAATGGTACAGTCTCAAATGTGGCGGCACTTCTGGTCGCGTAGTGCAATAACAACTTTAGGGACAATCTGGTATGGCATGTGTGTGTGAGAGAATTTTTTCTTTTTTAATTATTGAAAATAATGAGAATACAAGGTTTTACATTTCATTCAACAGTTATGAATATATTAAAAAACCAAGTATATTAATTTATCTTTTAATAATAAAGCAACGGATATGACATGACAAGATAAAATCATAAAAATACAAAAGAAATAAATGGTATCTTTCTGCAACAAAATCATATGTCTTTCGCAGTGCACGTTCTGAAAGGTAAAACTCGAGTGTCCCGTTGAATAATCAAAAATACTGGTACGAGTCTTAATATTCACAGAATCAAAATCAAACAACGTGGCAATGACCGTGTTTTTGTTCATAAGAATTTATTAGTTGGGTCCTGTACAATCAATAATGTTTATGGAGGTTAGGAGTGGGCCAAATGAACTGTTTAGATTAAACATTAAACACTATCATTTTATGGTATAGTTTTAAAAGATTCAACCCTCTAAAATTATAATTTATTTACCTACTCATTAATTTAAAAACGGTTTTGTTTTCTATTTTTTATTAGTTTAAAAGATTTTGACTACTTTACAAACTTTAGTCGGGATTAACCTCATAGAGTTTAGAATGATTTTCCGTTGGAGTTGATTTTTAGTCAAAATTGACTGGATTGAATTTGATCAATTTTTAATGAGAGTTGACTTGATCAAATTGGATCAAATTTTGATCGAAACCAACTTGACCAAATTTTAACTATGATCATCCTGTTCCAATTTGATTGAATTTTGATTAGGATTCACTTGTCAAGACTAAACTGAATTTTAATCAAAACCAACTAGATCAAGTTTTAACAATTGTCTTCCCAACTTATTTTCAGTTAGAGACTCAATTGGATTCAGTCAAATTTCAATCAAAATCCACTCTACTATATTTCAGTCGTGAACATATTCACCTGATTTTTTGTAAAGATCAACTTAGCCGAAATTCAGATCAGACAACTCACTGAGTTTTGATCATGGCAATCTCAATTAATTTTCGATGGTGGTCGTTTTGGTTGGATTTGACCAAATTTTGATCAAAACATAATCATTCGATGTTAAATTTCAGGTTGGATGCTAAATTTCATCATGGACCCATCTCAACTTATAGTCCAATTCCCTTTTACTCTGACTCATCTGAAATTTGAATCAGATTGCCTTATCTCAACCGACTCTACTTATCTTAATATTTGACCTACTATGAAGTTTGTGTTTATTAAAATAGAAAACAAATTTTTGTATAGTTTAATACAAAACTGGTAAAAAAAGAAAGAAACTATTTTTTTAGTTTAGTGTAGTGTGAGTTATTTTGGCCACCACAAATATGGCACAAAGTAAATTAAATGATACGTAGACCTGATAATGATACGAGGAAGTTTAGATGAAACGAATAAAGAATGAAAAAGGAAGAAAGTGATAGTAGGAACTTACAAGAAAACTGAAACCAGAGACCGCTGCTAAGGAATTGGCTAAGGCGGCGCTAGAGAGATAGAGTTCACCCAAGTGACCAACTATCATGGTTGCCACAATTTGCAGCAAATATTGGGATGAAACCACAGCCACCATAGGCCCTGCTATAACACTTATCCTTCTCATTTCTTCACTGAAACCACTCCATGTCACTCTTTTTTCTTCCTGCTTCTGTATCAGACTTTCCTCCATGCTTTTCAATCCTCAAAAGGGTTGGAGAGAGCGAGAGAGACGTGGGACGAAAAGAAACCAGACTTTTCCTTTGTTTTCTTTACCTCATTTCAATTTTATAAAACACCAGTCTTTGCTTTCAGTCTCAGATCAGTTTCTACTTTTATAAATTATCTTTCAATACAACTTTCTTCTTGTCGTATTTATTTGTTGGTTTAATCATTCACTAAGTCCTTATTTTCGCATGGAATCTCAATTTGGTCTCTTTCTTTCTGGAAATATCAATTGGGTCCCAAATTTATGAAAATTGTAACAATTAGATCCTTTCCGTTAAATTGTCTCCAGCGTTAGTGTTTGTCTGATGTGTGTTTGTCTGATGTGGCACGCGTGGCTGACCGAAGTCACTTGACGTGGATAATTTAATTTTGGACGAACCCAAAAGCAGAGCAATAAACCCTAAGCCTTCCCATCTTCATTGCCAACATTAATCATAGCAGAGATAAGAGATGAAGGGAGACGATGTCGCCGACACCTACTCCATTTGCAAGCCCGATTTCTGAGTTTGAGAGAGACCCAGGGTCTCTTTCTTCTCCCAGCAGCTCGCCGGCGTCCCAACCGGAAATGGCCACCGCACTCCAGCCAGCGTCGTCGCCACTTCCGATGCCCATGGACGAGACCACCGCCGGCCGCCGCTCCAAGCTCCCTTTCTCTTCTTCTCGCGCGGGAGGTTTGCACCGGATTGATACTGGCTGCCGCCGCCTCCGAGACTGTCACGGGCCGCACCGTCAGATCTGGCCACTGCTGCCACTGCCGAGCCCCGATCCAGCCGCCACGACGAAACGACCTCCACAGGGGATCCTCTATCCGGTCCACGACTCCGCCGACAACGCCACCCGGGCCGCCACGGTCTCGGATCCCCTGGTACAAACGGCAACCCTGGTCTTTGGGATTCTTAGTGGTTAATGGATGGATATAGGTTGTGGGCGTTGACAGAATGGAGGAATCAGCTGAACCATATTTGGTTTTCTGTTTGTTGGGGTGAATTGGTTTTGGAGGGTATGGTTTTGTTGAGTGAATGGGTTTTCCTTGTGAGAGTTGAAGATGATTGAATTTGAATTTGAAGTTGGATGATGAAAATGGAGGAAGAAGGTGAGGTGGTTGGGTCAGGGTGGGTATTGGAGATGAATGAGGTATGTGGTTATATGTAATGGTTGGTGGATGTTGGCTGTGTATGAACGATGATGGTCGTGAGGTAAGGGGAGGATGATGGTGTTTGGAAATGGTCGTGAGCCATCCCCCTAGCCATCCCCCTAGCCGTGGAAGGAAAAAGTTGGAACTCTATGAAGTGCTCCACTGCTATGCTTGAATCAACCAAGTCAGATAATACGTCAGATAACACGTGCACAACAGGGTGTCACGTTACACACACCGTAACGCCGTTTGACACTATTTAACGGAAAAGATCTATTTGTTGCAATTTTTATAAAATTGAGACCCAATTGATATTTTCAGAAAGAAAGAGACGAAATTGAGATTCGATGCGAAAATAGGAACTTAGTGAATGATTAAACCTTATTTGTTTTAGTTTAAGATTTTTTCAAAGTTTGTTTACATTTCTTTTTCTTTTTCATTCTTTTCTCTCACTATCACTTACAATTCTTGTAAAAATAAAATGTTTTCTCCCGGCATTTGGTACCAGCATCAGTTAAACTGTTGTATATAATTAAATTCAAATAATCAAAGAGTTATAAGTATAAACATCCAAATCAAACCCTTTCTCAAGCATAAAATCCATCATCTTCAAACCCTGTTTGATATGCCCGGTCCTACACAAACCACTCACCAAAGCATTGAACGTAAACTGGCCAGGGGAAAACCCTTCTTCATCATAAATAAATCTCAAAGCTTCTTCAATTCTACCCTCTCTGCAAAGCCCGTTCACCAAAACATTCACGGAAACAGTAGTTAGCGTGCACCCGGACTCCACCATGAGTTCCTTAATCCTCAACGCGCCGTCCACGTCACCCTCTTCGATAAATCCCTGCATGAGCGTGGTGAACGTTTTCTCGTCGGGCCTGAGGCCGTGGTTTGGCATGTCCTCGAGCATGAGAATGGCAGGCCGCAGCTGGTGAGTCTTGCAGAGGGCCCGAATCAAGATGTTGAAGGTAGAAACGTCAGGCGCGACGCCGTCAGCCACCATCTTGGAGTGCAGCATTTCGACGAGCTTGAGCTTGTTGGCTTTGACAAGGAGGTTGAGAGCGACGTTGTAGAAGCGCGTGCGGAAATCAGTGAGCACTTGGCCATGTGTGTGTCCAACCTCCCTACAGAAGAAGATGGATTACGGGGCAGGCGGAGGACTGCATCTGGTTGAGAAGGGATAGCATTGAGTAGACGGAGCCGACTCGGCCTAGTTGGCCCAGGAGCTCGTGGAAGATTGAGGGGTGGGCCGAGTAATTGGGCTGGGTAGAGGCCCATTGGAAGAGGCGGAGCGCAGAGGACTCGTCGGGCTGGCGGCGGAGGAGGTCGAGGAGTTGGGAGGGGGAGAAGTCGGGGGGGAGAGGGTGGTGAGTGGCGGAACTGGAAGATGAGAGAGCGGAGGAGAATCTGAAGGTGGAAGAGACAGAGAAAGAGAATGAGAAAGGTGTTGTGTGGCGTTGGGTTATTACAGTGTAAGGAAGATGGTGGCAGTGGAGAGAGGATAGTGCCATTGAAACAAATTTACAAACATGTGGCGTGCGTGTAGAATTGGGTGACCGTAGCAGCGATGTAGAGTGTGGATGAATTGGGAAGAGGGTTTGCCCCTTGGCGGTGAAGAATTGTCGGATGAGGACCCAAAAATCTCTTTTCGGATATAAAGTGTTGTAATAGAAATATACATATATTTACAATATGTTTAAATCTAATTAAATATTATTATTAAGTTAAGGTATAAAATTTCATTTCATCTCTCGTTTCTTTGCTTCTCCCATAGATTATTTGGTTAAATGGAGTAGAAGAGATGGAAAGAAGAACAATTTTAAAACACTGTAAAATAGGTTGGATGTAAAAAAAAAATTGATAACCTAAATAAATTGAGATATTTTTTTATGACGATTTAGTTTGAGTGAAATGTGTCTTTGCCGCTATCATTAATAAATTTTAAGTCAATTTGATTTTGAAAATAATAGTTATACTTTTTTAAATATAAAAATGTTATTTTATTATGATATTTATATCATAATTTATATATTAAATAATTAAATGAAAAAAATAAAATTAATTTTCAAAATATATTATACTTTTAACTTTTTGATTTTTTTAAAAATTAATCTCCTCATACCTAATTTTAATACAATTTGTAGTTGTTAATTGGTGATGAAAATTGTAAACTTATAAAAGTTATAAATAAGGTGAGAAGATAAAATAATGGGTGTTGCTCCCTCCACCACCACACCTTTCTCCCTCCACCTCCCCAATTTTTTTTAATTCCAGTTATATCCTTAGATTAAAATTTTTTATTTTTATTATTTTAATTTATTTCAAACCTAGTTCTCCTACTTTATCCTTGTACCCAATCTTTCCATCTCTCAATTCCGTTTAACAATTTGTCTTCTGTTTTACTTTACAACTCCATTTGTCTTCTCCGTTTCACTTCTCTTCATTCGTTTCTTTCTTCTTCATTTTCCTTACATTATTAAAATACATTAAAAATATATTAAAAAATAATAAATCAAAACATTTAAATTAAATTATTAAAATATTTTGAAAATAAATAATAAACTAATAAAACAAATCCTAAAATTAAAATCGGAGTCCGTTTAAGGAAAGAACTGATGTCAACATCCGTTTATGGAAAGAACGGATGTCAACATCCGTTTAGGAAAGAACGGATGTCAACATCCGTTTAGGAAAGAACGGATGTCAACATCCGTTTAGGAAAGAACGGATGTCAACATCCGTTTAAGGAGAAAACGGATGTCGACATCCGTTTAAGGAAATAACGGATGTCGACATCCGTTTAAGGAAATAACGGATGTCGACATCCGTTTTTTCCTTAAACGGATGTTGACATCCGTTTTTTCCTTAAACGGATGTTGACATCCGTTGAAGGATTTTGACGTTCAAGGATGTCACCTCCGTTTAAAGGTTACGTTTTGGGTTTTATTTGAAGGTTTATTCGAATACGCACCTTAAGAAGCAACACACGCACTGTACCACTCCACACTTCACCACGAGAGCGACACTGCACCACGAGAGGGAGACTGCTTGATAATTCTTTCCATCACCACCAACCTTTACAACTTGTAGTATCTCATCGCGAAAAAAGAAAGAGATGAAGAAATATAATGTTCAAATAAAAGAAAAATATTTTACTCATGTACGGGGAACTAGAATAGGTTATTAGTGGAATAGGTTGTGAATGGGTAAAATTAAAAAATAACTCTAAAAATAAAATTTTACTTTAAGGGCAAAATAGTAAAGGGGAGGTGGAGGGAGAAAGGTGTGGTGGTGGAGGGAGCAACACCCTAAAATAATAATATATTGTTCATCATCTCTGATAAATAGTTTAGTGTTGTTAAAATGGATTAGAACCCCTAAATCAACTCGGTCCACCACAAATTTGGATTGGGTTGGATTGAAAAAAAAATTAAAATTTTGATAAATGTTAATTTCGAACCTGATCCACTAAGAACTCAATTTACCCTCATTAAATCTACGGTGAGCCGGGTTGGTTCACCAAATTACATAATTTTATTTTTTATGTCTTTTTTTATTACATTTAGAGTTTAAGATGATTTTTTATTATATTATATTTGTTTGTTTTAAATTGTCATTGAAATTTGATATCATTTTAAATTAAAATTTATTTAGATTTAAATTAAAAAAACTATTATTTTTGTTAGAGTTAAAAGATAAACTTGTAAATAAGTGAGTTAGTCAGCTAATAATACATTTAACCCACCAACCTGTGGTGAGTTAGACCGAATTTGAATTTTTTTAAATAACTAATAAGTAAACCAAATTAAATTGACTCACTAAATAACCAATCCATGATGAACAATCATCCTTTTTAACAACACTAGTTTCATCATCAAATTAATAGAAAAAACATTCAATTAATAATCATATCATCAAATTTTAAAAAGAAATTACAAAATATAATTGTATTTGAGTAATCAATTATCATAAAAAATTAATAGAGAATAAATTGAAAAATATTCCAATCTATCATATATTTTTTAAACTTTGTTATGCTACAAACAAATGAAAGCCAAGATCTATCACATATTTAATTTTTTTTCAAAACATTAATTAATTTAAAAAAACTCACAACAATTAAAATATGATGTTAAAAGATATATATATATATATATATATATATATATATATATATATATATATATATATTTATCTAATATCAAATATTATAATTATTTGAATATAACATATTTGAATATCAAGTAACAATAATGAAATAATTATAGAGAAGTGTAAAAATATTAAATATGTGATTTAGAATTAGATTAAAAAGTTAAAAATAAAAAAAAATTAATAAATTTTTTTTATATTATGAAAGATGTTTTAGTAATTTCAAATAAAAATGAGTATTAAGAAAGAAAATACTGAAACAGATATATATTTCTTATACTTATGTTTGTATCCCTACTTTCTCAATTGGGGTTCATTTGCCACCTTAAATTTAACATGTCAAACAGTACAGCAGACACTACTCTGGAATATCAAATAAATTGGTAATAGTGATCTTTGTCCTGTTAATTCACAAAAATTGCTCTGAGTATTCTTTATCAGATGCACGAAGGTTTCACAAAGCCAAGAATTCATTACTCCTAACACATGAGAATGGTCCCCATTTTTAGAAAATTGGCCTTTGATTAAGGGCTTCTCATACCAATACATTTTCTGCTGACAATTCATCATCGAATAACCTCTTTCTTGCCTTGATGGCCTGCATGGTAAAACCAAACAATTGAAACACAATGTGCAAAAAGATACTACCTTTGGAAAGACATTAAGTTTTATCAAGCAAATTAAAGTTGCTCCAAAAGTGTTAGGAATCATTTCATTGAACTAAACTTTTGTTTTAGCATATTTGTTTTAACTTGTTAGAGAAAGGTTAGAGCTTTTATACCTGCTTTTCCCAATTTATGTTACTGGTTATGACAGAAAGTAGAATAGTTTGAACAAGAGCACCACATTGTATACCAATCCAGAGTCCTTTTCCTCCCACTCGCACCACAAATGCCAATATTACAGCCACTGGAATCCCACAAAGGTAGAAAGCCCCAAGATTTACATAAACTCCTAAATGTTGCCATCCACAACCTCTTGCAATTCCTGAACCAAAGCATTATTAAATACATTGACAAAAACTTTTTCAATATCTAATGTTTATATAAGAATCAAATTAAAATATTTATTAAATGTTAATACCAGAAACTTATTAATCTATGATATAAGGTTACCTGTTTGAACACCTTGTAAGCTGTCCAGTATAACCGATATACATACGAGAGGGGCCATGACAGTGACATAATCAATAACTTCCTTCTCATTACTGAAGACATAACCAAAAACATGGCGGCAGGCAAAGAGTGTTGCGCTTACTACACTTGTCTCAATGACTGCAAGAGACATTGCAGCTAACACAGCAACACGGGCAGCATGTGGTTTCCCAGCTCCTAATTCATTTGCAACCCTTGTGCTATAATCATAGAGGGGACGGGATAGTTAATTTAGATATATACTCAAGGTACTGTAACATGTAAGCTGTGTAGAATGAATGTTATGTATCCGGTGTTACCTTGCTGCAGCACCAATTCCAAAGGGTATTGTATAAAGAGTTGAAATAGTGTTTAGACTGTAGAAAAGAGACAAAAAATCAGTTCAGTCACTTTAACTTATAAAATTTCATAAAGAGAAAATTGGGAGCAGAATAGATCATGAGTTGCAGTTTAATTAAAAGGGAGCGTAACATACTTACCAAACTGATAGGACTGAAGTTTCAAGTGCTGGATTTGGTAACAGCCCTGACAGCAATATAAGCAGCTCATACGACCACCATTCAAGGCTGCCATCATCAGCATGAATGCAAAAAAATGCATGTTAAATACTAATTTTGGAAAAACAGCACAATATATTACAGGTGGAAACTTTGTATAATTTGATAAAGTGAATAGGTAAATATTAACTGAACAGGAAGATTAATCACCAAACCATTACTGCCGAAGGGATGGCAAACCGAAAGAACTCCCACATTCCTTTAAACAGATCCAAAGAAATGGGAGCACGGGTTTTTGCACAAGCAGAGGAGTATCTCATGTATAATCCAAGCATAATCACATTTAACCACATTGAAATGCTAACTGCCAATGCTCCACCAACATTATTCAGCCTTGTTTTGAACACCAGGGCCCAACAAAGAGGTATATGAATAGTGAATGTGACAAAAGAAGTTGCAAGCATGGGAAGAATCATACTTTGGATTTGGTAATATCGAACTAATGGCTGTAGAATTGCATATGCAAAAAGTGCTGGTAGAAGCCAAAGTGTGAACTTCCCTGATTCATGTGAAATTAGAGGGTCCTGGCCCATGAAAACTAGTATGTTTTCCATGTTGAGCCAAAGGACAGACAGGGGAATACAAACCAATATGAGAGAGAAAATGGCAGTGTATGTTTGCAGTCCAATTTTTTGATATTGCTGAGCTCCATAAGCCTGTCCACAAATTGTCTCTAGTCCACTAGCCATTCCCATCTGTTAGCATACGAATATTTTCAAACAGTTACTGGGCAAGAAAATTATGATAATTTTGAGCGGGATAACTTTCTTGAAATAGTTGATGCAGAAGATAACTAATTACTAAACACAAACATCAACATCGGTGTTACTGTCAAAATATTAAGAGGAACAGTTCTTATCTTATGAATCAGTTTTATAATATTGAATTAGTTTCAGAGAATTATCATGCAATCTTCTATAACTACACTTTCAATTACATAAAACTATTTTGTTACAAGTTACAAGGTGTTTTCATAAACTATTCTTTTAAAAGCTGAGAAACATACCCTTATTCATTTTAGTAACATCTCCTAAAGTTTGCACAATATTGTCAGATGCATACATGTATTGATAATAAGTCTGACAACTTCTACATATGCAACAGAATAGTCTATCATCTCCTTAATATGAAATAATACTCATCATATAAATGAGATAACAATGCAATGGAAAACTAGAGAAAACCACATTTTCCTCTGATGCTACAGGCTCAAATGTGGCGGCACTTCTGGTCGCGTAGTGCAACAACGGACTCTCTGGTATGGCATGTGTGTGTGAGAGAGACAGAAAACAGTGATAAAAGAACATGAGAATTTTTTATTATTGAAAATAATGAGAATACGAGGTTTTTCATTTCATTCAACAGTCATGAATATATTAAAAAACCAAGTATATTAATTTATTTTTTAATAATAAAGCAATGGATATGACATGACAAGAAAAAATCATAAAAATACAAAAGAAATAAATGGTATCTTTCTGCAGCACAATCATGTCTTTCGCAGTGCACGTTCTGAAAGGTAAAACTCGAGTGTCCCGTTGAATAATTAAAAATACTGGTACGGGTCTTAATTACTCATATCGTGTTACTTTCACAGAATCAAAATCAAACAACGTGGCAACGACCGTGTTTTTGTTCATAAGAATTTATTAGCTGGGTCCTGTACAATCAATAATGTTTATGGAGGTTAAGAGTGGGCCAATCAACTGTTTAGATTAAACATTAAACACTATCATTTTATGGTATAGTTTTAAAAATTTCAACCCTCTAAAATTATAATTTATTTAAATACTCATTAACTTAAAAACGGTTTTGTTTTCTATTTTTTATTTATTTAAAAGATTTTGACTACTTGACAAACTTTAGTCGAGATTATTAATTTTCATTTGGAGTCAACTTTAATAAATTTAACCGATTTTCAATCAAAATTGATTGGATTGAATTTGATCAATTTTCAGTCAGAACTCACTAGATTAAATTGGATCAAAATTTCGTCGAGACTAAGTTGATTGAATTTTAATCATAATCTATTTGACTAAATTTTAATTGGGATTGACTCATCAAGACTCACTCAAGTGAATTTTAATCAAAACCAAAACGAAATTTTAACTGTGATCATTCCAACTGATTTTCAGTTAGAATCAACTAGATTGAATTCAGCCAAATTTCATTTCATTGATTTTCAGTTAGATCATCTCAGCCGAATTTCGATATTTTGATCATGGCTATCTCAGCTAATTTTCAATGGTAGTCGTTATGGTCGGATTTAACCGATTTTTGACCGAGACATAATCATTTATCAGGTTGAATGTTAAATTTCAATATGGACCCATCTCAACTTTTGGTCCAATTTCCTTTTACCCACCTCGGTTGTTCCAACCTTTGGTATGACTTCTCTAACATTTTCTCAATGGTTAAACTCATCTCAACTTTTATCTTAATCTAATTCATTTCAAACTGTGACTCAATCTCTCTCTATCTTCAATCTACTCGACCTAGGTCCGGTCTGACTTATTTAACATTTTACTCTGACTCATCTCAAAATTTGGATCAGATTGCCTTGTCTCAACCGACTATATTCATCTCAATATTTGACCTAATATGAAGTTTGTGTTTATCAAAATAGAAAACAAATTTTTGTATAGTTTAATACAAAACTGGTAAAAAAAGAAACAGACTATTTTTTTTAGTTTAGTGTGGTGTACAGTTATTTTGGGCACCACAAATATGGCACAAAGTAAATTAAATGATACGTAGACCTAATAATGATACGAGGAAGTTCAGATGAAACGAATAATGAATGAAAAAGGAAGAAAGTGATAGTAGGAACTTACAAGAAGACTGAAACCAGAGACCCCTGCTAAGGAAATGGCTAAGGCGGCGCTAGAGAGATAGAGTTCACCCAAGTGACCAACTATCATGGTTGCCACAATTTGCAGCAAAAATTGAGAAGAAACCACAGCCACCATAGGCCCTGCTATAACACTTATCCTTCTCATTTCTTCACTGAAACCACTCCATGTCACTCTTTTTTCTTCTCTTTCTTCTTCCTGCTTCTGTATCAGACTTTCCTCCATGCTTTTCAATCCTCAAAAGGGTTGGAGAGAGCGAGAGAGACGTGGGACGAAAAGAAACCAGACTTTTCCTTTGTTTTCTTTACCTCATTTCAATTTTATAAAACACCAGTCTTTGCTCAGACTAAAATCAGTTTCTACTTTTATAAACTAAATTATCTTCCAATATAATTTTCTTCTTGTCGTATTTATTTGTTTTACTTAAGATTTTCTCAAATTTTGTTTACATTTCCTTTTCTCTTCCATTCTTTTCTCTCACTATAACTTACAATTCTTTTATAAATAAAAATGTTTTCTCTCAGCATTTGGTACCAGCGTCAGTTAACTCTTGTATATAATTAAATTCAAATAGTGAGACATAGATTTACTTAAAATAAAAATGAATATAAAAGAATAAAATCATTTAAAGATTTGTTAATTTATCAAAATTCTTAAAGGAATTTGATTTTTTTTTTAAATTCGAAAATAAATTGACCTTTTATTCTATTTTCCTACTATCATATTTCTTACTTTTTTATTTAGTTAGTGATATTCGTGACAGTAGAGATGGTTGAAAGTCTGAGTGCACATGTGCTGACTCTTCCAAACCAGGGCTAAAACAACCCATTTGTTAATATTATCTTGTCGTTTTTGTAATCAATACTATTTATTCTTATTAACCTAATTTAGAAAACTAATTATAAAAAGTTGCCTTTTTCCTCTTTTCATGGCTCCACCGCAGCTTTAAATGGTAGAAAACTCGTAGAACTTGTATTAAGTTCTGGCTTTCATTTCATTTGATTTTCAAATAAATATATATATTAAATGTTTTACTTTGTAGTTGATTTTACAAAGACTTTGTTATACAATGAATCTAACATTAAGAAAATGTATTATTGGAACAAAGGCAATTTCGTCTCTAATTAGTGTATAAAAGGTGTATGTGTTGGATTTTGCTTCTTCCATGAGAAGTGAGAAGGAGGATGGCCACCACATTTTGCCTTCTCGTTTGTCTTTTGACTCTTCTGCTTATCATTTTCTCTGTTCGTTTACAATCACAAAAAAAAAAAACAACGAAGATAAAAATAAGAAAACAATAATGATAATGATAATAATAATAATTAATTAATTAAAAATACCATTTAGATTTGACTGCCTGTTTTGTCTTGTTATGTGTTGATTTGCTCCACAATTTTCTGTTTTTCATTTTCCACCAACATAATTACTCAATAGTTTCAACGGAAATGTTTCATGGATTATTATAAGATCATTTATATAATTTATTACTTATTTAATATATTTTTAACTAATTTAATCCATCTTATTTTTTTTTTAAATCTATGCATAGATTAATAGATTCATGAACCTCCCCCTGCAGTGACAACTAATGAACCATTACAGAATTGAAAGCCATTTAAACGTTTTTATTGAAGGCAAAGTAAAAATACTTATTTAACCAACTAAATGACGAATAGAATAATTGTTCCTTTTGGTACCGCACTCCACGTAGAACGGGTCTAATTACCTTTTCCTCAGAATTTCCCTTAATAGTTTGGATCTTTAACATCTTCACTGATAAAATTCAGTATTATTCTTGGAAAACCTATATTTTTTAAGAATAATGATATATAACATATTTTTACATTCATTTAAAATAATAAAAAATTATAAACTATTGTAAAGAGAATAAAACGTTTATTTCTTTCTTGTTTACTTATATTATGTTTACTGAGTCAACTTGCCACGTCAAATTCACCTTCATCTTAAAGTAATTATTTTTTCCACGTACTAGCGTCGCAGAGGTCTTTTGCCACGTTCGAGTGTACATTTATCATCACTCATATAATTAAGCTTTCATGAAAATGTATGTGGGAGAAACAATGGATGTAAAATCCGAATGCATTCAACTTGAGTAGAAAGACGCAATAGATCAGAATGACAAGAACCCAACAAGTGCATGTTATGCCAGCTTATTCTACAGCGTGACCTGTAAAATATCTTTTTATACGAGTTTTCCGCAGAACCTATCTGTCTTCACATGTCCACCAGAATTTGCCAAATATAGAAAATGACATTGTCAAATTCATACATACTTCCGGAAAACAAGAGTTGGGGCGTGAATTCCATGTATCTCTCGGTCTTTCAAGCAATGAACTATACATTCGGCCATTAAGAAACTACCAGATTAATGGGATGGAAAAAAAAACCAAATTTTGCAGAATGCATGCATGCTCTGTAGGATAAGACAACCTCGGTACAAGTAACCTAATTAACAACATGGTTGACATGTGCTATGACCTTTTCACATACAAAAGGATACTATTTCAAATATTGGAGGCTATAATGGGTAGGGATATCTTTGCTTAATCTTGACAACTAATCCCTCTGCCTCCTATGTGATCGTGGAGAACGTGATCTTCCTCGCCGGTCCCTTGAATAACTATCCTCCTTTTGTATCGGTGTCTGACTACGAGATCGATCCCTTGAAAAACGATATCTATCCTCCTTTCTTACAGGTGACAGACTACGAGATCGGTCCCTTGAATAACGATGTTTATCCCGCTGTTGCCTAGGTGAATGACTAAGAGTTTGTCTCCCTCTCGGTTCTGCGTATGTTTATCACAACAAGTCAATCACCAATAGAACAATGACAACATTGTTCTGATTCAAAAATAAGTTGCACAAATGTAGAAAGGAAAATCTACCCAAAAGGTTCAAGCGTTAAAGGGGAAAAAATTGACAATAGAACATAATAGTGGTTTTAAGTTTGAACTAAATATTCTTGTTTTTATAAAACAATAATTGGATTTTTTAGATCAAATCAAGTGTGAAGACATTAGGTTATGGTAGAATTGCAAAAGTACAAGAAAGATAAGCCTCCAAGTTACCATGGTCGTATCTTGTACCACTGTACTTGCCAGGAGTTGGAGTCCTGGGACACTGTCTCATTGACTGCAAAAGATATGCAAATAAGATAACGACAGGTAGGACATTTGGAACATACTGATACAAGATTACAACATACTAATATACTATTGTTTGAAGCATTTGGCAGTTCAATAAATCAACTTCACACAACCCTTCACAATAAAGACATAACCAACCAGATGGGGAATTCGACGAAGCTACACGGAGAAAACCTGCTGCCAAAACTTATCAGGGAATGTTTCTCGGAAAGTAGAAATTTCGGGTGGGGATGGGGCGTCTAGAAGGGAATGAGTAATAGGAAAAATTTGTACAAAAATAATTTTTGGTTATACTCATTCTGAAACCAGTAGCTAAATATTACCCTTTCCACAACTATCACCCGATCAAATTGAACCGTGTGATCGAATTCCTTGATACAGCGCTCAGCGTCATCTGTAGTTGCCATAGTGACAAAAGCAAATCCACGAGATTCCTTGGTGTGAAAATCTCTCACCAAGTGGCTGTCGACAACCTGAAAAGAAAAAGCGATGATTCAATCAATATTATGCATAGCCTTCGCCATAAGTAACAAAGGATATCTTAAAACATTAGAGACACACATAATCTGATATGTTGAAACAAATATCAATGCAACACGCAACAAAATCATCTCATAACGAGTCACAGAACGTGTTTTCAACTTCATATATATAGTTCCACAAATCAGACTATTGTAATTAAGGTAGCATGGATCATAGCTCTTTATCTCCGTAATTCACTTAATAATCTACCCATCTTAGAAAAAAATCAAGGCTTTATTATGCATAATGCCTTCCAGTATAAGCCGCACTGATTGAAGTCAAGCTAGTTATACACAACCATTTGTAAAGTGCGGTTCAAAAATAGGGAGGGGTACGTCCCTCATAAGAATACTCTCATATCTATCATTAATTGCATATTAATCCATAAAAGTTAAGGCAAGGTCAAAATAGGACATGTACGTTTACACATATAGAATGCATAGCCACTTTTTTTATTTGTTGCCAATTGAAAATGAGTGAAAATTTCATTTCAGCATTCCTTGGTCCAGATGCATCATTTAAACTCAATTCAACTTTAGAAATCAAGATTTAAATTTAAGCCCTGTTCATATAACAAGGTCATAACCACTTAAGAAAAAAGAAAAAATGAGAAGGAAATATATATATATATATATATATATATATATATATATATATATATGTATATATGTATGTATGTATGTATGTATAAGTTGTAATCTACTTTCCTAATAAGCTAAAATTGTGAAGTTAATTAAAAAAATTGATTTTAAATTATGGATGAGCTAATTTTGATTACTTTTCTTCTTCTTTTTTCTTTTTTTTTATAAAGCCTCTGCAATAGAATGCATGCTGTGAGAAGACTGAATGCTATACACATCATCAAATCATAAAGGAATGAAATTGAAATCATGACTAACATATAGTAAATTCATACATACCTCTCCCTGTGTACTGAAAAGCTGCTGAAGATCACTCTCAGTTGTCCACCAGGGCAGGAAATTAACAAACAAATTATTTCCAGGATTCCTCCAGTCAGGAGAATCTTGACTCCTATAGAAGGAACAAACCTACCATCACTGTAAAGAACGTGTTTGGATTTGACATGCTATGTTATCATATTATAACTCTTATCTTTCATGCTTGTGCATATCTAATGTACGATAACAGATTCATGAGATAAGAAGTTAGTTTCTGCAAAGCTACACCTGGAACGGCGTTTCCATGAACCTGATCTTGATCGTCGGCCTTTAACCCGACCAGACCTGGAAAAGGTGTGAAATGACAAATCATTTAAACAAGATTTGAAGTAAGATTTTCCGAAATGAACCTTAGTGAATGAATGTTACTAACGTTCCACATTCTGCAGTGTGCACCATTGAAAGCAAGAAAGCAACTAAAGGTTATGGTGAGATATCAAGACGCTGCCAGGAATTTTCTGATCTTTTCTTTGTGTCTTGACTGAATATTAATACCGAGTTAACGTAACATTGTTCCAAGATTTTAATTTTATAATAAATTATACTGACATCTTTTAAATTTTTTCTTGTTGTATTTAATTTTCAACTTAACCCTACACACATTGTCCATGTGTTTTAAAAACAGTAAAATAAAAAATCCTTTTACATAATATCTATTTTATCAATTTAAAAAAACTATATATTACTTATACTTCTAACATACATCTTTTAACATGATACGATCGTATATATTGTATCTCCAAATTCAATTAAATTGTATATCCTTTATGCAACAAGAGTAGAATAATGCAACAAGAACCTTTGCTAATAGAAATTACTATTTACATGTTAGATTAACTGTTTTGTGTAGTTGAACTTTACAATCTCAAAAAATAGTCTATGTGAAACAATTTGTAAGAGTCTAAACTTACAAATTAGGAAATAGGAGAAAGGTTTTTAATAGATAGAAAAAAAATGAGAAGGAAACATAGAGAGGATAAGGAAAGAAGAGAGTAAATATGTATTGACGTTAAACTAATAAAATAAGTTGGTAAATTGAACAAATAACTCTTTAGTCCTATTTTAATAATATTAATAAATTCAAATATCTATATATATTAATAAAAAGAATTGGTTTTATAATCGCTTTATAGTTTTTTGACATATACATTTTCTTAAAATTTTTATCTTTATTAATATAAATTGTTTTTTTATTTTATCTTTTAAATTTATAATTATTTTTTAAAATTTAATTAACTCCTACAATAAAATTATAAAATTATTTATTTTACAAATAATTTATTTTGTATTATAATAAAAATAGTTATTTGTATTATCATAAAAATATGGGATCGTATAATTTCCACTTTTATCATTCCTAAGCATCAAAATATAACAATAACAATAATATACAAAAACAAATATTAATATTACATTTTGCAATAGTTTTTCTTCCAAACATGTTAAATATAGCTAAATTCATTTATCATATTTATCATATTTATCATATATATATATATATATATATATATATATATATATATATATATATATATATATATATATTCTAAAGTAATAACTAAAAAATAAAAACGCATAGGTGTGTATGCACGGATTCAATTCAAACTAGTTAACCATAGAAAGTGTTCTACCCTAATTTAAATAAAAATAAAGCTGAAAAAGAAAGTAAAAAAGCACAACAAATGTATTTAAAAAAATACAGAAAAATATATATATGTATGAGAAACAATAATTATAAGTAGATTATATAAATTGCATTACGACACTACGTTTCTTATAATTAAATAAATTGTTTCGGAATTAAATTGGTTTACTTTCATATTATATAAAATATACAATTTAAACCCCTAGCATAAGAAAAAAATCACAAATATTAAAACAACTAAATTAATTATAACACTTTATAAGTTATAGATAAATATCTAAGGAAAGGAAATCATACATAATATTCATCATCAATGCATGATAATGTAATGGTATAAATTTCTCCCTTGAAAGAATTCAATCATTTTATACCTTCCAATAGTATTAGTCACAGCTATAGTTCTTAATTAAGATTTTATAAATAATATATTCAAATACCAGATTAGGTCATACATATCTAATTTCTTGACAGCATCTAAAAAACCAGTCAAAACTCCACTTGATTATGAATTAATAAAATGACAGGAATAAGTATCTTAATATGAATTTTGTGAGGATAAGACATTCTTGTCTTATTATATTTGAAAACAATTTGGAGTTAAACGATGTTAAAAATCAAGAGAAACAATTATGAAATTGGTTTTGAAAAAAATTCATGTACTATCAACAAAAAATAAAACATTCACCCATTTAGCTGCGTGAGTACCAGATGGAACAGTTGCAAAGTTTTAACATTGATGCATCCATCGTTCTCAACCAGAAAGTAAAAATATACATCCTCTTGCCCTTTCCCCTTATTAAATAACACAACTTAAAAAGAAGGGGGGCAGTTGGCCACAGACCCAGGACCTTAGTTCATCTCACAGTGGCAGCATTAAAATGAAGGAAATAACCTGGCACATTTTCATACCCAAAAAATGGAAAATTTTGTCGTTTGGCATTGCCAATAGTTCCTAAATTATTAAATTTAGCAATTACAAAAAAAAGGACTAAAATGATAGCAGGGCTGTGTATGTGATTAAGATGCGGCAGACTCCTTAGCAATTTTCTCGGCCTTGGCAATGACCTCTTCAATGCCACCAACCATGTAAAAGGATTGCTCTGGGAGGTCATCGTACTTGCCATCCAACACACCCTGTCATACAGAATAAGAAAGGAATCAATAACCAACCACACAAGTGACAACTGCAGTGTTAATCACTGCAACAAGAATACAAACAAAAACAAGACAAGGGCATAACCAATCATGCTGTGCAAGCAAAAGTCAAACGGAACAGTACAGGTACGCAACAAAGCCACAGCTATTAAAAACAAAAGTCCTAACCTAAATAATAGAAAAATGGAATGCAAACAGCTCAAGTGACGATAAGCGTTTAGATCATATAGCTCATTGCACGACAATTCAAGATTCAGAAGAAACTAAATATTAGAATTCAAATTACCTTCCAGCATACAGATATTCAAGAAACAAATAAAAGGGTGCTAACACGATCCAAAAGATGCAATACACATATAAACACAAATAATATCAGAGAGAATATGATCAAAGCCTCAGATTAAATGAGAAAATAATACCTGGAAGCTGCTAATGTTCTCCTTCAATTCAACATATTTTCCTGGAGCACCAGTGAAGACTTCAGCAACATGGAAAGGCTGGCTTAAGAATCGCTGAATCTTGCGAGCACGGGCAACAGTCAATTTATCATCTTCACTAAGCTCGTCCATTCCCAAAATAGCAATGATATCTTGAAGATTCTTGTAGTTCTGAAGAACCTTCTGTACACCACGAGCAGTTTCATAGTGTTCCGTACCCAAAATAAGGGGTGACAGCATACGAGATGTAGAATCCAAGGGGTCAACAGCAGGATAGATACCAAGCTCGGAGATCTATTCAATATCATCAAAACCAAACTATTTAGTTGATGATAACAAAAACCTCTATGCAGAAGCTACTTCAAAAAATGCAATGAAATCAAACCTGTCGTGACAACACAGTTGTAGCATCAAGATGAGCAAAGGTTGTTGCTGGAGCAGGATCTGTCAAGTCATCAGCTGGCACATAGATAGCTTGGACAGAGGTGATTGAACCCTTTTTGGTTGTTGTAATACGCTCTTGAAGACCTCCAAGATCAGTAGCCAAGGTTGGTTGGTAACCGACAGCAGATGGGATTCGACCAAGCAAAGCAGACACTTCTGAGTTAGCCTACATGAAACATCATAATGTAAAATAAATAGTTATAACACAAGGTATACCCAAGAAAATATAAGATACACTCAACAAGCAGGCCAAAAGACATACTTGGGTAAAACGGAAAATGTTGTCTATAAAAAGAAGCACATCTTGCCCTTCAGCATCACGGAAGTGCTCAGCCACAGTAAGCCCAGTAAGACCAACACGAGCACGAGCACCAGGGGGCTCATTCATTTGACCGTACACAAGAGCACATTTGCTTTCACTCTAATATAGTGATGCAACCATACGTGAAAAGTTAGTAAGATAATCAGATAAAAGTATTAGACACAGCTGAAAGTGTCATGAACAGAATTCAACTCACCTGCTTCTCACCAAGCTTGATAACACCACTCTCAACCATTTCTCTATACAAGTCATTACCCTCACGGGTTCGTTCTCCAACACCAGCAAACACAGAGAAACCACCTAATCAATGCAATCAGTCAGCATTCAGCATAAAAAAGATAAAAGAAAAAGTTAAAAAGAATAAATTAAAAGCACATACCATGAGCTTTTGCAACATTGTTAATAAGTTCCATAATAAGGACAGTTTTTCCTACACCAGCCCCACCAAACAGCCCAATCTTTCCTCCTCTTTGATAAGGTGCAAGCAGGTCAACAACCTGTAAATAAAAATTCATGCAAAAATCAGTACCTGGGCATATAAACAGGGAGACAGGTAACCCAAACATCCAAAGAGAAGAGAAAATAATACGAAAGAGAAAAAGGAGAAAACAAACGAGGATAATACCTTGATCCCAGTAGCAAGAATCTGCTGCTCAGTTGATTGCTCAACAAAAGCAGGAGCTTCTCTATGAATAGGCAAATAATGCTCGGTTGCTGAGGAAATTAGCAATGTTTACTATCAGTAAAAACATTTCATGGGAGTTGCAGGGAAAGCCCTTATCTCCTAATCAGCTAATTGATATAAAAGATTAAAGGATTTATGGGTTCTTACTGAGGTCACCCTTCTGGTCAATAGCCTCGCCAATGACATTAATGATACGGCCAAGGGTAGCCCTACCAACAGGAACCTAGACGCAATCCATAAAGTACATTAGAAGACAAAGTAACATAGCATCATATGTCCACACAGTTTCACAACAAAAACAACTCAAGCCTACAAAGAGATACTGTACCAATTGAACTAAATCAAAAGTGCAATGACCATAGATTGATTTACGTATAATAATAAAAGCAGTATATTTGTTAGCATGATTTCTATTCATTATCTTGCTAAATAATGCCAAGATAAAACATCAAATCAATCTAGAAAAAATAATCTACCCAAACAAAATCATTAATTTGAAATGTATGTATCTTTCCAGATCCAGGGCATAACCCCGCGACCTTAATGAAAAAACAGATAATCAAATCCATATGCATAAGTAAAATTCAAGATTTCACGGAATCCCCAAATCGGGTACTAAATCAAAAATAAACACGTTAGCAGAAATAATGAGAAGCAACTTTGAAGAATTCAAGCGATGAAGATTCGATGTTTACAGTGATGGGGGAGCCGGTGTTGAGGACGCGCCACCCTCTAACGACTCCTTCAGTGGCATCCATAGCAATGGTTCGGACAACGCCCTCACCCAAATGCTGAGCGACTTCCAACACCAGTCTGGAGGAGTGATCCAGAACCTCGAGGGCAGTCAGGATCGGAGGCAAACCCTCGTCAAATCTGACATCAACGACGGCACCAATTACCTGGCAAACCTGTCCGATCGCGCCCTTCCCAGTGAACTCATCGGTGATCTTCCCACCACCGCCAACTTCCTTCTTCTGCGGAGGCGCAGAAGGAGGAGCGGCAGCAGCGGCAGACGCGGTGGCGTACTCCGCGATGCGGTTGAGCAAGAATCCGTGCGGCGAAGCGCGGTTGGTGGAAGAGATTCTGGACGCAGATGCGGCAATTGAAGGTTTGGATTGAGATCTGCGGAGAGAAGATCGAAGCAGAGACGAAACGAGTCTGCGTGAAGCCATCTTCGGAGAGAGAGGAAGGCAGAACAGAAGAGGGCTAGGGTTTGTGGAGTGAGGGAGTGACACTATATTCACATCCGAAGCCCTGGGTGATCAATTTATTAGTCTTCCGTTTTTGCCCCGATACTTTTAGTTTTTATATTTTTAACCCACTGTTTTCGTTTTTCAGAATTGAGTAGACACGTGGACTTCGTCGTTATAACTCTGTGGAACTGATTTATTCTCTTCTTCCTATTATGTTGTTTGAAAACAAAGTTTTGCTTTGACTACTTGTTTTATTTCTATTATTGTTTTGGCTTTCTCAACTGCATGTAAATAGGCCAAAATTTCTCCAACCTTGTTTTTAAAATCATTTTTAAAATAAATTATTTATAAATAATGTAAAATTTTAACTTTTTTAAAGGTACGAAACTAAAATAATACTTTTAAATTAAAAATTTAGCAAATGCATTTGTTTTTCGGTAGCCTAACCCATAAGAACTTCATGGTTAAGTGTGCGCGTGCCTAGAATAATTTAAGATGGGTGATCTTCTGGGAAGTTTTTGTAAGTTTCCTACATTTTTTTTCTTATTTAAAGTTGATTCTTTTAATTATTTTAAAAGTGTAGTAATTAGTTTTTAATAATAAAAAATATTTTTTATTAAAAACTAATTTTTATAATATTTATATAGATTCAAAATTAAAAAGTGATATGCTATATTCACTTAAATATTTAGTTTATTTTTACTACCATAATCGTATACTTGTATACTCATTCTAAAATAATTTGACTTAGAAAGGATAAAAACGATAGGATAAAAATGTTAAAAATAATGAATTATGAATAAAACTATTAAAAGAATGCAAAATTATAGACTTATATATAAAGTATATTAAAAGATTTAAATTAATAAAAATAATTAAATAATAAAAATAAAAAATGTGGAAGTATTATTAGATAAAATATAAATAATTTTTAGAAAAAAAATTAATTTAAAATTAAACTTTCAATAAATATCATGAAATAAATTATAAACCTAGTAAAAAATTTAATCAAATTTTTACTTTAAATAATTATTCACATTTCATTATAATATAATTTATATTATTAATGATTTAAGTCTGTTTTGTATATAAATTAAAATAGTAATTTTAATCTTTTTATCAATCTAATAATTTCGTTTTTAATATTTATCACATAACTCATCAATTTTAATAATTTTTTCCTCAATATCATATTTCCTCTAATCTAAACTACCTTATTTTCACATATATATATATATATCTCTTCTGATTCTTCAAAATCCAAGAAAAACATTCATAAACATAATTAAAAAACTCTTTCCTTTATGGTAATATAAATTATTAAAAAAATAAAAAACAAAATCTCATCGTACATAATGTAAGGGTTGTAAAACTAATAAAGGGGCCTTTGAACCTTATGTGGGGAGCCATACCCATCAGATCAAAGGCACATGACCTTAGCATGAGTCTTTCTCCTAAGTCAGTTTTCCACTCTGCCAACTTTTTCCTTCTCTCTCTAAAAACTCATCTTCTAAATATTGCTCTGTCTTCTCTCTAAAATACCACCATGTTGAACCGTTCAATTTTTGAATAGGTGTGCTCAAACGTTCACCGCGTCAAGGGCTCCGTAACGGACGGGTTCTTGTTCCAACCGGTAAGTCACTCTCTCCTTTTCTCCATGTTTCTAGCACCTAGGGCATTGCTATTTTACTGAATGCATGTCACTATAAGTGTTCTACTTCAAATTTGTGGTAAATTCTAGCCTAAAAAGCTAATTCTATCACCATTGGGTGATTTATAGGGTGTCTTTGAATTTTGCTGTGAGGAGCACTATATAGATCATCCCTGTCAAGTAAACTATGAAGTTTTCCAGGTAAGGGAGCTAATTATTTTTGTATGAATTTATTTTATACAAATATATGCAGGTTAAATGTTGAACTGTTGTGTTCTTGTGAAGCTCTACGATGTTAATTTTTATTGGATAATTATAACTGAGACTATGGAATTGTGCTTAAATAATTTATGCTTTGGTGTTGAACGTGACAATTATGTTTGTAAGTGTCTATGTTGAAATTAATCTGTTTTGGTTGAAATTGTTCTGGTTGGAAGGTTTGGAAGTAAGGGCTCTGTGATAGCATGTATATGGGCAGATACTGTTTAAAGGTTACTGTGAGGGGAAGGGTGATATATATAATTGGGTATTTGATGTCTATAACACTATAAAACAGTTTTAATAACTTAGATAATTAAATCATAACTTGTTCCAACTGGTAAGTCACTTTCTCCTTTTATCCACCGTTTCTAGCACCTAGGGCATTGCTATTTTACTAAATTCTAGCCTAAAAAGCTAATTCTATCACCATTGGGTGATTTACAGGTGTCTTTAATGTCGAAGGTGTATGCATCAGACTCACCTTCGGAGTTAGCACATGTGACTAGTCACAACGTAATGGACCAGGCTAGGGCTGCTCTATGATCAGGACGTGCCAACTTAGGTTTTTAGGTCCCTTCTATCCTACCAACAAAGAAAGGCTTTTAACAAGTTATGATTTAATTATCTAAGTTATTAAAATTGTCCTACAGTGTTCTAAACATCAAATACCCAATTATATATATATATCACTTTTTCCCTCACAGTAACCTTAAACAGTACATATACATGCTATCACAAAGCCATTACTCCTAAACCCTCCAACCAGAACAATTTCAACCAAAACAGATTAATTTCAACATAGACCCTTACAAACATAATTGCCACATGTACCCGTTCAACACCAAAGCATAAATTATTTAATCACAATTCCACAGTCTCAATTATAATTATCCAATAAAAATTAAAATCTTAAAAGAAATTCACAAGAACACACCAGTTCAACATTCAACCTGCATATATTTGTATAAAATAAATTCATACAAAAATAATTAGCTCTCCTAACCTGGAAAACTTCACAGTTTACTTGACAGGGATGATCTAAATAGTGCTTCTCACAACAAAATTCAAAGACACCCTATAAATCACCCAATGGTGATAGAATTAGCTTTTTAGGCTAGAAATTACCACAAATTTGAAGTAGAACACTTCTAGTGGCATGCATTCAGTAAAATAGCAATGTCCTATGTGCTAGAAACGGTGGAGAAAAGGAGAAAGTGACTTACTGGTTGGAACAAGAACCCGTTCGGTCCGTTACGGAGCCCTTGACGCGGTGAACGTTTGAGCACCACTTATTCAAAAATTGAACTGTTCAACATGGTGATATTTTAGAGAGAAGGCAGATCAATATTTAGAAGATGAGTTTTTAGAGAGAAGGAAAAAGTTGGCAGAGTGGAAAGCTGACTTAGGAGAAAGACTCATGCTAAGGTCATGTGCCTTTGATATGATGGGCCTGACTGCCCCACATAAGGTCCAAATGCCCCTTTATTAATTTTACAGGCCCTTACATTAATCATCCCATTAACACTACAATGAGTCATTTAAAAAATGTAATTGTTTTTTTACGTGGTAAATAATTAAAAATTAATAGACCTTCAATTATTTTATTCAAAATTTTATAAAAAAATACTAAAAAATAAAATTAAACATGGATTTGCTAACTTATATAACATCTTAAAGTTATCCTAAATTTTAGTTGAAAAAAATTCCTATTCATAAAAGAATACTTATTTTAAAAACAAGGGTATTTTAAATATTTTTATTTTTAATTTAAAATAATTTTTTTAAAATAATATTATTTTTGTTCAACTGTTTATTTGTGTTTCTTTATTTTTTCAAATAATTATAAATAAATTCAAACAAAATAGTTATTGTTTGTAAATAGATTAATATGTCACGTTTCTCTCTAGTTAATGAAAGTATTTTTACAATTATATATATATATATATATATATATATATATATATATAAAAAGGGGAAGAAATTATATATTATATATTTATAATGTATTTTACATTATTATTTATGTATTTTAAAAGAGGAAGAAATTATATTTACGTTATTATAAAAGGAGAAGAAATTATATATTATATATCTATGACATGATTGCGAGTCAATTTCGTTTGATATAGTTGTCGGTGTTGGAGACGGAGTAGAAGATCTTGACGCTGGTCTAATCGATGTAGAGAGAGAAAATTTGCCACCTGTCGAAGATGGAGGGAGAGGGGGCGACCTGATGATCGGAGGCGGAGATTGAGAAGAGGAAGTCCTTAATGAGAAACGTGACACAACTACCATGAAAGTTTGAATCAAATGTGGCACACCATTGTCCATGTCACATAAAATTTAACATCGTTGCTTTCGAAGGACTAAAAAGGAGTTTCTCAAGAAAAATGATCAAAGTGAAGTAAAGTTTGAAAGATGGATGAAACCCAAAAAGCCTTGATACTCGAAGGACTAAAAACATATTTAACCCTTAAATATGTTTAGTTAGTCAGAGATTTTAACATCTTATATTATTACATAAATTTCTTACATAAATAAATAACCAAGTTTATTGAAACATCCTACAAAGTTTCAAATTAAAAGTTAAAAGTTAAAAGTTACAAGTTTTAAGTTACAAATTATAGGTTATATGTTACAGGTTACAAGTTACAAGTCATATGACACAGATTACATATTACAGGTTACAAGTTAAAGGCTAGAGGTTATAAGTTACAAGTTACATGTTATAAATTACATGTTAAAAGTTAGAGGTTACATGTTACAGGTTACATGTTACATGTTACATGTTACATGTTACATGTTACAGGTTACATGTTACAGGTTACATGTTACATGTTACAGGTTACATGTTACATGTTACAGGTTACATGTTACATGTTACAGGTTACAGGTTACAGGTTACAGGTTACAGGTTACAGGTTACAGGTTACAGGTTACAGGTTACAGGTTACAGGTTACAGGTTACAGGTTACAGGTTACAGGTTACAGGTTACAGGTTACAGGTTACAGGTTACAGGTTACAGGTTACAGGATACAGGATACAGGATACAGGTTACAGGTTACAGGTTACAGGTTACAGGTTACAGGTTACAGGTTACATGTTACAGGTTACAGGTTACAGGTTACAGGTTACAGGTTACAGGTTACAGGTTACATACAGGTTACAGGTTACAGGTTACAGGTTACAGGTTACAGGTTACAGGTTACAGGTTACAGGTTACAGGTTACAGGTTACAGGTTACAGGTTACAGGTTACAGGTTACAGGTTACAGGTTACAGGTTACAGGTTACAGGTTACAGGTTACATGTTACATGTTACATGTTACAGGTTACAGGTTACAGGTTACAGGTTACAGGTTACAGGTTACAGGTTACAGGTTACAGGTTACAGGTTACATGTTTTAAGTTATAAGTTATAAGTTACAAGTTACATGTTACAAGTTACAAGTTACATGTTACAAGTTACAAGTTACAAGTTAAGTTACATGTTGCAATTTACAAGTTAAGAATTACAAGTTACAAGTTAGTAGTTAAAAGTTAAAAATTACAATATTACGGGTTACAAGTTACATGGTACACGGTACATGTTACATGTTACAGGTGACTAGTTACAAGTTACATACTACTAGTTATTACGAGTTACGGGCTATAGATTACAAGTTACAGATTATAGGTTATAAGTTACAAATTAAAAGTTACAAGTTACAAATTAAAAGTTACAAGTTACAAGTCACATATTACATGTTACAAATTATAAGTTAGATTTTAAAAGTCATAAGTTACAGACTAAAAGTTAGATGTTACAAGTGAAATTATAAATTATAGATTACATATTACATGTTACAAATTACATATTACAAATTACAGGTTAATTGTTTTTATAAAATAGCAACGTTTGATTCTTTAATAATAAATCATGTAATTATAAAAAGAAAACACCATGGTTTAAATAAATAACATTATCATTATTATTAAATATACTGTTAGAGTTATAAAAATATTGTCAAAGTTAACTAAATTGTCTACTATATCATTTCTAGGTCTGAGCCCAATGCTTCACTCCACACTTCTTCATGTCATAAATATATATATATATATATATATATATATATATATATATATATATATATATATATATATATATATATTGGAAAACATGCCACTGTCTCTCTAATTATTTTCCCTTCGTATTATTTCTTTAAATTTGTAGTCTCATTTTTTTTTTCAAAATTATATGTTACCCCAAATATTTCAATATCATTTTTACATGAAGGAATATATCTTTTAGAATAAATGTCTTTTTCTTCTTAAAACTTCTCATTTATTTTGTGCTAACGTTTTAATTTATTATTAATTCGACTAACTGAGAAAAGTGATATTTTCAATTAGTGTTGTTATTGTTGGATTTTGGTTCTTTGATTATATTCTCGTGTCTTTAGAATTGTGATATTTTGTTCACCTCTGTCTTTAACAATTGTTTGAAATACAAGCAATTTTCAAGTAAACAAAACTTTTGCAAATTGAATTTACTTTATATGACAATATATTTACATGTATTATTAAATATGTAGAAGTTTCCAATGAAGTATTATTAACTATCATAGATAGTGTGTTTTCTCCGAGTTTGTAGTTGAATTTCAAACTTGTAAACATGATAACATAGACTTAATTTGGTCTTAGGATTAATAGATTTAATTTAAATATGATTTGCATAACATATGGTTGTAACCAGTGGGAAAGAAAAACATGAAAGAGAATGATAGTGCGGAAAAGAAAGAGAGGAGCAAAAAGTTCGTGGGAATAGTTTGAGTGAAGAAATGAAAAGGGTGGTTCACATAGCAGGGCCCATGATGTAGTGAACAAAAGCTTTGATCCACCAACATTTAGAGGGAACAAATTGCATTTTCAAACCTGTTTTCTCTTTCGGTTACTGCTTCGCTATTCATCAGCGAAGTGGAATCTGAGGTTCGCTGCACACAAGGAGGACGCAGAAATTCAGGTTCCAGTTTCTCATAATCATACCTTCATGTTTTCATATTGAGTTTAATTTCTATGGATGATTAATATAATTTTCTTAGTGTTATTGAATTACAAAATCACTATGAAATCTTAGTGGTAACTAGTAGGAGAGAACAAAATGGAAGATAATTTGTTAGCAAAAGGAAGTGAGAAGCAGAAAGTTACATGGGATGTTTTGGGTGAAGAATCAAAAAGATCATCAGAATAGCAGGACCTATGGTCAATACAACTACCACATATTATCCATATCTCTACATATTCCTAATGATGCTCAAAGGTAGTAATTAATCACTGAATCGACTCCAATGAAATCGAATGCTTTTAGTGATTAAGTATATATTCTTTATCGGCGATTTCTGTCATGTTACTTTCCTCAAATTCATCTTGATTTTATTTCCCTAAGTGACTCAGTTCAATCTCAATCTGTACACGCTAACAGACGGGAATGGCTAGTGGACCAGAAACTATCTGTGGACTATATGGTGCTCAGTCTTATAAAAAGTTTGGTGTGCAAACATACTCTGCCATATTCTCTCTCACAATCGTTTGTCTTCCCCTGACTTTCTTTTGGAGCAGCATGGAAAAGATACTAGTTTCCATCGGCCAGGACCCTCTTATTGCACATGAAGCAGGAAAATTCATTATCTGGCTTCTTCCAGCACTTTTTGCATATGCAATTATTGGACCGATAGTTCGATATTTTCAATGCGAAGTCTGATTCTTCCAATGCTTACAAGTTCTTGTGTCACTTTATGATACCTCTTTGTTTGGCTTTTGTGTTTTTCTTTTATTGTACATGGGATCCTGCATGTGCAAAAACGCGTGCACCCATATCTATGGAGCTGTTCCAAGGAATTTTGGAGTTCCTTCGCTTTGCGATCCCTTCTGAAGTGATGATTTAGTGATGAATACACACACACACACACACGATTATAAATTGTTTAGTTTTCCGAAAGGGTAATGTTTTTTCATGTAATATTCATTTTAGCCTTGAATGGTGGTCGTTTGAGCTGCTTATCTTTCTGTCTGGGTTGTTTCCAAATTCACAACTTAAAACTTCAGTTATATCTGTTTGGTATCTTTGCTACACTCATTTCTTATTTTCAACATGTCATTTAAGAGTTATAAGGTCATCCTTGAACTTCAACTCACGGTCTAACATTTTTGTAAGTTAGCGCGATTCAACTCACGGTCTAACAGTCTTTCTTCTACAGTCTCAACACTATTTGCACTCTCTTTGCAATACCTTTTGGAACCTCTGCTGCAGCTAGGTGACATCATAAACAGTTCTTTCTAACCATTTTGCATGTCACAATCTGTACATCATAAACCAATTATCTTTCCTGTCTAATTGTGTAGCAGAAGGATTTCAAATGAATTAGGAGCTGGAAATCCACATGCTGCCGTGTTGCTGTGTTGGCTGCAATCTCTTTTGTAATCACGGAGGCAAATATAGTTAGCGGAACCCTCTTTTTCCCTCGCGGTGTTTTTGGTTATATTTTCCGCAATGAGAAGGAAGTTGTTGATTATGTCACTGCCATGGCTCCTCAGGTTTGCGTTTCTGTTACACTGGACAGCATACAAAGTGTTCTCACAGGTAAAATCCCCTTTCCTCGTCTATTGCTTAAGCAAATTTTATATTGAAGAGAGGCGTTGTCTCAATTTACTTTACAAATTTTGGCTAGGGGATGCTAGAGGTTGTGGATGGCAACATATATGTCAATCTAGAGGCATTCCGCCTCTGGGATTCCTGTTGCTGCCTCGCTGGCATTTTTGGCTAAAATGACAGGAAAAGGACATTGGATTGGTGTATAAGTCGGTGCTTTTGTTCAATTTATTCTACTTTTTACCATAACAAGTTGCATAAATTGGGAACAGCAGGTATGTATGTTGCATACACTTATTTTTCTAAATAGACTGTTCTTTTATACTTGATTAAATAAGACTAACTGAATATCAAGATACAGAGAGTGGGGCTTTTATACTCTCTTGTTGATTAAGGAGGGGATTAGGATGTCCCCATTTCACACAAATTTCGATTTCATTTCAAATCCATGTTTTTCTCTTGAATCCAATTGCATGTGGCTAATATTTGCGAATGAGATTTGAGAAAAACTTATGAGTCTCGTGGACTGAAAATTTGTGGTTTAAGGCACCTCTGGTTCTGCCTTCGTGTCCAAGGAAAATGGATTGAAGTTCTATTTGGGATTTGATCAATTTCTGATTTAGAGCTAAATATATTGGTTGTTCAGGAATTTTTATTTGAATTCTCTAATATGATTCAGAAAACCTCAAAGTTTTTCCACATTTTATACTTTTCGAACATTACGAATGACAATTTTATTTAATAACTAAACAAACTGCATACTAACTTCATCTTACACCAAAGTCCAGTTCTCAACTTATGAACTTAAAAGCACTCTGATATAATATATAAAAGAAGCATACACTATAAATATGAAGGTAACTATTCCAGAGTTGATATTTGTATGAATGATTAATTACATGAGATTGTTGTTTATGGACATCCGGAAGTACCATTGTCAGGTGACGGTGGAGCATAGGCAGAAGCATCAATACATTTGTTATATGGTTACTTGGTATCAAATATATGTTACTATGAACTAACTACTCAACTTTCATGAAACAAATTAACATGTTGCAACTCTAGTACGTGTCGATACAAAATGTTTATGTACCTAGCCTCAGTGGTTTGGAGAAAGAGGATAACCAAACAACACATGAATGCAAGAAACCACAACAGCTTCATTCTTTCCTATCTTATCTGATAATGGACTTCACCCCTGAACTTTTGTAGAATGGTTCTGGTAAAGACGAGGTATATAGGACTTCATTCAGCATCTTGGTGTTCAAAAGTCAGAACTCTTATATATTTATGATAGTCATATTGAAACTTCATGTTTGCTGCCACATACAGAACCTAACACTGTCTTCAATTCCAGAAATTTGTACGCAAATTATGTATAATTTTTCTTACAAATACAAAAGAGAGAATAGAAGAAAGAGAAGTGTGCAGAGCAACGACCCAATCCACAAGACAAAACATAACTTTGTTTATGCATGAAGCTCAAGTTTCCCGGTCTAAAGCGAAGCATTAACTTATATATTTTTTAAGGCGATGGTGATACTACGTTGTTGTCTTAAAATATTTTCTTGAACTGCCTTCGTTTTCAAGAGTATTCGTTGTGCTAATCCTTTCGCTCTCTGTTTGACAATGTCCAACAAAAACGAATTGAAGAAAATGAATAGCATGATTACAATGAGACCGCAATTATCCAAAAATAAAATAGCCATGGAAAAATGGAAATCCATAGAATATTGACATAGCTTCTTATAATAATGATATTCTTTTAGTATTATGCATAGTATACTATTATTACACGGATTTTAAAAGTTAAAATGAAACTATTTTTTCGTAATAAATAGTTAAGCTAATTAAATATGAAAAAGAAAACTAACTGTAATTGTATTTACTTTTATAAAATTAGACTTGGAATGCTCATTGATATGATTACTTTAAGAAGAATAAAAATATAAAAACTCGTAGCTATGCACATTTGTAATTACTTAAAAAAGTAATATTTTGATACACTAGCAACTTAAAATTGAGATTTAATCAATTTTTTAATTATGAAAGTAAAACCAAGTATAACTCCAACTTAAAATAGTAAAATTAAAAAGTTGATAATATGCAAGTTTTATATTATTTCTCAATTATAAATCATAATTAAAATAGAAAATACCAAAAAGTTAATAATATGAAAATCATATTATTTGTTAATTCTAAATCATTTGTGACAAATTTATTAATTTTTACAATACTTATTTTAAAATTATACTGAGAATAATTTTGTGTTGATTTGATGATAACATGAAAGTTTATACGTTAAACTCAAACCAAAATCTGTTTAATCATATTTTTACAATATTAAAATAATTTTATTATGCAACAAGGTAACCAACCAGACTCATCATCTTCGTTCCAACTCCATGGGACAAGACAGCGAATAAAAACATGACACGTGGAACTCTCATTATCCTTAATTCACCAGTGGTGCAATTTATCATTACCCGCCTGTTCCGCCGCCTCTTTGTATTCTGACCGAACCCTCCACGTGACCTCCCCACAACAAAACTATCATCAAAAAACACCATGTCACTCTTTATCTCACCGTCACCCTCGCTTACCCTCCACCCCCATGCGTACGTTAGCCCCTCCATGTCCGTCCTACGCCGCCTCCATCTAAACCTTCGCTCCAGCCGCCGCCGCCTCGCCACCGTTTCCGCCGCTGTTCGTCAGGACACTACCGTCTGGACCCCAGCCCCACTCTCCGAGGTCGAGCCCGCTGCCGAGTCGCTCTTCCACGTCGCCATCGACGTGTCTGACGCGCCTGACCTCGCCGCG
Source organism: Vigna umbellata (assembly GCF_029865625.1). Lineage (NCBI taxonomy): Eukaryota > Viridiplantae > Streptophyta > Magnoliopsida > Fabales > Fabaceae > Vigna > Vigna umbellata. The sequence continues at coordinate 38,602,937 of NC_142170.1, forward strand.
TCCCACACAATCGCCGGGCAGTACCTCCAGCTCCGCGTGCCCGACTCGTCCAAGCCCTCGTTCCTCGCCATTGCATCGCCGCCGAAGCTGGCCGCGAAGCATGGCGTGTTCGAGTTCCTCGTGAAGAGCGTGGCGGGGTCCACCGCGGAAGCCCTGTGCGCGTTGAAGAGAGGCGATGTGGTTGAACTAAGCCAAGTCATGGGAAACGGATTCAACATCGATCTGATCGAGCCGCCCGAGAAATATGGAACCGTTATCGTCTTCGCCACTGGATCTGGAATTAGGTCAGTGTGCAAATTACCGTTTTACCCTCGATTTTTGTTATCTATTTAAAATTTTCCATTTCTTTCATTCCTTCTTAGAACATTGAATTTATGTGGTTACAAACTCATGCTGCATGGAAAATGAAGTTTTAATTGTTGTAGTTTCTTCAAGATCCTTGATATCATGCAAAATTCTTCAGTAAATGCGATTAAGTAGATCCAAATTGCAGCGCATAGACCTCAAAAACTTTCATGTTACAGTTGCAATTGTTGTTTCCAGCTTTTAAAAACCTTTATGTTACAGTAATGGATTCTGTTCGGATAAATTTGTCTATGAACAATTGCAGGAGAAGAAAATAAGCATTAAACTGAATTAAGCTTCCTTAAAGTAAAACTTATGCACCTCAATTTTTGGAGGAGCAAAATGAAAAAACTTCTAAAATGGTTACATGAATTAGGATTGTTTACACATATTTCTTCACAAGGACTTTAGAAGAAAAAAACAAGAAAAATGAAATAAAATTAGTTTTTCCTGATGTTAAAATTAGTTAATACATAAACTACTTTTTAGAAGATTTCTCTAATTTCATTTTTTTTCTCGTAGTCTTTATGGAGAAGTTTGTTTAACAAGACTTTTACTATATATTTTTTTTTCTTGTGAAAGAAGCTCAATTTATACTGGTTTTTTTTTCTCTCGAAATGCTTATAGGAAAGTTTAACATAACCTTAATCCTTGATTTTGCTTGTATTGGTCTGACCGTTTACTTTGTTGTGTGCAGTCCAATTCGGTCTCTAATTGAATCGGGGTTTGATGTGGGGAATAGGTCTGATGTAAGACTATATTATGGGGCCAGAAACCTACAGAGAATGGCTTATCAGGTTATTTTAATTGTTTTTTTTATCTTGATGAAAGGAAAGGTTGAACTACTTTTAATCAGAGCTGCTTTAATAGCAATGTTGTTTTATCTTATAGGATAGATTTAAAGACTGGGAATCTTCTGGTGTAAAGATTGTTCCTGTATTGTCTAAACCTGATGATAGTTGGACTGGGGAAACTGGCTATGTTCAGGTAAAGTGCTTGAGCTCGTAGGATGAAGTTTCACATTACTTCCTTCACAGACAATGATTCTTTGCACACGGTTGTATTCACAGGCTGCATTTTCAAAGGCAAAGCAGATATCTAACCCACTGGCAACTGGTGCCGTACTTTGTGGGCACAAACAGATGACCGAGGTGTGTTCTTAGACCCCAGCTTGTCAGTCGGTATAGTTATGAGACGTGTTTGTTGTGTGTTTTAACTTTCCATTGGTGCAACCTTCTTGTCAATTACCACTATCTTTCCTATTTATCTTATAGGAAGAGCAGGAGTTCTAACAATTCTTTTAAATAAGAAGTGAGACTAACAAAAAATTGTGATTTCCAATAAATTTTATCAGGCTAAGAAAGATTATATTGACATGTAGAGAAAGAGAGAAAGACATAATAATGGTTGCTTTGAGGAAACCAACATCCCCGAAATAGCACTCGATTAGGAAGAAAATTAGCATTTAGGCTATTAAATGTTTCCTCCTTAGTAGAACCAAATGACTAAAGTTTAAATAATTACAGAAAATAAATTTAAAACAGTCAGGTAACTAAAAGCAAATGAGTTACATTCTACTTGTTTTCATTCTCCTTGGATAACAATGAAAACCTATATGGAGAATAAGAGAAAGATCCTAATGTTTTCATTCTCCAAGATATACTGAAAAGACAAGGTAATCTCCACTAGTCATGCACCGTGTTGATTACATTCTACTTCCTTTCTTCTCCTTACCCTGGCCTCTGATTTTTTATCTTCTAAAACTTAGTGAAAGGGTTGTGCAACTAATAAAAAATAAGGTTCATTTCGACAAACTGGCGTTATTTAATAAGATGGCATTTGAGTACATTAGCATTCTACCACAATTGTATGTGCCTTTAAACTGGACTCACTCAAATAGGATTTGGTTGCTATGCAAAGCAATGACTTCTATATATTGAATGGGCTATGGTGAGTAAGAGAGAGAGAGAGAGAGGGAGGGAGAGGCTGCTCCATAGTCTTGTGGGAAAGGGATATGCAACATTGTTAACATTGTTGTCTACAATACAAATAACTATTAGATCTCTTATCAGTGTTTTTAAATGTCAACTATAGTTGTAGGGTTGGTGGATTTTTTGCCAGTCATCATTGGCAATTTGTGAAGGAGAGCCTTCCATTGGAACACCACAGGCCACAATGTCATGTTTATATGACCCAATTTTGGTCTTCTGTTGTATTTTGCCATCGGTCATTGACACACTGTATGTTATCCATGTTGCTAAGAAGGGTAGCCCATGTTTTTACAGTAAGGTGTGTCTCTAGTAAGGAGGGAGGACAGGCAAGAAATAAGGTTAATAGAAATAGGAAAGAAAGATATGAAGTCAGTGAAAATAAGTGAAAATATATATATATATATAATATATATATATATATATATATATATATAAAGATGTTTGGTAAGAGAAATATTAAGACTTAAGAAATCATTTTTAGACGTCATTTCGGTGAATCCTAAACCCAATTATCTTGGGCCCATTAAATAATGCAGGTCCATTAACTTGCTGGTCAATCCACACGGGATTTCAGAGTAACGGGGAGTGTCAAATATTTCGTTGCTCGTTTTCTTTGTCTTGGTTCCAAATCCATAACACTTGAATACATTATTGTTACAGGAGGTGACGTCAATTCTTGTTGCTGATGGAGTATCTGCAGATAAGATATTGAAGAACTTCTGATAAAAGTGGAGTTTGGTTAGTGTTGTATCATTTTTGAATTTGAATTATACTCGATATTTGTTCACTGCCTTTGCTGTGTATCAAGCATCTCAGCATGGAATGTATAATAAAGAACAATTTTGGATTAGTCTACACTATTTTGGGGGTCCAAATATTTGACAGATATACCGGGTCTAGGAAAGTTGAGTAAAATTTCCAACGGTTTGATTGTTGCACTATTACATTGATGTATTAATAATGCCTGTATTATCACGTCGCAAGTTGATATATGGGCATTAAAGTTGGCACTGAGTCTCTAGTTAAGTTAGCCTAGCATAGCTTCCGAACATGAACTTTTGTTGTGTAACTTCTTCATAAACTCAGATCTGGATTAGCGACAGAATAGACCATTTTTACAATGCGACTGTTTTTTTTGTGTTTTGGTTGTTACATACAAACTAATATAATTAGATAACATGCTTAAATAACTAAACGTAAATATTGGACCAACTGTTAAACTAATGAATAGAACGTCTGCGAGTTTCGTTCCTTTAACATGGAGATCAAATATCAGTAGTGTTCAGGATTAGGAAAGGAAATTAGATGACTAATATTGTATTCAAACGAAACAATTTTAACTATTTCTTCTATAACTAAAATGAACTCGTCATATCATCAAATAGAGACACTATTTCATATGTCTTCTCTATCAACATACCTGCCCGTTCAGCGACTTCATGACTCTTTCTGAGATGATAAAAGATGCAGCAATGTAAACAGATTGACGACGCCCTTAGATACTACTGTTGACAGTTCTGTCTCGACCCACAAAAGCTCAACTAAACAACATACAACGCCTATAACCAACTACAGAAAAAACACAAACCCTTGAGAGTTTTCTTTTGAAACCATCAAATATAGCTGTTAATAGCTGAAAATAGGTCAAATTAACGTTATCAGCCAACAATAACCAAGTGCAAAGTTTCAACAATCAATAACTATCAAATATTACATTCGACATGGCAATGAAATGTCTAACTTTAATTTGAATGTCAATTCCAGTAATGAACAACGACAGACAACAGGATAGATTCCAAATAATCAAACAATTTGGTCATCATTATTCTCATCCATAGCTCTACTTTCATGATGATCACCATCCTTTTTCTCGGTTTCCGTTTTGTCAAATTGCTCATCATACTTGTCATTAGATTTCGGGGAGTGCTGCCGCCTGTGATTTCTCTCATCATCCAAGTGGTACCTGTGTTTGTGGTGATGGTGGTGGTGATGACGATGATGGCGACTAGGCTTCTTATGCATTGATCTTTTGTTTTGATCTTCAGAATTTTCTTCTAATGACTTTGATCTGCTTCTTTGAACATTACTGTTATAATCGGAATCAGACGACCTCAGCTCCACGTTATGTGATCGCTTATGATGTTTATGGTGCCTGCTGTGGCCTTTCTTTCGTAGAGCATCGTCACTTTTATTACTTGACAAGTCAGATTCACTACACTCTGATCGTCGATGGCGTTTGCTATGCTTTCCATGATTTCTTTTCCGAACCGTACTTTCACCTTCGTCAGAGTCACTTGAATCTGATCTTGAACCTCGATCTCTCAGCCTCTTGCTCTGCTTCTTCTTTCTTCTCCTCTCCTCCTCAAAGCTACTCTCGGAGTCATCATTACTAAAATCACTAGACTCTGAAGACAATTTCTTTGTTTTCCTTTTCGAACTTTTTTCTTTCCTTTTCTCATGGTCACCAGAGTCATAGTGAGAATGCTTCCTGTGCTTCCTATGAGATCTTTTACTTGTCCTATTACTCTCATCATCACTGTCATAATAACTGTCACTATCAGAAACTGACCTTTTTCTATGCTTTGTAACCTTAAGTTTTCTCTCTTTGGCTTCAGCAGCAGCTTCCAGCTTCTGCTCCCATTTCAAAGGGGCTTCCTTTCTCTCCATGATCTTCTTTTTCTTCTCCTCAACCATCTGGATGAATCGTTTGGTGTCCATTTATACTCCAAAACCAACACAAAAACTGCATTTGGATCAAATGATGACCGGAAGTGCATCTCACAGAAGAGAAAAATCAAAGTTAGTTCGACAATCAAATCAAATAATTATATTGAATACTTCCAAAGGATTAGAAAAACAACTAAAACGATACTTTGCATTTCTTATACGTTATCCATGAAAATTCTTAGAGACTTGTTCTTAGCAAAAAAAAACAGAAATTGTTATCAAAGGACACTGATAACATGAAATATCACATACAAAATACTCATTATGTTAAGACCTTGCCCTCTTTCAGAGAATTAATAAGAGCATGAAAGATGTGACCCTTCATCCATCTAGCTAACCAGTTATAATCTCAGTTTAAATTTCAAGGCTTATTCCAACAAAAAAGGATACTTACTCCGAAAATTTCTATTACCATAACTACAAGCAGCACTAATATACAGGCATTGCTCACTAAGTTACAGTAAAGACAGTGATGATGGGTGAAATTCAAGAATTCAAAAAATGAGAGGAGACAGAGTCCAAAAAAATGCATGAGTGTATGATATAAATCAAACTAAATCTAGTACAAACATGGCAAAGACTAACTTTCTATGAATTATTTTGTCAAACCTGGGAGAAATGAAGCACAAACAATAACCGAGTCTCATTAAACAAGTATAATTCCCCTCAATATTTTACAGAATTCTTAACTGACAGAACCAACAAAGTTAAATTGATCTGATTCCTACATTTCTCCTTAACAAAAGAGAATCCACACTAGTGATATCGGTAGCAGATGATTTTAGTCTCCCAAAACCTTGCAGCAGATGGCGGACGTGTAGTTGAGTTAGACAGAAACAAGAACAAGGTTGAGCGGTAGAAGTCAGAGAATCAAGGCAAAATGATGAGGGTAAGTACTTGCAGCTGAAAGCTAACCGAAATAGCACACCAGAGGTCAGTGGTCAAATTGTTGGGTGTTTGTGGGATGTGCAAATTACTAATATGATTTTTTTCAGGTTTTTAATTTAAAGCTCATAGCCAGGGTGGGATTTTAGGGATTGGAACTGAATTCGGACTAGGGTGAGGTCAGTTGGCACAAACCCATAATTTCTTGTTTACTTTAGATTTTCCAACAATCATTTTAGGCTATATATTTGTTCTTCTTCGACAATGGAGTTAAAATCAGGAAAAAAAAAGGCTAAAACAATCATAAATCTAGTATGATTTTACAAAAAAGTCATATAAAAATCCATATAAATGCAAACTGGTACATACAAACCATATTCCAAAAATGTCATCCAAAAGTATTCATAAGAGATAACCCATAATTCATCTTCAATTAGTTCAGTACTGTGAACAAGGAAAGAGAATAACAGGTGGGCGTGAGTTAGAAAAGAGAGGCTGCGTTCAAACAAAAAACAGTAAAAGCCAAAACACTAAAACCTGATAACAACAGCAAATAGAAAAACAAATTCAAGAAAAATTAAAGAACAATGAAAAAACGGTGGCTAAGACAAAAAATAGAACTTCAAACAGCAATGGCGTGTGGAAACTTGCTAAGACAGAATAATAGAACAGCAGTTAAGGTTCTTGAGAAGCAGCTGCCTTGCTCTTCGTAAAAAGGGATGGCAGTCAACAAAGAAAAGATTCAACCATCACTAACTTTAAAAGTAGGTCAAGACTGGGCCCAAAATTTAAAACTGGGTCTCATTGTGAAATCATTGGATCAAACAATAAACCTTGAATCTCAATTTTAGAACAAATACATTCTGACTAAAACTTCACGAGCAATAAGATCTGTTCAGAGGGATTAAAATTGTTAAATCACGCACTTCTACAATTGCAATCCCAATTCTAACAACCATGTTCACCGATAAAGAGAACTGTAACACATGGATCCTTCTGGCTAGACAAACATTTCTATCTACTTGGGGTTTTAGTTTAAAGATAAATAAATAATCATTTTTCTAAACACTTGGCGTGATATTGACAAAAATTTTAAAAACAACACAATTGAAGAAAAAAAGACAACATATATTGATCAATAGTGTCATAGCAAGCCAGTGGACGTTGCGTAAATGATAAACCACGGGAAAAAAAATCTTTTTGTCAATATCCTCATTCACGATCAAATAATCATGATTTCAAAGACAAACAAATTTCCCAGGATATTCTCTCCTTCCTTTCTTACCTTATATGTGAAAGAAGAAACCCCGCAGCAGCAGTCTACCCCGAATCGCGTACGGATAAATCAGCGCCTGATCAAAGTAAATCAACAGTTGATAACTAAAACAAATAAGAAACAAGAATCGCGACTAATGAGTCATAAAAACAAAAGGAAAATGAAGAGAAAAAACGAAACATGGATAGAGCAGAGAGAGCTGAAATTGAAAGAGAAGTGGCAATACCTGAAGGAAGTAGTAGAGGAAGATAATCGAAATGAAGATTGGGATTTAGGGTTTGGGTTGGGGTAGGGTTGCTGCGTGCTCCTTCCTTCCAGAAAGATCCAATACGAAGAAAAACAGCTATGTTTTGGACTACATATATAATATATAATAATTCGATTTATAAAAAGGTTTTCTATCATCTTGAACCGGACCGGATTCTTTCACGCGCACAAACCCGCTGGTCGGTGACCACGCGGACGCGGTTCACGCCACAAGTAGTTTTATTGTTTCCTGAAAAATAAACTTTATATATATATATATATATATATTAATCGATCCCACCCATATCTACAAGTTTAAAATAAAATCTTCATTTGAGGCACAGTAAACACGATCAGTGTAATTTAATTTAATTAGTACTAATAAAATTGAAGAACTTTTTCTGAAATATTTTAGTGTGTTTTTAGATAAATGTATTTAAAATAGTTAAATGTTATTATTATGTTTGGACTGTAAAAAACAACTCAAGGTAACGTTCGATAATATTTTACTCTAAAAAGAGTTACTCTTTAACAATTTTACACTTGCAGGAAAAGGGTTTAATAGTTTCCGTTAAATGTTAAAATATGGTTGTCATTGTTGTTATGATTTTCTTTAAATGTTCCGTTTTTAAAGAATAACTTTTTAAAAAGATTTATTAAAATATTATTTCTCTAAATAGATCTATTGAAATATTATATTTTAAATTTACTTTTTTAGATGGGATAAAAAATATTAAAAAAACTAAAAATTAAAATTATAGAAAGATAATTTAAAATAATTAATTATAAATATTGAATATAAAGTTTAGTTGCTCCAAAAAAATGAATAAAATAAAACAATAATTTTACATTTTTAAATTAAATTTACTATTATTAATTTTATGAAAAAATAAAACATTATAACTAAAGATATTTATCATCAATTATAATAATTAAAATTGTAAACTTATTTTTTATTTTTTATTCATCTTTTTCTACAAGTTATTATAAAAATAATAAATTTATTTTAAATACATTATAAAATTATAAACAACGTCTCTTTCTTTAAAATCTTTTATATTTTGTTTACGAATGAGAGTGATTGAGGAGATGTTAGAGAATTTGAAGATAAATTTTTTTATTTAAGTGGATTTGAAGGTAGGTAAGAGTGGATTTAGAATAACTTTTTTTATTAATGTGTCACGTCAATTAAATCCAAACTAATTCTCACAAACTTTACTTCACTTCTAAATTCATTCTCACTTACTTTCAAATCAAATAAACAATAATTTCCTCCAAATTTATTCAAGTGAACAAAGTCTCAGATAGATTCAATACAAGATTATTTTTTAAAATGGACGGAATTTCATTTCTTAACAGATAATTTGATGTTTGATGTTTAAAATTCTTTCAAAATTTGACTTCTCAAGGACCAGACCGTGAGAAGTTGTCTTTTTTTGTAAAAGAGGAAAAAGTTTTAAAACTGAGCGTTGTAAAGTGATATAAGAGAAAAAAATATTTACAATAAATAATTAAAAATACAGATATTAACTTTTAATCACTTTGAGAAAAAAAATAAAAAATCATTTAAGGAAGAATAAATTTTAGTTTTGAAATATTAATTTTGTAAACGGATCAAAATTTAAAAGATGAATTAATTTTGCGATAATATTCAAGTTACTAAATTGTCTTCTAAGGTGTATTTTAGTTAGGAATTCGTGTATCTGTTTCCTATAATTTGTTTTGTGAGTTCTTTTGCATATAAAAATGACATGAAGCGTAAATGAAGCAATGGATAAATTAGAGATAAAGATGAAGGTGGAGAAAACTTATTGTAATAATGTAAATTGTAAGAAAATAAATAAATGAAGATAAAAGAAAATTTGACAAAGAAAATTTAGGAAAATTGATAATTCAAACTTTTACATTTATTATTGGATTTCTTATATTTCTTCTCTTAAACTTTGTAGAGTTTTTTAATTGTATTAACAAATTGTCACTCATATTTTATAATTGTTCGATCTATTTGTATTTTCTCCTGTTTTTTTACATTTAAACTAAAATAAAATAAGAAAAACTTACATATAACTGTGATAATTATTTTAAAATGGTCCATGTTATATTAATCGTGTTTATTTTCTTTTTATTTATAATGGTTATCATATTTTGCTTTATTTTTAAGCTTTATTCATTTTTTAACCTTATATAACGCATATCTTTCTTAATACTTTCCTTTATGATGCATTAACTAATAAACTCTTTGTTATCCTTTATTTACTTTGATAATTATTCTTTGGATCTTTTTCTTCAACATGTGTTTCTATACATTCCTTCACTATTTGCATCATATCATTCCTTTTATCTCCTTACCTCGATTATCTATTTAGATTTTTTATTCACAATTTTTTTATATCATTAACAAAAAGTATTAAAATTTATTGAACAAATTATACAAAAGAAAATGTATTTTTTTTCTGTTGAATTATAGTTTCGTTTCAATAGTTTTAATTGAAATCATCAACTCAAATTAACGTGACACTTGGTTTTGTTTGATTAATTTTATCACTCAAAATAATGTACCCAATCACGTTCAAAGCTATATTTATCATTCAATTGTCTCATATGAATTTTAGTTTTGTGATATTAAATTTGGAATAAAATTTATTGTTCACGTAAGTAGATAAATCTATGTAAAACACTCTTATACCACTCAACCTTAAAAAAAGAGTTTACAAGTTATTTTACTTATATATTATTCATCTTGTAATTTTTAATATAAGACTTCTAACTCTATTTAATTTATAATAATCTATTTCTGGTAACTATGTATTTGTACCAAATGGAACATACTTTCCTTAAATGAAATAATTTTAATACAAAAAACCTTTAAAATTTGAAATTAGTCACTTATTTTATATGATAATAGTCACCAATATCAACCTAACTTTAGTAATATTGCTTTTTTTTTAAAGAAAAATATTTTAGATATTTGACACCATAATCTCTTACAAGAGATCAAAACATTATATTTATGAAAAAATAGAAGGCAATAAATTTGAGTTACTCTACTTGTTTATTGTCTATCTTATTTGATTATAATCAGGATGGTAAAAAAATTCACGTCCGCAAATATCTATGAGTAAAATCTGCGACAGATAATTGATATCAGCGAATATTTACTATATGTGGGTTGTGAGTATTTAAATACTCGCTTCTAAATAGATCGGATGTTGGTATTACACTATTCAAACCGCGGATACCCGTTATCCACTAAAAAGTTGAAATTACGTTTTTATCCTTAGATTTTATTATTTATTCTCTTTGTTACTTTATGCATCTATGCAATAACCTCTTTACTTATCCATTCACTTTGGATATATGTTTTAAACATTATTTTTGTATTTCTTTTGCAATTTAATTTGGATTTCATTTAAAAACTTATAAGATAATTGTTTTAAAATATTCACGGATTGAAAAAATTCATTGATTTCTTTTATGCAAATATCCAGCTGGTAGTATGTTGAGTAATAGGTATAGTTTTATCCGAAGAATAAGATTACAGGTAATACACTTTAGATTTTACTTTCTAAGGTTCTTTATTTTTATAATTAATCGTTATCGAAAAATTGATCTGCATCATGACATCATATATGTTGTTTCTAAAGTTGCCCTATAAATGTTTTAGAAGAACAAGGTGACAAAGGTTGAATTTGGAATGCCGGTCAGAGAAAGTGAAGGATGGAAAGAAACCAGAAATACCAAATTTCTGCACAACCTTAATCGTTAAGAATTAATCTCGATTTAATATATTTGAAAAGATTAGTTTCTGATTTCTCCGCGTCTGACCGAAATTCTAAACCCTCTCACGGGGCATGCAGTTGATTGGTCACAGTGTCACTGATCCACCTCCTACAGAGGAAGAGGTAATTAGCGTATTGGCTTAAGCAAAGCTGTTTTGGTTTCCTTCCGTTCGCTCATTCTCAACGCTGTAATCAATCCAAACTTTCTCGAATCTTCTTTCCGACCCATGGCCGCGTCGCCGTCGTCCTCCACAGCGGCCTCGGCCAACATCGTGCTCGCGATCTTCGAGAAGAAGACCAATACCGTTGATATGTATCGCCCCCTCCGCAATTACGTGGCGTATCACTACTCCGAGCGCGAAGCGCAGAACGTCGAAGACGATCTACAAACCCTAAAGCAACTTCGCTACGAAATCGAACGTCACCTCGATCCGTCCCTGCCGGCGCGCCGCGATGTCCTCCAAACCTACTTCAAATCTCTTTGCCTTGTTGAGACGCGCTTCCCAATCTCCCCGGACCCTGACCACGTCAACGCCCTCACCTTTGTTTGGTTCGATGCCTTCAAGCCAAAGCAGAAGGCCTCGCAGCAGAACATCCACCTCGAGAAGGCCGCCGTGCTCTTCAATTTGGGCGCCGTTTACAGCCAGATTGGATGTTCATATGATCGGAACACCGTTGACGGCCGCCGCCAGGCCTCGCATGCCTTCATTGCTGCCGCCGGTTCCTTTGCCTTCCTCCGCGACAACGCCTCTATGAAGGCATCCGTTGGGAATTCCACCACCGTTGATTTGTCCGTTGAGTGTGCTGGGATGCTGGAGAAGCTCATGCTCGCGCAGGCGCAAGAGTGTGTCTTCGAGAACACCATTGCTAAAGGGAGCACTCCCGGTGTCTGTGCCAAGATCTCCAGACAGGTTCGTTGCTAATCAGTTTTAGGTTTTCACCACTTATTATCATTCTTTCAAGTTTGATGCTTGAAGGACTCTAGATCATCCAATAGGACCAATAGGCCATGCCTGGCTACAATTTCGAGTCGGTGTTGTATGTTTGCCCTCATGTTTGGTTATTGACGAAATGGTTTAACTTTAGCCATGGATGCGCTTTGATGTACCGTGAATTTATAGAAGCCATCAATCATATCAGTGTTTTGCTTATCCTAATTGTTGGTTTAGTTTAAGTGTGGCGAACGGGTATCAGGACGGTCTTAAGTCTTAATTTGTAACTGTTTAGACAGTTAGAAGAAACTATCTGACACAATTAAGAGGTCCAATGAGTTTCCCTTGATCAAACAACCAAAAGTCATGTCATTTCAACAAAATTTAATGTTATTCCAAATTGGTCTAGATTGTCTGGTTTTTGGCCGTTTCTCTAGTGGGCCTCCGATCCTTGGGTCCATAGAATGATTTCTGCGAGGGCTCTCGTAGAATAGGTGTGATCAATCCTTCACACTGCCACGCCATGATTTTTTTTTTGAGTTCCTATCAAGCTTTGGGACTCCTGTTTTCTATTATGAACAATTTTAATTTCGAATTGTCAATACCACATGTTTTATGCAAATGCTTCTGATTGTTTGACAACTTTGAGTTCGTATTTGCTGTGGACTGTCTGGCTGAGGATGGTTAGACGTATAATCCCTTGGCCCCAGTATAATGAATTTTACTTGGGATGCTCATTGAACAGTCCTTTGACGTATTGTAGAAGCTCACTGGAGCTTCTTCAGTTCATATCAAGTTTTAGGACTCTAGCAAGTGCACATTCTTTAGCGTGAACAATTTTAATTATGGATAACTTGTGAGTAGATTTTTTATGCTAATGCAATCATTTGGTTGAGAACTAGCCGGTGTTTGATTTATAGGCCAAATATTATTGTTTTAGAGGGCACACTCATTCAACTGGCGTTACCATCTGTCATTTCAGGCCAGGTCATGAATGGTAGAAGCTCACTGTAGTTTCTTAAGTTTGTTTCAAGCTTTAGGACTTTTTAGCAAGTATAATTTTAACTATGAATCATGAATATGATACCTTTTTTTCAAATGCCGATCGTTTGATTGCTCTGGTCACTGATTTGTTGATATTGTGACAGTTGTTTTTGTTTTTTGGACGAGAGCTGACTTGTAGTTGATATGTTATACCTGTAGGTTGGGATATATTACGAGGAAGCTTTAGCTGCACTGAATGTTGCACCTTTGAGCCAGCATTTTGAAAAGTCCTGGATAGTTCATGTACAGTTAAAGGCTGCGCTGTTTTATGCAGAAGCTTGTTATAGGTATGGATTGGAGCTGCACGATAAAGAGGAAATAGCGGAGGAGATTTCACGGCTACGGAGTGCTGTTAATGTGTTGACTGAGGCGAAGAAGAGCTCTAAGGGTGCTGCGGTGCAAATTCTTGATGCAATTGGCAAGTTAGAGGCCAATATTAATCGGAACCTTGAAAGAGCTGTCAAGGAGAATGATAGGGTTTATCTCATGAGAGTTCCTTCACCAAGTTCGTTAGCCCCCATTCCATCATTTTCTATGGTGAAGCCCATGGCAATGAATGAGGTGCTGGATGCAAGCAAAGAAAAAATGTTTGCAAGTCTTGTTCCTGACAGCAGTGCAAAGGCCCTCTCACGGTATACTGAAATGGTAGATGATGTTATAAGAACACAGGCTGAAAAGTTGCAGCAAGCTAGTGAGCTAACCCGAGTTAGGCTTAAGGAAATGGAACTGCCGGATTCCATTCTTGCTTTGGAAGGAAATTTTACTCTTCCAACAAGTCTCAAAGAAGATGTGGAAGCTGTGCAGATCAGTGGGGGCCCTGCTGGTTTGGAAGCAGAGTTGCAGCAACTTAAGGACCTAAGGAGGGTGAATCAAGAGTTGCTGGTCCAGACTGAGGAATTGTTGCAGAAGGAAGCAAGAGAAGATTCTCAATTTAGAAGTCAATTTGGCACGAAATGGACCAGGCCCCAGTCAAGCACCTTGACTAAAAACTTACAGGATAGGCTCAACCGGTTTGCTGGTAACTTGAAGCAGGCTGCTGAAAGTGATGGTAGGATTGAGCGATCAGTTAGAGAACATTTAGCACTCATGTCGATCCTTGATGCTCGTCCGGTAAATTGTTGTACTATTTGTGATTGGTTATCTGTTTCTCAGTGTCATCTGAAAACATTGTTAAGTCACTGAATCTCTGTTTTTTAATCAGATTGAATCCGCACTTCCAAGCTTGGCAAGGCCTATTATGTCTTTTGATCAAAATGAAGATGCTATTGTGGGGTCTCTCAAGCAAAGTTTGGTATGCTGGTTTTGGTCTTGTTATTGTTCTATTATAATTTCTGACTTCTCAGAAATAAAATCTATGACATTTTCTTGCATCCTAATTGATGCAGCCGTTGTTTCATGTTGTATCGTTGTTAGTTATCAATCTTAGTGGCCAACCCTACATTGCTATAATAGGATAGTGGATACTGGATAGCGGATGGGAAATTTTAAATACAAGTTAAATATCATGTATGTAACTTAGTGAGATCTTAGTGAAATTTTAAAATTCTAATCAGTATTTTATGATTAATTTCATATCACAACAAGTGATCCTTTCATTTCACGCCTTTTTTAATTATGGCCTTTCATATTCATTCCCTGTATGCCGTGATTATAAAATTTACCAACGAACCGAGTGCTGGATGGTTTCTTTGTAGCTATACTCTTAGTGAGGAGTGCTTATTAAAGTTAAGAAATCCAATGGCGAATTTGAAAAGTGAATCTGAATGAGTATTGTTTAGTTAGAGCTAGCAATAGAAGGCACTTTAATGTACATTGAGATTGTTGTGGTAAATTTTTAATTGTTTGGCAGGATGTAATGTTAAATGAAGTTACAATATTCCATTTGCTGTGTATGATTCTTGTTGCAATTGTGTTAACTAATGCAGAGGCAACTAGAAACTCTCGGAGCTCAAAGGGCTGGTCTTGAAGATATGCTTAAAGATATGAAAAGAAAGGTATGCCTGATAAGCCAGATTCACATAATTACATTTTTTAGTTCTTCCAGTAGAAGCTACATTTCCTGTCTTATTATCTAAAAGCGGGAGATATGCTTATGCCTTTCCATGAAATTTTATGCATTGTTTATTCTTAACAAATTGGTTTTCTCATGATATTTAATGATATCGAAGTAGTATTACACCTGTTGTTTGCATATAATGTGTGATTCTCCACATTCTGAATTCAGAAATAAATGTCCTTGGTCCAGTATGTGTTTTTGGATCTTAGGGGATTATGCATGTGCAACATCCAAAAGTATATTAAACAAATCAGGTTTGGCGCTCTCTAAAGTGAATCTCAACTAAGGGAGAAAATAAATGAATCTCAATTTCATGAGATAACTTCAGGTTGATATTACATACTCATGCATAACAAATCAGATCCCTTGATATTTTTTTATCAATGGTTGGGATATTTGTATCTTCAATGTGAATCGCTCAGTCTAGAGAAGCTAAATTTAACTTATTCTATCTACTGCACAAAATCAATCCTTTAATGATACTAAGCTTATGCCTTTGAATCTGTGTTGCGTTATAGATTCTAGCATTTGAAATGATATCCTACCTACAGTTTTTTTTTAATATGCAGGTACTGTTCTATTAAATAACATTGATATTTATAAATTATATAAAGAGATATAAATTTTATCCACTTGTGACCTTTCCAACTTAAAATCCCTTCTCCTTTGCTTCCGCTTCCCCATATCCCTGTTGCTGTCATCTCCTACTCTCCCCCAGCACCTTCACCATCATCTCACTTTTCAGTATCATATACGCAAGATACTGATAATAAAAAATACACCTATTTTGGCACGTATCTGTTATCATAAGTGTAAAGGCTCTATTTTCACTTTAAGTGGTGCAAATCAGTGCCTTGGTTAGTGAATCAATATATAGAAAGTTTTGTTGGAAATCATGTTGGGGGGGTGTTGGAAGCCTGGGTGAGATTGCATTAGTGGCACTCTTCAATAAAAACTTTCCTCTTGATTTTTGGGCACTGTTTATAGCATTAACGTTTCACTTTTTATTCTTGGGTACATGATTTTTCATCCATAAATTATTTCTTTCTTCTTATACTAAGTAATTCATATGTGGATTTTTTATATCTACGGTTAATGTGAGATTCCGCCCCATTTTTGCTATCATTTGAATTCACGATTCCCCATGTGCAACATGAAAAAAAGGCTGAACCTTAATTAAGAATGATAAACAGAAGTATATAGTATTTTTCTGTTTTGAACTTGTATTTTCTTAACTTATTGTGCTAGACTATTTAATGGTTTGGGTTTGTTTTCTTCACTTAGTTTCGAATGTTGTGGATGTGAAGAATCACTAGGAATGTTTCCTCTTGTGTAGCTTACCATTCATGAATGCATTACACCCAAATACACTATTTTGATTATATTTGTGTAATATCTTTCAGGATGATATATTACCAAAGTTGATGACTTCCACTGGTTCTTATGATGATCTCTTCAAGAAGGAGCTAGCAAAATATGACCATATTTGTGATGAAATAGCTCAAAACATTGAGGCTCAAGAGCAATTGTTGCTACAAATCCAGGTATTTATCTCTGTATGCCCGAAACTCATCTAACGAGCATTTAAGAAAAGAAATGTTTCCCACTATTTGTTCATTTTTTGGGACTGTCTTTTCCATGCAGTGCCTATTCAGGGCGACTATACTTTATATTCTTGATTACCACTATAACTAATTCCTGAGACTACTTTAGCAGCGAATAAAACTACCTTCTTTAGTTTTTCATGCTTCTTGAGAGGTGGACCTTGCCGTGAAGGCAAGAGTGACTGATTTTATCTACCATTATACCTATTCACTGTAGAGTATTGGTTTTTGAATACTTCTTTTCTAGGTGATTGTGGATAGACGAAGTGATAAATTTTAATGATGTGATTCTGATAATTGCTTGTCATTGTTCACAGGCTCAAAATGATGAGTTCTCTGCTATCTTCAATCTTGAAGATTACAAAGGTAGGCGGCGTTTGGTTGTTTTCTAGATTGAATCTGGTTTTTGTACCTTGGCATCATGATGACAAAGCCAAGTCTGTTTTCAGACTATGTTTAATACTGTACATAAAATTTTATAACTAGCCAGTGACCGGAAGTTTTCTCAACTGTTACTGTTCATGAAACTCAGTTTTGTCTTTTTTGTACACAATGCTCCAATTCGAGTGCACCTTTCCTGCATCACATATTATGTTCTGATAGTTTCTTAATTTATTTCAGCTTCACGTGAAAAAGCCTACAAGCAGATTGAAGCTGCCATTGCAAAATTTCGAGAAATAAAGGACAACATCAATGAAGGGTTAAAATTCTATGTTACGCTGCAGGTAAGAACTTATCAACTACATATATGGTTTTTATTCTATTCTATAAGAACATACTGAATCTTTAAATTTGCTTTTGGATATGAAATTTTATAATTTTTAAGACATTTAAATATGTTGCATTTGAATTGATTTCATTCCAGATTATTTTATTTTTCAAATATTTTGTTTGGATAAGATAATTTAAATTTATTGTGTTTTAATTTCCTTTTTGGATACAAATTTTCAATTATCACCAAATGCAAAAAATATTTAAATGTTAAATAATTATTAATAATTCAAAAATATCAGTATTGTTGATGATTTTTAGTCAATCTTGATTGATGTTATTTTTCGGTTAAAGTTCTTTAAGATATTTTTAACTGACATTTTATGATATTTTTTTCCTCACTTTAGCAAAGCTTTTTCTAGATTGATGTTGGTCAAGATTTTTTAGTTGATATCAACTACAATCATTTTTTACTGAGTTTTCTCAATTAACATTATAAAAGATTCTTAACAAATTGTTGATTAATAATAACATTGGGTGTGATTAATAAAAAGAAATCAATACAGACAATGATAAAAAAATGAGAATTGATACTTTCACACCAATACTTCCATTTGACACTCAAATTAATTAATATTTTATTGAGAAAAACAAGTGTCAAATGGGAGTTATTTGTGAACAGTGTTGTCTCAAAATAGCTTTTTCCTAAAAACCTATCACGCAAATGCCAACAAAAAAATCATGCTCATGTAAACAAATTGCCTTTGGAGAAAACCTTAACTAATATTGAGTGAGAAATAATAATGATCTACAACAATAAAGATAATCCTAACAATATAAATAATAAAAAACATTCCTATTAAGATTAGTAAAAGAATTCCAGTTAACATCAGTTGTAAAGTAATCCCCCCAAACTGGTCAAGAAGATGTTGACTAATGTTGATATGAGAAATAACTTCCACATGCGTCGTATAAAAGAGTAACTCAAATGGATGACATAAATTTGAAAAAGTATGTTTGGCATGAATTGAAAAAACCATTATTTTTTACTAAGAAAGCCCTAACTAACTCAACATGTTTTGTCTTAAAATTACTCTTTTAAAATTCTTTATCCAAAATCAGTGTAATTGATTCCATGCTGTCATTTATCTATTGCTGATAATTGAAAGGGGACATCATAATTTATACGCATATTTTTAAAGACATGCTTGCCCCTTAAGTGGTTTTCTTTTTATTAAGTGATTGATTATATTATTTATTCATTAACTTTGTAACTTCCACAAATCACTAGAGATTTTTCTATTGGTTTTTTCCTCCACTTATTCCTTCTAAATGTATAACTTCTACAAAACCACTACTAGTATTTATTCTTTTTTTTCCCCTTTAATATCCCATTTGCCTTTATATTTATCTAAAATAGTATACATGTAGGCATGCAGTCTTTCTTCGGCTAATGCTAATTTAGATTCTCCTAAAATTTTCTGAATGACATGGTTGGATGATACTGTTTAAATTGAATATCATCATGCAATAATACGCAATTCCTTTGTTTGGTAGGATGCAATCACAAACGTAAAGCAGCAGAGCAACGACTTTGTAATGACAAGGAACATTCAGTGCAGGGAAATGATTGAGGATGTTCAGAGACAATTGGCTGGTCTGAGTTTCCAGGACAAAAACGCAGGTGCTTCGTTTAACAGCAACTACCCATCAGTTGGAAGCCAAAATCAAAGAGCCAGTACACAAACAGATCCTCGGCCACAAGCACCTTATTATCAGCCAGTTGAGCAGCCACCAGTTGCTCCCTATGGCCATCATGCACCTCCCCCGTATGGTGGTCCTGCGCATCATCAGCCTCCACCTCCATATCACATTCCACCATCATCAACTGCTCCATACCCACCCCCTCAGGTTCACCAGCAGCCACCGGGAAACCATGAGTATGGCCAGCCAGCATATCCAGGATGGCGTGGTCCGTACTATAATGCACAAGCACAGCAACCTGGCTCTGTGCCACGACCTCCTTATACAATTCCATCTCCATATCCTCCGCCTCACCAAAGTGGTTACTATAAGCAGCAATAGTGTTTATCCGTACATCTTGTAGGATAAAGTTAATATTCTTTTTCTGATGTCATCCCTTAAATAAATGAGATTCGGTCCTTTGTTTGAAGCCTTTGCATAGCGTGAATGTTGTGTTGTGTTGTGTTTTTTATGGCTTGTGTTGTTTTGCATCATCATTGGATTGTGCATAATTAAGCAGATACAACCTTGTGTATAGTTTGTTGGACTTGTACTTTACTAGGGGATTCTCCCACATATTTAAGTTCAATCTGAAGAGAAAATATAAAGCATTAATACTTGTGTCGTGCCCACTTGATCCCTAATTTGTTCATTGTTCTGGGACCTGTTGTATGTTCATTGCTTCTTTGACTTCAGCTTCCGATGCTAAGAAACAAAATTTTCTTGACTTCAGTTAATATTGATGGAATACTTTAGTGTTTCGAAGATGAATTCAGAATATATATATATATATATATATATATATATATATATATATATATATATATATATATATATATATTTATTGTAATCTAGTTTTAAAGGCATTCTTTGAAAGTATGAATTAATTAATGATATGGTTTTTGACTAAATAGATACCACTTAATATAATATACTATTCTGATTAAGTTTGGAAAATTTTTTCATAAAGACTTTGAAAAAAAATTTAAAGAGCAAAATAAATTACACAAATAAAAATTGAATTATGCATAAACTAATTGTAAAAATTCTCTTACATACTTACTTTTTATGATTTTTAATTTTTAACTTGTATATAAATTAATTTTAACTTAAAATATAACTATATTTTAAAATAAGTTTCAATTTTTTTAATTATGATTTAATTATATAAAATATTAAAATTGGTTTGTTATACTATATTAGCAAAATTGAGTTGATTTAATATTAAATATCAAATTTGCAAGTCACACAAATACCTTAATGGAATAACAAATACCAGGTTTGGATGAAAGTGAGAGTCAATGCTAGTATTGCAGCCAAAAAGGCAACCATAGCCCAAGGAGTATTAAAATGAGTATTGTAACCTTCAGCCAACCATGTCTTCCATTTAGTTGTGCAGTGTTTTTCAATTTGCTGCTTAATGGCTATAATTTCTTGCTGAAAGCCACAACATTAGTGGAGACGAAGACATTATCACAGTATACTTTAGTCGGTAAATCATTACCCAATTCATTGAAAAGATTGGCCAAGTCTTCCTCACTAAGCAAGTCTTGAAACACTCCACTTATTCTGAGCTCCTTCACATCTTCAGCAGTGTCAATAAGTGAATCCATAAAGGAAAAGAATGAGCAACATTCATATTCGTAACAAACATCTGGACACATTTCATATTTATCAGAAGATTGGCCAAAAAACTTTCAGTTATTTATATATAATAATAATTTAATAAATAATGACTCTTACAATATATGTACTATTTTTCACATAAAATCAAAATTAGTTTCTATTTCAAAACATAAAAAAGGAAAATTTAATGAAATTTTTTTCACTGAACATTTTTGTTTCAAATGATAATAGAATAATTATTCATAAGTCATGAAATTCAATAGCAATAATATTGAAGTTCATATTTGTAAATAGATAAATAGATAGAGACTTTCCTAACATCAATTTTAAGATAATCCTTTTTTAGAATAAGATAATAATTAGTTATAACATGTAAAGTACTAGAAAACATACTAACTTATATTTTAGTTGTAACAGGTTAGCAAAACTGTGCTTTTTTTAAGTGTACATTAGTGATTACGAGACTTTTTCAGCTGTAGGTAGATATTTTTATTCCACTCTTCTAATTTTGTTCACTTTGAAGTGGCATGATATGAAAAATAGGTTTCAACTCATAATCATAGCTTTGTTATTGTTCCTTTAGAGTGATTAAATTTTGTTGTTTTTCAGTAACCTGATGAAGCCTAATAAATTCATTCAACTAATGCTATAGCATATTAATCAAATTGTTAGTCGAAAGTATCCCAAATGGTGGCAGAGGAGAATGTTTTAGAACTGCGAAATTGCCATTTATGATATGAACACACTCAAATTCCTATATATTCAAAACTGCGCTTTCACATTGCCTTACACAGCCTCCTAATGCCTTTATTCTTTCATTTCACCGATTCTTGCTTAGCTTTTGAGCTTCCTCAAAGAAACTCTTCTGCTAAAGAATGTGAAGCTATTACTTCTTCAGTGGACCGTTTGACATTACAAGAAAGTTGATAAGTTTCTAAGCATTTCATTATCATCCCCTTCATTTTTCTTGCCGAGATAAAGAAATTAAAAAAAGATGAAGCATTTGCGAGATGGACTTTGATACAACAACAAACAAGATTTTTACAAAACTTTCTGTTAAAAGCATCGGAAACAAACAGAAGAATCTTCAAGCTATCATATTCAACAGATGTAAAAGCTTGATGGACAACAGAAAGCCAAATGTAACACTTTCCTCTCAAGTTTCTCCTTTTCCTATTATCAGATTGTGAGCCACCAGAATTCACATGTATAAATGTACCAACCAACCAATCTATTTACTCAATGAATATAGCATCCAACACCAACAGCCAGAAGACAAGAAGAACTCAAATAATTCAGTAGTGGCCTTTTCAGGGTTTATGTTGAGCATATATTGACGTACGAACAGCTTGTTGAGGAGTCAAAGCTTTTCCATTTACAAGTACTTGTTCGTAGAAATCCAGGCGTATAGACTTGAACTGGTAATGCTTTTGTAAAACACACATAAAAGCAAGGTAAATCCTTAATCAGAATGCATTGTTCTATATTACAAACACATGGAGGAATACGCAAATCATGGCATTAAATAAATAACATCTTTAAAGAAAGCGTACCTTCTCATTCCACGAGAAATCAACATCACGAAAATAAGGATCAAGCATTGTTAGTTGATCTCCTTCTTTAATCTGGATGATAAGGACTCAATTATAACTAATCAATTGATAAAGCATGGCAATAGGAAAAAAAAAAACAATCAACCAGACCAAACTATTATTCAGATAATAAGTACTCACGTAAATAAGAGAAGAGAGGACGAATAAAACAATAATCAATAATTATATCAGAACCAGTAAAGCTGCACACTTCATTGTCAATGATCATTTGGTCATTTCTTTTATCCCTTTTAATGTCAATGGTTATCAAACATCTCAACACGACGATTTTTCATGGACACTCCCTAAAGGAACGAAGTCCATATGCTTACTAGACGAAATCTTACTAGACATGAGAAACAAGGAAGTATGCAACTGGTTTGCCACCCTTGAAATATATGGTAGAACAATTAATTTCTACTTCAGAAAAAGAAAATAGGAGAAATCGAAATAAAAGTTCAGCAGCAGTTCTTACCACATCAGTACGTACACCATAAATCGAGACAACAAAGCAGGAATGATTTGAATCACAAAGCAAATAGTATCTGCGCAATGACAAGAAGATATCTGGTTCCAATCAACAATTCCCAAGACATTTTAACATAAATGGTAAGAAAATATGTTCTTTTTCTGGAAAAATACAGTAATCTTCACACTACAATGTGGACAGTAAAAACATGTTATTAACATGGGTGAAAGTTGACACAGAGAACAATTCGTGGGAAATCTTTATGGAAAGAGAACTATCAACAAATAGCCATTAAGGTCTCGGTTGGTTATTCCTTTCACTACCCACAGGTATTTTGCTTTAAAACAAAATCATACGAATTTTCTAGTGAATTGTTCTTGTATGCCCCAATTTACTATGTCATTTATGAAATGAAAATTCAAAATTTATCGTCTTTTTATCTAAAATTTTATCCTGCTTAAACATAAGACAGAATAAATATTAACAATCATATATTATTAGGGAAAATACATTTGAACAAATAACTTCAAGAAGAACCAGGAAAAGATTTATTTGGGTAAAACTAAAATTGTGGTTCCGTATTTTCTATTTAGACCCTATAAAGTTTTTCTTAGAAAATTGAATTTTAAACTTACAAATCTTTTCAGAATAATGTACACCATTATAGCACTGTCCATGGTTAACTACATGCTGCTCGGTTAATTAAGTGCTTCTCTACTTTTTTATCTTCTCGTGTACCTTTAGTGCTCTCTAAGAGGTACTCAATTCCTTGGAGTAGTGCTATACTTTATCAAGTAGGTGCTAACTTAGATGCTCTATTTTTACTCTAAAATGTCCAATAAAGACAATAGGGATTATTTTGAAAATGCCTCTAAATGTACAAGTATATTTGTTTCAAGTCTTACAAAATTGTTGGCAGGATGCGAGTATGGGAATGTAACATTCTGATGTTTGGTGCAAATTATAAGAAATTATTCTCAAGCTGACTCATTCTAAGGAATGTATATTACACATATTTTCCTTTTTCATAGTCCCATGTGTAAGGGTGGGGATCTTATATTTCCATGTGAATGGAAGTTATTTTATAAAACAGAGTGACTCAAATAATCAACCCGTTTTCCAAGTAGGGTCTAGTGAAATTTTCCCTCCTTGCCCCCATTGTATCATAAAACGATTTGTAAACCTTCATCTTATTTTACCTTTTCTAATATTTTTATATTTAGCAAAATAAATTTAAAAACATTACAGTGAATGACAAATATTAACCAAACATTTCGATATTCAGTTATATTAACCTCAGGAATGTCATTCCTGGGTATATAATGAAGCTTTTCAAAGGATCTGTTTATGGAAAAGACATTATATAGTTAAAGATGCTTTTCAGGAGTAGAGGACTTACAGGGGAGCAACACCTTCAGTCCTAATAAAGAAAAAAACTTTCCCCTCCACTGCAAGAGCTCTATTTGGACCCTCTGATAAAAGGTCTATGGTAACTCTTCTGTATGGCGATTTCACTTGCACCAAAAAGTAGGCATGAGTCAAGTCAGTAATCAGTATAGTGAAGAGATTTAAAGGTTTATTACAAGCAGAGGCCGAGTAGAATTAAAGATGGACCACAAACTGAACCCAAGCTCACAGAAAAGTGCTTACAATCAACAGCAACCAATGACGAAGCCAAAGATGTCATTCGCTTAGCTCTTACATGTCCCTGTGCATAATAAAACTATTTATAAACCAGCAGCTTCTAATATGTTGATTACAACCTGTTAGAAAAATTGCTGGTATGTGGGGAGAGGAGTAGAATGGACTTTAATGTTTCTTGAAGTTACCAGCTTTTATCATGAAAAGAATCCTCCATGCATGAATATCAAGCCACAGAAAAAACCTATGAATAATGCTTCAACAAATTACTAGCTTAAATTACCACTACATAGCCAAAGGAAAATTTTCATTTCATTACCTTCAAAAGATTGTCCACCTTGTCAAGTAAACTGACTATCTTCTGAACCTCCTCTGCAGCATTGAGACCTGGATCCTTTAAAGCAGCAGCCTCAAATCCACTAAGGGCCCTCTGGTAGTTCTCAAGATATTTGTTAACCTGTAAGAAATTATTAAGAGAAACACGAAAAAGCAATATTCAATGCACTATTTATGCCCAGTAAATGTAGTTGCCACTGTGGCTATTATATAACTGGGGTCTAAATATTACTTTTTGTATTAAGGTGGAACTGATACGACAGTAAAAATACAGGAGAAAAGTAAGGTGGCGTATTCAACGTCAAACTCTTCTTTAATGAATACTAGAATACAATGAAACACAGAATAAGGATCAAAGATTCCACGTACTGTAGCACTATTAAAATATAAATCTGGATTGGACTTCATTCTTTCATCTTTCTCCTGGTACATATTAACGAAACATTAGGTCTTCGATTCCAATTTGTAAATGATAATACTATTCACCAATAAATATTACGTACAATAATAATCTCCAAGTAGAAATGAGTATAACAAAAGTGACCAGAAGTAAGATATATTTCTACCGTATGCACATTATAAATTTCTATTTATAAATCTTCCCTCTTCATACTCACAGCATTTTGATATGCTTTTAAAGAATGTAAAAGTTTGGTATGATCCCAAGCTCCAGTGACAAAAAAACTTGTAAGGCAAGCATTTCCAAGATTATCTGCCAAGCAGAATAGATGATATTAAAAGATCAGAGATTGCATCTTATGTCAGAACAAACAAGACTTGGACCAAAAGAGAGAGATACTGAAAATTTAAAGTTGCTCGATTTCCCACATGTATTCTATTTAGTTATAAACACTTCTTAAGGACACCACTGATAGTATCTTAGGACAGATAGCACAAAGAAAATTGGTTTCTTATACTTGGGTTGAGATCAGAGAAAAGGATATGCAGGAACTGTGTTCTCTGACTGATTCATGCTGTAAAAGGGACTCACGAATACACAGATACAAGATAGGCTAAAGATAAGGAAAATATTAATTTATTATTCTATATAGCTAATATCCTAAAATTGGCTATTAAGAAAAATACTAGAGGTGATAAAACAGGTCAGTCTGCCCTGTCCTACCCTTGCATGCTAATACCGGATCAGGACAAACTGCCCTACCAGCTACTGGTGGACTAAAGATATGGTCCACCTTAGGGACAACTTCGTGAGCCAATAGGCTGTTCCATCAAAAAGCAAAAAACAAAACAAAAGAAACAGAAAAAAAGGAAAGTTTCTTATTTCATAAAATAATCTAAATAGACAAAATTTAGTTAAAGGACCTAATATTGATTTTTATTAGGACTGAAAACTTAAAGCAAATATATATATATATATATATATATATATATATATATATATATATATATATATATATATATAGTTGGAACCCCAAGCTTAAACACTTAATAACATCTACATTTAAAAAAAAATACAAATAAAGAGCCGGCCAGACCAACCTGCTGTAGTCCACCAGGTTAGCCGGGGGTGGGTTAAGTCACCTAGCCTATCGGATCCACCCCATTTTTGCAATCTATAATAAATACAAATTGTATTTTCAAAATCTAACCATATAACAGAATCTGAGCCATATCTCAACACTAATATTCGATTTCAATTATCTCTGTTCATTTAAGGAAACAGTGTTAGAGAGAAACCATGTGTATCTAATATGTGCACTGCTCCACTGTTTACAGTGTAACTTATTTTCATCAATTAAAAATGAAGGGGTTATTCCGTAAATAACTTACAGCCTAATCACTAGCAACTTTACACCAATCACCAATTCATCATAATTAGAGCTGACTGTATGTTTACAGATAAATCTACTGGAGAATAGACCAAATAGCTTTCAGTAATCAGATGTTTTTTTTTTTAAAAATGTCATGGTAATAGCTTATATGAGAGCTTACACCAAGAGTTCCCATCCTTGACATCCAAAGTGATTGCTTCCTTGGCATGTTGAATGCTTTCCTCAACCAGTTCTGCTTGATTCTCCACACCTGAGTTCATAGAAAGCACAATAATAAATCTCAGTGTTAGACAGTTTTCTATTAAGAAATCTAGAACCATACCACAAAAGCCAGTCAATTGTAGTTGGAAAGGCCGAAGCCATATAAGGCACACAATATAATCACATGTTCCAATGTGGGACATAAGTCCTATAAATCTTGCAATGATCCTAAACATCCCAGCACATTTTGTAGCCTCAGGACCCATGCAGGCTGTTTGTGCACTAGCCCTGGACCCCAGGCAAACATTGCAATGTGTTAGTGTCACTTCCCACGTTGCTCATTTGCAGCTGAGAGGCAAGGTGGAGTTTAAGTTTCGATGCCAGTTTATCAGAAGCATTGGACAATCACACAATAAACGCCAACTGTAGTAGCTGGAGAATACAAAGTCCTATAAACACACGAAATAATCTCATACTTCAAATGCAAGAGATCGATTAGATCCCAATATTTCCCATTCTTGTTTTAATCCACAAAAATACAAAAAAGGCCCCTATGATATTAATTTGGCAACAAATAAAAGAAATGAAAAGGTTAAATACATGAATATATATAACTATCATAGTTCATTTACAAATTAGAATACCCTTTCTCTCTGCACATTCGCCTCTTTCCTTCATTCGTACCAGCCCCACTTTTCCTCCACCCTTGCACTGTCATCCCCAACTTTTCATGTATATGCATCCAAGCATGTATACAAAAATTTTAGAGCTTCATAATACACAATAGGTTTGTTTCTGACTTGTGTTTTTGTTTAAATACGTAACATAGAGCAACTCCTATGAAGTTGCGCATGTTCTTAAATTTAAGCAACTTGGGAATACCATTGGGGCAAATGAATTCATACAGAAGTTGCTTACAAACAAAACTAACAGCTACTGTTCCTTAACCATAAAAAAAATTCCCAAGTTAAAATGGGGGTTCTTCTGCAAGTAGATTAAATAAAATGACAACCACTACAAATAAGTTGAGAAGTCAAGTTCTTTACTATCACTGGCGTAAATTTAGTGAGCATTCTTAAATCCCAGGTGGGGATAAGATACCTAGTAAAAGAGTTAAAAATCCAAATTGAGTTCTTGCATTGAAGATACCCTTAGGTAATTAAATGCTCAAGAATCAATGCAACCCAGAACCTCAGGCGTCACTATCATGTTAATATAACCACATCTGAGACCACTAAATAAAAAAATTTCTTACAGTTACAAGCAATCATAACATGTTGTTCCACTAGGAGGAAATAGTCCACAGTTTCCCCAATTCTAACATCATGAAGGGTTTTAAGCCTATTTTTAAGGAAAATCAAATATTTTTTCTGACTGCATGTGTCTATCATAAAAAATGCATTAAAATTAATGACTCTTGAAAATCATGAGAGACTGAGCATCGCCACCACAACAATAGCCTCATACCATTATGTGAGATCAGCTATACAGATCATGTGATGCTTTGGACTTCGTAAAAGTAGAAAACCATGCCAATCAGTATAATTACGACAAAAGTCAACACAGGACGAATGTGGATTCATAAGGCTCTTTCATTTTATATACACAAGTGCGAAAAATCAAGTTACAATGACTGAACAAATTAGGAGTTAGTAAAAAGGAAAAATGATCTTCAAAAGAATAGAAATGTAAACGTATCCCTTACCTTGAGACATTTTTCTTTTAAGCATCGATAGTTGACAAAGAATCTTTTTGTTAGGACCCTGCAGAGACAACAAATACCTATTGTCATTCATCATGTCTCTAAATGGAATATGAAGTAGAGCAAATTAAAAATGAGACTTGCGAGAAAACGTTTATGGCCTATTGGCCTCCAGTAAATTTCCCTTATTTGTATTAAAAAATAATAGTCTTTCCCCATAAGCGCATCAACTACAGATGCATATCTAATACCAGGAAAACAAGAACCAAACTATCATGTTAAGAAATTACCATGATTTCAAAGAGATGCAATACTTTAACTCTCAAGGAACAGGCTAGCCACAGTGCAAGTGTGAAATGATTTTAAAGCATTTAAAAAAAGGGCATAGAAAACAATTCCGCTTGTTGCTAGACCATTATCCAAGTCATTCTAACAAATAAAAAAATATTCACAGTTTAGTGTCACCGAAGCTCCAATTATATCGAAGATTCAAAATCGGGTAACATTGTTAAAAACAGATATACAAATACAAATTAATATAGGTTCATTTAATCGAAGCCTTCTTTGATACATGTGTGTTCTATTCCTTAATTTATTAACAGGCATTATTAAAATGTTCTAGTAATATATGGATGTTCTAGTAAAATGTTAAGAAGGCTTTGAATTGGATTGGATTTCCAGGAAAAAGAAAAATCATTCATCATGTTTTTTCATTCACTCAAGTTTCACACTTTGAACTTCATTAGTAGCAATCCAAATTTTTCATCAGTAACACTGTTAGCACATTATTCTTCAGTTTTTCTATACAATTTTGAACATGTAATTTAATATTTCTTTTTAAAATATATATTTCTAAAATGTATACAATTGCTACCCGTGCAAATGAATATATGCTTGTTATCCGCACAAAAATTTACAGGATATATTGATCATTAAATGAAATAAGCAGACTATAATTTGCACACTGCTGACAGGAATAGAGTGGAGATAAAATATATTCCTTGAAATAGATCAATATTCAGATTCAAGAATATCTCTTTTG
Organism: Vigna umbellata; assembly: GCF_029865625.1. Taxonomy (NCBI): domain Eukaryota; kingdom Viridiplantae; phylum Streptophyta; class Magnoliopsida; order Fabales; family Fabaceae; genus Vigna; species Vigna umbellata. The sequence goes on from NC_142170.1 coordinate 38,632,678, forward strand.
CCACCTGTTTGGAAATGGAAAATGCCTCACTATTTAGTTCCAACATTTCACAAAGGAGAAGGGAATATTGAATTTCATTATTTTCATTTCTTATAAAAAAAAATTATTTCAAATTAGCGGAAAGAATACATAGGAGGAATAGGTAATATATAACATCCCCGTTAACAAGGAGACAAAAACAAAAACAGAGGAAACAAACAAAACTAAGTTCGTATAAGAACTCCATTCTTTTGTAAACATAATGATTTGAAGGAAACTTATTAAATTATAATGAACAAGTTCCAGCCCGTCACTTATTATTAGGGTGTATGAAATCTCTAGCTCTGCAACCAATTGTAAATATTATAAAAAGGCTACAGTAGTATCAATCGTGGAAGTCAACAAAATATACTCTTGATACCTTGTCTAATGCAAGACTGAGGCAGTTCTTTGCAGCAGTTAAATCTCCTTTTTTCCAAATGCAATTTCCTAAACATAGCCAAGCATCTGCAAGAGATGGGTTTAACTTGACCTGGCCCATGTAAGAGTACATTACAATCATTTAAACATCAACAAAAAGACACTAAATCAAAGAAGCTAAAATTCAATCTTGCTTACAGCTTTTGATAGATGATCCTCAGCTTCTTTCCTATAGTCAGGAAATACATCCAACATCTTACCCCTAAGATATTCAAATGTTGCACGTTGTGTAGGTGATCTTCTTTGTTCTGGGAAATGCAACAAATTTTATTAACAAACTTTATCAGAAATAAGCAGAAGCATTGTTCAAAAGCAAAAAAAGTGGAAGATGTCATCCTATTTTCTAAGTGAGTCTGGGCAGAAAAAAATATGAAAAATATTCAATAGGAACATTATAACAGTTTCTCTGCAAGCATATTTTTTCATATACTATAAAGCATCACAGCATTACCAACACTTATGGAGGAATATACGAGGAACAAAAAAGACCTACAAATGTTTTTTATTTATTTGGAGAAAAAAGCGTAGAGAGATTCTATGGACAGTATAACAAAAGAAAGGCATCAAGACAAGATTGCTCAATTTAAGCCACTCTGAGAAATTTGGAGTTTCAACTGCGCAAAAGGTAAACATACAGAAGATTTTCCTATAACCATAGCGTGCACCAACGACCTACTTTGAGTCCTTATCTTTTGATCTTGGCTTGGGGCATATTCACGGTACATATTCAAGAATTAGTGATACGGTGCATGCTTTTTGAAGTCTACCATGATAAAGTCTTAGTGGGAGAGTTGGGACAAGATGTAAATGGAAAGTTAGAGATATGAAAATTGGAGACAAGCCTTGGCTGGAAACACATGGATTTTCCTAAGTACATGTATGACAAAGTATAAGGATTTAATCGAGGGATACAACACAGTAACTCTGGTAATTGTTGAAAACATATAGTACCACAAATAGCATGGTTTAAGTACCTTCAGCCCATCCTACAAAATATCAGAGGGACAGAGAGTGACCTCTACCATGAGAACCAAGCAGGGTGGATGAAATGGAGGATTGTTTCATGGGTGATATGTGGTAAAAAGTAGCACTCTAAGCTTAAAGGAAAAAATTACCGCATAGAAGACCTGTAATGCTACATGGGATAGCATGTTGGACTTTAAAGAGCCAACAAGAAAGTAAGATTACATTGAAAAAATAAGAATGTCACAATGGATGAGTGGATACACAAAAATATGATAGCATTAGGAAATGGTGAGTAGCCCCTATTGCAAAAAAGTTGGCAGAGTGATATACCTTAGATGGTTTGGGCATGTGAGGAGAAGACCCATAAAAGAACCACCATGGAGGGCTAACTAGATAGAAGATAGTTCAATAGTCAAAGGAAGACAGAAACCAAAGAAAACTGTAGTTCAAAATCATTAAGAGGGATTCAGAGGTAAATAATTTTTATCTACTCAACAATAAAAGACAGAAATTTATGGCATCATATGATCCTCCTAGCAAACCAACTTAAAGGGAAATGACTTAAATTGTTGTTATAAAGCATCAGACTATAGATATTTAGAAACAACTCTTGCTAGTTGAGGCTGATCAGTCTCAACTAGTTGAATTTATGTTAGACACTGGGGCTTTCTTCACGTAAGACTATGCCATCCCCATGATGATATCCTTTCTTTCGGTAGTGATATCCTTTCATATAAAATAAAAGTTCACATATTTAGGGTGGTGTAATGATCACTAAGGCTAATGTCATTACCATACCTTCTAAAATTGAAAAAAAAAAAAACACAATTCTAAAACACATCCTTTACATTAAAAAAGAAAAGAAAAATGTTCTTGATTTCCAACATGCGTGTAATGTTGCCCTTCTATTACAACGTACCATATGTTTGTACACAGACTTACTTTCGAAAAATGCTTGGTTTAACACAAATACAGGTAATTTGTGCATCTGATGACCCATAGAAAAAAAAAAGTGTTAAACAATTGTCCACTGAATAGACTTTGTCAACTGAATGCTTCTATCGGACATGTCTACCTAAAAGACTGGTTGCAATCATCCCCAAACGGGGAGGGAGGGAAGACTAATTTCATTTCACACATTATTAGCAAAGCAAAATAGAAGTCATGAAAAACCTGAATTTCAAATCTTCAACCAGAATCCCAGAAAAGCAAAAAAAAAACAACAAAACAAAGCTCCCGCGTTACAACGGTTGAGTATGAAGTATAAACCAAACGGGTTGTTGAAGGAGCATGGGAGAAGGATACCCTTTGTTGAAAAGCGGTAAAAGGAAACGTTTTTATGTGTAGATTGGAAAGAAACTGACCTGGGGGAATGGAATCTAGGAGATTAAGAGCGAGATCGGATTCGTGTTGCAACTTGGAGATTCTGTCATCGGGGTTGGGTGGAAAATAAGTGTCTCGAAGATGGTAAAGATCTTCTGCTGCTCTTGCAGCTCTAGAAAACGGTTCTTCTTCCTTGGGATTGCTCATATTCACACACTCCTTCACTCACTCACTCGCTGAGGAAGAATAAGAAGAAGAAAGAAGAAGGTGACAAAGATGACTGCAATTGCAAAATGCACCTCTGACTACTATATTATTATTATTATTATTACTCATTCATATCCCAAAAACTAACAACAAATTCTGTTATCTTACAAAAATTTAACAAAAATTGAAACTTGCCAAAACAAAATACATCACTCATTTCCCCTTTCCCTGCCCTAATGCCATTTTCCAATTTAATCATTTGAGTGACCGTTACATTTCGATTCTAACTAAATCCAGCGCACATGGCCAATTATTTTAAACAGAACAGAGTATAAATAATGTCTTGCATGTGAATGAATTTTTGATAAACGATTACAACTGCTATTTTAAGTTTGAATATAGGCAAATACGGTTTATATAAAAAAGATTATTGTTACTACTGAGGGCGGGCAACCGATCGGAAAGGTTTGGACAATGCAGAGTTGGTGGAAGCAAGACTAATATGTCTGATCGGGTGTCCCAGCCTAATATGTCCGATCGGATCTCTTAAGCACAATATGTCGGATTGGGGAGATGTATAAAACTGTGGACTGGAGACAACAGTTGAATACTCATGAATGTGTAGTTAATGAAGTAACCGTCATTGTCGAGTATTTAAAGTGTGCATTGAAAGCCATTAAAAGGTAAATTAATGGGTAATATTCTCTGAAATCATATAAATAGCAGTCAAAGGAGAAGGTAAACTCTCTGTTATTTGATAATTATATAGACTTGCAAAAGTCCATTCTGACTTGAGCGTCCCGGTCCCATTCAGCAGAAACAAGTATAAAACACTATTTTATTTAATTAAAAAATTATTTAGTACTAAGATCATTTAAAATATAAAGACATAAGTATTTTCATATATTTTATCTTTTAGAACATTTATTTTATAATATGTGTTTTAGTGTTGATTTGAAATATTATTTTGTTTGAGAATAAATAACATTAACAATGATGGTATGATAATAAAGGGAACCACAGGCATTTCACTTCGTCTTAATTTAACACGTTAAGTTAGTATTTTTTATTTATCAATCTGTTTTGATCTATTAATGGAATAAAAAATGAAGCAGGATGAACTATCCATTGTCCTCTTTTTTTAATTATAAATTAAAGTAAAAAACAATTTAAATTCTTTTATTGCATTATTTAAAGAATGCAAATTTGAATACTATAAATTAAATCACTAACTAACCCTTGTTGCATTATATTATATTATGAATTCTAATTACTGTTATAAAAATGAGTTAGAATTCGCGGTTCAAATCGGTCTCGTATGGATTTGAGTCGGGTTAGATTTAAAAAAATGTAATTCTTTTATACAGATTAATTTTTAACCCGATTAATTTAGAACATGGCTCACCTGGCTTAGTGAAGTGAGTTAGCTCGCCAACCCACTTAGTTTAGTTTAATTATTTATTACTATGTGTTTCAATATTATTAGTTAATACTTTTTTTATTGGATTGTAAACAGGGATAAAGAAGAAAATGTTTTAAGAGAGCAAAATATTATAATTTATCCATTGAATACTTTAATTTTATAAATAGATAAATGACACAAAAATTATCAATATTAGAAATTTATTTATTCGTTTTTTGTGCTTGTTTTTATATTACATTTGAGTTGTATGTTATTTGTTTTGCAGTTTAACATCATTTTAGAGTGGAATTTATCTATATTTAAATTACAAAAAAACTTATAACTTTTTTTATTTAAAAAGAAAACTTGTAATTAACCGAGTTCAACTCGTTTAATTCACCAACCCGTAGTGGGTTGGGTCAGATTCAAATTTTTTCGACTCACTAATAAGTGAACTAGGTTAAGTTAACTTACTAAGTGTCAACCCGTGGATAGACCGGATCAGGTGACACGTTTTAGCAGGATTAATTGTAATATAGATGAAATATTTTTAATTTAAAAATAAATCATATTTTTCTTTTTTTTTTTACAACAAAGGAGTATCTATTTTTATAATTTCATCAAACAAAATTCGTTAAACAAATCTTCAAATTTAAATATGTTCACATTCTATTTGAAAGATTTGTTGAGCTAAATTATTCAAGTCTGGCAAATTAGGCTCTAGACGAAATCGTCTTCTCAAGTTTCCTTTATTCTTTCAACGAAATTAAATTTGCCCAAAGTTTACATTGATCTCAATGATGCTTATTTTGCTTAGTAATTTGCTAGGTGGATTAAGATTTACTCAACGAATTTGCTCGTTCAAAACTTATGATTATTTTTTTTTCTTAATTTAGCTACTCCCATAGTTAAAGTAAACAATGGAATTGTTTGCTCGTATTTGCTTATTTACAATGATTTTTAATAAGGGTAAATTATATTGAGAGTTTATAACATATATATATATATATATATATATATATATATATATATTTTGTTGTCTTAAGATTATGTGAAGTAAAGCAACTTGTATATGATAGTAGTTGGATAGAATAATTAAGGCAGTGGCTGGGGAGTTAAAAATGGCAAAGATGATTATCTTCAATGTTGGCTTTGCAAATATGTTTGGTGAGTGATTGTTCGGTGTGGGACTTATCAAAGTGAGACAAATACAGCTGACACACACTGGAACCAGAAAGCTTGTCTTCCATTTATACCATGCACCTCAAAACTCTTTTATCCATCTCTTCAAATATTAAATAGCCAGCAAATGAATAGGAACACAAAAATGCATAAAAGCACTCATTTATGCAGGAAAAAAAAAGTGGATAAAAGCATCATGGAAACAATAGAAATCATGGATTGTCTGATTATGACTATGCAAGTTAGTATGACAGGACAGCAGAAATTATGCTAACAATGTGACAACACTAACCAACTTACTCATGCATCTTATTGTTTCTTGTTTCTTTCTTAAGTACACTTCTTTCTCTAAGATTATAATCAATCAGTGCTCTCAACATTTTACAATTGCATCAGGGAACTTTTTCAATAGATTTAAATTCATCTTTTTTAAATCTATTTTTTTAATTGAACATGAACTTGATTAGGATGACATGGCTTCTCATTATTAACACAAGGTTGTTGTCAAAATGAACAATTTCAAGTTAAAGTTGGATTTTTGTTATTATCATCTTTGAGGTCATATTTTTGTTGAGACATGTTAGTGTTATTTATTACATGAAAATAATAAGTTTTTGGATAAGTTAAATAATCTCTTGCTTAGAAGTCAAAATAAAAAATAATTTAAATGCATTTTTTTCGTTTAACCGTCTCAAGTGCTTTCAAGGACAAAGATGTCAAATACAATTATTTTTAGTCGAGGTAATCTTGACTAACAGTAATGGAAATTTTCTTGATTAACATTGATAATATATTTTTTATTAATGTCCTTTAGAATTTGTTTATCCAAACCAATCAGTTTTTTCTTTTTTAAAATATAAGACAACATATATACTAAAAAATTATTTTTTGATTGATAATTTTATAGTTGTTTTATTGTTAAGACAAAACGGTTTCTCAATGTAAAATTTTTATTTATTAATATAAATTTATTCTTAGATGGATGAGAATTAATAGCAATTTAATTGAATTCATATCTCTTGTCTTTTCAGTGGTATTTTTGTACATAGTAATAATTAAAATACTCTGTTGGAATTAAAAAAAAAATTGTTAAATCTCACCAGAATATGTAAAATTAAATAATTTGAAATAAGAAAAAATTAAGTTTATAATTTTTCTGAAAAATTATAAATTTCCTTATTAAAGAAAAGTTTAAGTTGTTTGGGACCATGTTAACATTGATGGTGATGTGATGTGTTTTTGTTTGTGAAGAGAAATGAGTTGTTGGACAAACTAACCACAACGAAACCTAGTTTTCTTATTGACGTCTTCTAATCGAACTTGCTTTGCAACTAACTCATTCGTTACAAAAATAAATGTAACTTCAAATTTGTTTTCTTTGGACTCCTGTATGCCTAATTTCATTTCATCATCATAAACAACATTTAAATCAAATCCAACTAAGTAAAATATTTCAAAATTAAATAAATCAATTATCCCGCAAAGTCTTGTTGTCAAAATGGGTTGAAATCCATTAGTTAATTCGGCCTACTACGAGTTTGAGTCAAGTTGAATTAAAAAAAAAATTGAAATTTTGATACAGGTTTGTTGAGAATCTAAGTATGAGTCTAAGTCTTACATTGAATAGAAATGAGAAAGTAGAGCATCTTATAAAGATGAAAAACTCATTAATCCATATTTTTGGTTGAGAGTGATGTCAATGTGGTTGGACTCCTGTCTTATTAGTGTTTGTGTCTCTTCGGTGAACCTCCTCCTTGATAGAGCTAATGGTTTATCTTGGTGACCGACTCACACAAGTATAATCAACGATGAAAAGAGCTTATGGTTGTGGTCCATTCACCTGGGTTGAACCCGTGGTGAATCGAGTTTGTGGGTTGACTAATTAATTTACCTAATTTTTCTAATAAATAACATGAAAAATTTACCATTCTATACTTAATAACTCAATTTTTATATTTGATAGATTATAATTTAATTTAAAACCCTTATCCTTTTATTTATTTATATTTAAATTATAAAAATCTTGTTATTTTATTTTAACTGAATAAAAAAATTTGTAATAAAATAAATTAATAAATCAACCTATTTAACCCACAAATTTATAATAAATTGGATTGAGTTTGAATTCTTTTACTTATTTGTCGAATTAAATTAACTCAACTCAATTTTACCAAGTCGTGATGAACTGAATTAAATAAAACCGAATCACCTTTTTTACAACACTATAAATTTATTAGATAAAATCCATACTCTTAATATTAAAATATTAACGATCACGCGTACAGTCTTCAAGACTAAGTGAAAGAAAAAACAAAGGAGTATGAATTCCGCACTTTATGAAATTGTTTCACACTTGTTTACTATGCGTTTCCTACCATGCGTTTCCTACCATTTTCAGAAAAATGTCGGCATAAGTTACTATGCGTTTCCTACCATTTTCAGTATCTTTATATATATATATAATATATATATATATATATATATATATATATATATATATATATATATATATATAAATCAGTTACTATTTTAAGAGTTAAATACTTAATTCCATACAAAATTAAAATTCATCTATATTTTAGAAATTTTTTCATTTTCAAACTTAAAAAAAATCTAATTTAATTACATAAACTTTTTTATGTATTAAATTATATTTCTTTATACAATTTAACACATAATTCAAATTTCAACCTAAAACATGATTTAAAATTTAACATATAAAAATAAATAACATTATTAAATTAAAAAATATATATCCACTTTTAAAAAAACTGAAAATTTAAAACATATCAAAATTTAAAATAAGCACAAATTTTAATTTCATTTTAAATTTAAAAATTAAAAACATATTTATTTCTTAAACACAACGATTAAAAATTAGAAAAAAAAATTGATAGTTTTTTGGAGAAGAAGAGAGAGGTGGATCCCACAGGAGTTTGTGAAAATCTCAGCCTTATATGTGACAGCCATAAAGTTAAAGTATTATTATATCTTCAATTTGGCCAACACCAATGTTCCTTCTCACTCCTTTCTTTCAAACCTACGCGCATTCTCAAGTCTCATCCAGCCAACAATCGTCAACACATCTTAACACGCACACGATATAATTCACAACAACAACCACGTGAATATGTCATACTAATACTAATAACCTAATACTTTTATTCCTCTTTGACTTTTCTCCCTCTCTATATATACCACAACACACTTCAAACCCACCCACAAAACAAACCCTCATTCTTCGATTCTATCCAACGTTAAAACCCTTCTCTTAATCAACTCCACGTGATGGGCAACTACGTTTCATGCACCCTGGCACCTCCTCTCATGAAGAACTCCAAGGCCACCAGAGTCATCATTCCCACCGGTGAAGTCAAGCAATTCAGGGAGGTTATCAAGGCGGCGGAACTCATGCTTGAACACCCCACTTACTTTGTCGTCAATTCTCGTTCTCTTCATATTGGTCGAAGGTTTTCTGCTCTCGCCGCCGACGAAGACTTGGAGTTTGGGAACGTCTACATCTTCTTCCCCATGAGGAGACTGAACTCGGTTGTCACCGCCGCCGACATGGCGGTGCTTTTCTTGGCGGCTAATTCCGCCGCCAAGAGACTGACCCGCGGAAAGACGCGCGTTCTTCCACACAACGGCGGTGGTGAAGTGGAGAAAAACTCAGATGCAGAAAGAGATGTTGAAATTCCAAGGTTGAGTTTGGAAGGAGTAGATTCAGGGTTTCAGTATAGGTTAAATTGTTGTAGGTCAAGAAAGCCTGTTTTGGAAACTATAACGGAGGAACCGGCTAGGTTAAGGTGATTGGTGAAACCTGGTTATGCATCAGATTTTTTTTTTTTTTAACGAGTAGATTATTCAACACTCGAAAAGAAAAACTAGCTGAGGTGGAGCAGCCGTAGCATCAAGTTTGTACAAAATATTCATATATTCAAAGTAATTTGTTTGTGATACATTGACTATTCATTTATTTTTTTTCTTACAATGAATAAATTCAGATTAATTTAATGGGGACTGATATTTAGTGACTTTTACCTAATTTTAGATTTTTTTTTCTTATAAAATATTGAAGCGAGTGAAAGATACTGTATGAAAAGTGAAATGTTCCACCATTTGTCCATTTGTGACTAACGCGTGGACTAGCTGGTGTAGGATCTGTGAATGTAATGAATTGGACAAAGCAATACAATGGCCAAATTCAAAACAACTACGGTTTCCATCTTCTGGAAATACCTCTGTCCCTTTCCGAATAATTTTCTTTAACACAGATTATGCATTTGAAAATTATTTTTATACTTTCACATAATTAAATTATAACTCTTTTTCGCACATTATTAAATTTTCCTGAAGATTAAACATTTCATATATATGAAAATAGATTTTTGTGGAAGGTTACTGCTGTGGGTATGTTTATAATTTTATTAGGTTTTGAAATTTTGTTTTAAATTAAACAAGTTCAAGCAACCTCGGTTCTTCACATAAAAAACTCAATCGATAAATAGAAATATAAAATAGGTTCTTTTATTTATAGTGATAAAAGTGACATAATGAGCACAAGAGTTAGAACTTGAGCATTTGATAAAATAGAACTACTTGTTTGGCTTAGATGCAGCATGCAGATCACTGAAGTATGCCTTTGGATTGCTCTCAAATGCTTCTCTTGAGATGGAACTTCCATCACCACCAGGGGCCTTCATATTTCCTCCTGAATCACCACCGCCGATTGAGTTTCCTCCACCACCGATTGAATTTCCTCCACCGCTATCTTTTCAAACACCGCCTCCCTTGCCACTATCTCCTCCCTTGCCGGCACTGTCTCCACCGTCCTGGCCACCCATCTTTCGAATGGTTAAAGTTGCTGATAGGAGAGTAGAGAAATTTATTAATATCTCGACAATGTGAAATGCAATCTCATTTGGTTAGCTATTTATAGAAGAGAAAAATGGAAAGCTCTGTTCAAAGGAATCAATGTTTTCTTTGTTCGCAGTTAACGATAGTGTAGAGATAACTAAAATTGTGCTGTTATTCCCAACGAACGCGTGGATTCAAGAATTGAACTTGGAAAATTATCAAATGCATTTAACCGTAACTGTTAGTTTCAATGGTACCGTTAGACATGGTTTTCCCAATGCGTGTATAGTGACGTACAGAGGAAGTTGAAGAAAAAGTATTTTAAACCTTGATCTCTTATACAAACATATTTCAACTAGTAATTTCATCCAGTTAATTACATTTTCTTTAAAATGTATTTTGATTTACCTGCAGTCTTATCTTTAATGATTTTTTTTTCTTAATGTCAAATTTAAAGAAATTGTAATTTAGAAATCAACCCATAGTAAATATATCCATTTAAAGTAGTTGTTCCCCATAAAAAGCTTTTGCTTTTAAGTGTGTTTGTAAATATTGCTCTAAGCATGTTTAGAAAACTTTGTTTTTAAAGACTTTTAAGAGAAAAAAAGTATAAAAAATATTGAACTTTTAATAAATTACATTAGTTTATATACAAATTAAAAATTAAGAAAATACAACAATCTTATTAGAGTTTGTAGAAGAAGAAAAAAGTACTAAAACAGAGGTGGCCAACTATCTCACTCAGTTTCACCCTGTACCATGAGACAAATGACTTAGAGGTGAAACTTACCTGTTAATTTATTTTAATAAAAAATAGTTAAAAGATCAACTTTTTATATTATAGTATTTAAAGAATATAAATGTATGATAATATTAAGTTTTAGTTATTAATTATAATAAAATCATCTAATTTGAAAATGTAACAATAGTTTTAAATATACTTTTATGTATATGTTTTTAAATTTTACGCGGCCCACGTGATATATATATATATATATATATATATATATATATATATATATGTGTGTGTGTGTGTGTCTTTTAAATAAAATATATTTTTTAAAAAGTAAAGTTGACAAATTATATTTGAAAATATATACTTGCAATAGATCCATTATATAATGAATTAATTAACTTTTTTTATAGATGTGTGAACTCAAAAAAAAAAATTCACACTATTCTTTTATTTGTTTGAGGTTGAGAAGAAAATACATTGCTTAATTATAATTCCTAAGAAGAAAGATGACGCTAAAAATACATTACTTTGCTATGTTATTACTAATTATTTTCAATAAAGAAAACTTTGATCATGATCTTTTACAATTAAAAATAAATCGTTTAATTTAAGACTTTGACTAATAACAGTTGATTAGTAATAGTACGTAGTTTAACTATTTTTTTTATTTATAAACTAATGTAAAAATATTATATATTGTATTTTTCATTAACATAACCACTTAATTCTGAAAATACTTTACTACATTAAAACTACTTGGACTGATTTTTTTAATTTTTTTTTGCTTTTATAACATTTTACAGTAGTTGACATATCAGAACAATTTTACACTCATTAATGGATTAATTTAAATTGTTCACAATAATATTTTTATATATTTTAGGATAGATAATTATTTTGATTTATTAAATTTTTATATGCTATGTAATAGTATATTCAATAAAAAAATTAATAATAAATATGTTTTTGAAATTCTAAAATATACAATAAAAAAGAACAATATTGTTTTCAGAATTGAAATAGACAAAGAAAGAATGAAACATATATTTATAGAAGAGATGGTAAATCTATGTGGAAGATAATGAGTGTTCATTTTGAATTTCTAGGTCTTAATTAATGACGAAGGAATTCAAAATAATAAAAACAGCAAATATATATAACAATGGGTGGGACGACTGTGTATTTGACTATCATTCTTATCTTCAAAGAAAAATTCATCCTTATTCCTGTTTTCACATCCAATAAATACTAAATTTTTATTTCATTTTAATTTCTTTAAGTAATTGTATATCTTTAGTTTGCTTTCAAATATTAATTAAATAATTTTTATAAGAAAAATAAAATTTACATAAAAAAATATTATATTACTAATGATTCAATATAAAAAAGAAACAGTAGGATAACATTTTGTTTAGGATTATCATATGTTAATAACTTTTTGACAATAGATATGTGTTACTATTTTATTGGTCTGTATATTTGAAACAGATCAATCACAAACTATCACATAGACATATACTGTTGTAAAAAAGTTGTGAAGAAAAGTTGTTAAAAGAACATTTTTCTTTTGTTTATATATATTTTTTTTATTTCCTACGTTTTGGTACTTCTTTAAATTTAAAGGTTATTCCTTTCCTAAGGTTTTGTTTATAATTTTGGAGCTTCTTCTTTATATATATTTTTTATTGAAAAGCAAAGCTAACAGAATTTTATTATGATAATAGAAACTATTATTTTGAATAAATATATAAGTAAAGGCATGTATTATTCTTCAAATGCATCATATGGTTAGTTTGTCCCACTTAAGAAGCATGAAACACATGGGAAAACTATATGTCTAACGGTGCCATTGAAACTAACAGTTACGGTTAAATGCATTTGAAAATTTTCCAAGTTCAATTCTTGAATCCATGCATTCTTTGGGAATAACAGCACAATTTTAATTATCTCTACACTATCGTTAACTGCGACAAAGAAAACATTAATTCCTTTGAACAGAGCTTTCCATTTTTCTCTTCTATAAATAGCTAATCAAATGAGATTGCATTTCACATTGTCGAGATATTAAAAATCTTCTCTTCTCTGCTATCAGCAACTTTAGGAAGTGATCATTTGAAAGATGGGTGGTAAAGATGGCGGAGACAGCGGTGGGAAGGTAGCCGATGGTGGCAAGGGAGGCGGTGGTGGAAAAGATAGCGGTGGAGGAAATTCAAGCGTCGATGGTGGTTCAGTAGGAAATATGAAGGCCCCTGGTGGTGATGGAAGTCACATCTCAAGAGAAGCATTTGAGAGCAATCCTAAGGCATACTTCAGCGATCTGCATGCTGCGTCTAAGCCAAACAAGTAGTTCTATTTTATCAAATGCTCAAGCTCTATCTCTTGTGCTCATTATGTCACTTTTATTACTATGAATAAAAGGACCAACTTTATATATATTTTTATTTATGAATTAAGTTTTTTATGTGAAAACTGAAATTGCTTGAACTTGTTTAATTTAAAACAAAATTCAAAACCTAATAATATTATAAAATACCCACAACAATATACAACTTTTGACGTAAACTTAAAATATAAATCTTTTAAAATTTTGACACTATATATAATACTTGAAATAAAAAAATTTCGTAAAGAATAAACAAAGCATATCAGAGACTGAATGCCTTCGTGTCTAGCTAATACCATTTTATTCGTTGGAGTAAATAAATAAAAAGAATATTAACTAAATATTGAAAAGTGATTACAAAAAGTGTTTGATATTTAGAAGTTTCATATGAGAATTGTCAACAAAGAAAGAAAAAAGAAAATTCATATTAAAATCAAACTAAAATCTATTATATCTTAATGTATGACAGATATTTTCCTTGCTCATCTTTGACTCTCTTCTCTCTGCTAAGTCAAAAATTGTAATTCACATATTCACATCTGGATAAGTTCATATTTGAGGAGTACAACCCTAATTAATTACAATTTTTACCTAAAATTACAAAAGAAATCAATGGAAATAAATCAAAATAATTATTTTTCCAATGCTTATTCTAATTCTTCTTAAAACGGTTTTTTCTATTTATTTTCTTTTTCTTATTCTTCATTTATACGTTTATCTCCTCCAAGCCTATTATTGTTGATATACATATTCATACCTCACGATTAAATTTTAATTAAAACTTAATTACAACTTAAATTATTATTTGCACATAAAATTACAAAAGAAAATAATAACTAAATCTTACTAACAGATTCTAGAAATTATAATAATTAAGAAAATAATAAATATGGGTAAATATTTTAAATAAAAGATAAAAAAGTTTATTAATTATAATTTAAAAGATTTATTTTATTTTAAAAGATTTTTTTAGAAATAATATACAGTGAATAATAAATTATTAAACAAATTTTATCATAATATTTTATATTTTAAATTTCGTAAAAGATCAAATTAGCTTCTTAGGTTAATTGTTACCCATATATAATATAGTTAAGTTTCTAATAATTTACTTGGATAATATATAAGGTGAGATTTGTTATTACAATTTTAATCAGTTTATCATAATATTTTGTGTGTTAAATATTGTAAGAGATCAAATTGATGTTTTTTGTTAAATGTTTACCCTAATTAATAAAAAATTAAAACAAACTCGGGTGAGAGTTGAAGTATTAAAATAATTCAATATTAATTCCATAATTCTTAACTGGTTGAGAGAGTAAAGGGTAAGAAGTTTTTTTTTTTTGAAGAAAAAACGTGAATAATTGAAGATTATAAATGCTTAGATTATTAAACTTTAGAATATCCAAGCGAAAGGAAACTAACTATTTGGTTGGTTTATAAATTATTTGGTTGGATTATAAATGATTAGATTAAAATATCATTTTTTAAAACTTAGTTATATACATCAATTTGATCAATAATATTTGGTTTTAGTGTACTCTGTTTACATTGGGAAAGGCATTACGTTACGAACTAAATTTTTTAAATGATGCTGTAACTATTTTTATTTTATTAACTATATAAAAGCATTAACCTTTTTGAATTGTTTGACTATTTATACAGATATATTTAGATGCATTAATTTAAAAAAAAATAATTTTTCAGTTGACTCCTCAAGAATTTGATAATTCCAGTTGTTAGGATAAGTAGTGGAGAAGGAGGATATGACATGTGGCATTTGAGTCACTTTTCATACGTGGCTGCCTCATCAATCAACTCACAAATAATCGCAAATATCGAAGAAAACAAATCATGACTTAATCTTAGTATTAACACGCCATAGTTTTAAATTTATTTTTTAGGTATAATTAATAAAAATAATTAAGGTAATTAAGATGTAATTAAGGAAAAAATGAAGGATATTCTTCGCAAACTGTTGAAAAGTCATAAGCCAAAAATGACAAGTACCCACCTTTGCTGGCAGATATGTCACACCCAATCCCATCATGCCATATACATTCCATACCTATAATTTTATATATACAAAAGTTAAATTACTCACTTTAACAAGCTTTAGTTCTTATAAATAAAATATACTTAAAACTTATCTCTATTCATCTTTATATACATTGCTTTCAATTCCTAAAACTTTAACAGATAAAGTAACAATAATATTTAGAAATTGCAAATTGTTAAGGATGTAAAATAAGATGTATATAAGTTCATTTTTTTTTTTAAATTTAACATGCACACTTCAGAAACCAAATCACAGTTCGGTAAGAATTCATGAACTAAAATTTTGCACTTTCTAATCCTTATCATCACCTGACAAAAAGTTATAAATAATTTGTGTTAACTTTGCATTATTTTATATTTGGTTCATTTGATATTCAACCAAATTTTTTTTATTTAAGTTCAAGAATTTTAGATTTTTTTTATGTGATAAGTTCAGCTTCTTTATAGACTTAACAGATTAAAAGTGTATGAAATAACGCACCTAATCAGTTTTAAATAATAAGTACATTATTAATACCTTAATATGAACATAAAAATTAATAGATTTTATTATCAGCACAACGTTATAGTTAAATAAGTTAAACCAGAATTTTGAATTTAGTAATTAGTCATTATATGAGAAAAATCTTGCCAAAAATAATCGATCAAAACTCTCCAACAAAAGTCATCTACTGGTTATATTATTCAAAATTTTGTTATCTCAATCTCAATCTTGCTATCTCCATAAATAGAAAAAGGTTTCTCAGACTTAACCAATAAACAAACACAATTTATATACAGAATACTTCAAACTATTTTACAAATCCATCAGCAGAAAACCTAAACCACACATATATATACTGCATCAATTATAGGTTTTATATGAACACATTCTTATACCTAAATCGAAGTAACTAGCTATGATCTATTGAGAAAGATGAGATGGTTCTTAATTAGAGACATGATATGCACATATAAGGAGGGACAGAAGGAAGATGGTAAGAGAACCAAGGAGAAAGACAAGGCCAATTGCACCACATGCCAAACCTAAAACCTCTGCAGATTGTGTTATCATACAATCTTTCTTGTACTTATGGTCATAACCATGCTTGTAATTCCACCCAACTCTCTTTATCAGGGTCTCTCTCTTTCGCACTTGTTCAATTCTTTCCCTCAGGATTCCCAGGTTTGCATCGACAATCTTTGCTCGCTTCTCTGCCAACAAAAACAACAATATACGGCAGAAAATTAATAAAAAAACTGCATTATAGTACAATAATTGTAACGACCATGATGTTGGGACAGTGAAAAGGTTGAAATCACATAGAAAGATAAGGATGTTTGGCTGAAAAAAACACAAACAAGGAGAAGATGGTTTTTGTGCAGCTAAAGAAATTAATTAAGCTATTGATGAGAGTGAATAATGTTGTTAATCTCTATTACCATTGTCACTAAACCTTTGGCATGTTATTTTGGGGTGTTTGAAGGGTTTATGGCAGCTGCTGAAAACATGGTTTAAGGTGCAGAAAGATGACAGAGAGTAAGTCATGAGGTTGAGTTGAATTTTTCTTTTGATTCTTGTGATCTATAAAGACAATATGATTCTCTTTCAGCCACCATCATGAATATTAAAATAAGAAATTAAGAAACTAAAAAATAAAAAAGTAGCAGGACATGTGTGTTGCTCAGAGGACTTACACTTGCCAACATTTTGATCAATGTTTTGCATTACAGGCTAAGATCCTGCGCAGAAACAGATCACTCAGATGATATCTCATACATACACATACACATACATATACATATACATATATATATATATATATATATATATATATATATACATATATACATATATACATATATACATATATACATATATACATATATATACATATATACATATATATACATATATACATATATATACATATATACATATATATACATATATATATATATATATATATATATGGAGTTTGCTAAGGGGCATACACCTGTTTTTCAGTTAGTACACATTATCGGATTTTAGTAGTCAAAAATACTCTTATATATCATGTCTTACAAAAAATGATTTTATAAAATTATAAAATTACAAAAAATCGAAAACACTTACCCTTAAACAATTTGCCTTTGTAAAGAGTTGAGTCATTGACATATTCACCTTCAGTCAATTATAAAATTAAAACTCATTATAAAAATGAAAACTCATTATAAAATCATTTTTTGTAAGATTGTTTAACGAAGTGTTTTCGATTTTTTCAATTGAGACTACAACAGTAAGATGACACAGAGAAAAGGTTAGAGTGAGAGAGATGAAAAAGAAATGGTTGAGAGGAATGAGAGAGATGAGTAAGGGTTTTTTTTAGTTTTGAGAATAAAAATTATTAAAATACCCTTAACCTTAAAACTTAAAATGTATGATATATAAGCATATTTTTGTCTATTAAAACTCGGTACACATTGCTAAAATATAGCAACTGAAAAACAGATGTCCGCGCGATAACAAACTCATATATATATATATATATATATATATATATATATATATATATACACACACGTGTGTGTATGCGCAGCATCACATGAGTACTCCTGTGTTTGATGCGTGCTACATGTCAATGGCTTTTCTTTAGGTAATAATAAATTGATAACATGTGTCTGGGGCTTAATTATTTTATTTCATTGTTTATTTCAAAATTTGATTCATTATTATCCATGATATATTTTACACATACAATATTTTTTTTTCTTCTTAAAAATATTAAAATTCACTATTTTATCTTTATAATACGTGTCAATGTCCCTTACCATTATTTATCTAATTAACTGTGGTAGGTTTGTTTTCACTTGAAAATATATATGAATGTCAAATGTTACCATAACAAAAGGATTATATGTTGAGATTTTTCTTACAAGTGTTTAATTTTGTCATTGGCCAACATTGTTTTTTCACTGTCATATTATATCTTACATTAACGAATTGTGACCTTGTTAATATATATAAATATGAAAAAAAAATATATAAGAAAATCATTTTAGTTAGATGAAGGTAATCTGTGCTAAAGAGATATATTAGACTTTTTTTAAAGTGGACTTGTATCTCAGAAATATTAGGCTTGTTACATTTCAAATTCACTATGCAATAAACTTGTTAGCTCTTTCATGCATATTCCCCAAAAAATTACGGACAATGAAAGCCAATTTAAATTATTTCATCTTTTTTATAAGTTATAATTTACCACCATAAATTTCATAAGAAAGCGTTTGATTATGAAGTTAAATTAATTTTCAACTCAATTTTTTATGCTTTACCTTAATCTGTTAAATTATAGATGATTTTTAATTGTCAAAACAATTGTTCAAAAGTAGCTTCACAAAACTCATTGATATTCTCCTACCACATTATTACTAGAATTCTCATTGTAATATAACTATTGATTTCGCTATGACTATAATCAAATATTAGTATTAGTACTACTCATGTATTTTTTTTCTATTACTAATAATATCGTCAACATCATCATCATTATTATTATTATTTTAACTAGTATATCAATTTCTACATCATCGTATTTTTCTTTAGTGTAACTAATTTTGTTTATTCAAATAGATCAACACCACAACTTTCTAACAAGTTTCAATAAGAAAATAATTTATTTGTATTGAAATTTTAATAATTAAATATGCTTTTAATTTATAAACTTGATCCAAAATTAAAATTCATTTATATTTCAAATTTTAATATATTTTAATCCTTTAATTTTAAAAATAATTAATATAATCATTTTAATCTAATAAAATTAATTTTTTCACATATTAAACGACATCTCAAAATAACATTTAAGTTTTAAATTGAAACATATAAACTCAAACGTCAACTTAAATTTAAATTTAAAAAACTATTTTTTTTAAAATTATATATATATTATATATATATATATATAATATAATATAATATAATATAATTTATATGCACAAGGTTAAACAATCCACCAAATTTCACAACCAAAATGACTAATACTTTCCCTTTTTTTCTTTTTCTTTTTCTTTTGGCTTTGGCATATAGGATTACTTTGTGGGCATAGATTTGTGGGCCACCATGGCACGAGTGAAAGTTTCATTGCAACTAAAAAGAACATGATGGCGTATAATAGTAAAAGTGAATATTTTATAGAAAGAATGTGGTTCTTTTTAGTCATAGTGTTCCACTTTTCCCATCTAATTTCAAAAAGAAAGATGTAATAATATTCTAAATAACCCTAGTTTCACTCATTCAATAAAGAAGATACACGCAGACACAAACCAACAACCATATTTTTATATGTCATTTATTTAATAATCATTACTTCTATTTAACAATGCATTAGTAGTGTCAATTACATATCCTTAAATCATGTTTAGAACAAAAAAGTATCTATCACTCATTCTCTCTTATCCTTATAAAATATAGAATAAATTATCTATCCTTTTATAAGATATTATACAATTTTAGATTTGTCTTTCTTATTTATTTCTCAATCCTAAGTTATCTGCCGTTTAACATTTTAACGTATAGAATTAAGAATACAAATAAGATGTATTTTTTATGTATTTTTACAAAAATACTCTTCCTCTCCCGATAAATATTTGTGGAGGTTATCAAATTAACAGATACATTATACTAAATTTACTAAGATTGAGGTAATTAATTTCTTTAAGGAAAAAAATAGAAAAACAAATTTATAGTAAATTGTAAATTAAAAATATCAGTTATTTTAAGATAAGTTGCAAATGAACTAAATATAATTATGTACACGAAAGAATTAAGTACACCCTGTTCACATACACTTACTCAAGTTTAATAAATAACAATCATTTATAATATTCTTTATTATTCGTTCGAATTAATTGAAAATAACACCTTGTTGGTGATTTAACTTTTACAACTTTTCCTTTAACATAGATGAAGGAGTTTAACAAAATATTTGATAAAGTATATTTTTTTTAACTTTTCCTTCCTTTAGTGTCTAGTCTCACGCTCGATATGCATATACATCGACGTGATAGAGTGTGTTGGAAGTTCCACATGACTTAGAAACCAAGTCGATTTTGTAGGATTGAGTTGGACTTAAAGTTCACTTCTTAATATGGTATCAGAGCCAGGTTAAAATCTATCCTATCGAAATTTGTGTGGACATATTGTTCCACCCACTATCAGGCCACTATTGAATGTATTATCTCGGTGTGAGAAAGTGTGTTGAAAGTCTCACGTCGACTCAAGATAAAGTCAATTTATACCTTAACAAATTTAAGATGGACAAGAAAAGAACTTGTGTGTGTCCTTAACAAATTTAAGATAGACAAGAAAAGAACTTGATAATTTAGTTAAGTTTGTAAGTTTACATTTTGTTGTAAAAGAAACTTTTAATTTCCATCAAAATGATGACTAACTAGAAGCTCTTAAAAAAACCTAGGTGGGTTCCATGTAATCGGTGCCAGCAATGGTGGCAATTAATTGGGAAATTGTTCCAATAGACAGGAAGATAAAATTGGGAAAATTTTGCAACAGTCACACTAACCACTAACCATGCGAATTCCATTTAGAGGAAGGCACAATCATCCTATAAGATTGAGTTTAAGTCTGATTAGTTGGCAGAAGAACCCATTGTCACCCAACAACGTCCCTCTCCATCAGATTCCTTCACAGATTCACTATCCTTTCTTATCCTTTAATGTATCGAAGTGGTGGGGACTTCAAATCATGGAAACAGAAGAATGGGGCAAAAGGAGAATGATCATAAAACCTCCCTTCTTATTTTCAAATGGTTATGTAAAAGGTCACAGAACAATGTATCATTGTTAAATATTCTTTGTTTTCCCCCCCTCCACTTACGCTAATTAGTCTGATGGACACGTATACCTCCATTAATGGACCTTTTTCTCTCTCATAAACTAATGTAACTATACAAGTAAAGCAATATTAAAATACACAGAATATAGAACTTTATGATTATTTTGATGGATAATAGTTCAATAATAAACTGAGTTATTTATACAAGACTTCTAGTGCTGGTTTTTTTATTTCTCACTTGACTATATCGAAGATGTGTTTCGCTAGTTAGCATTATATGTTTCTTCACTATCTAAATTCGCATAAAATAATGCTTTTCTTCCTAAAGCAGTAATTTATCCTTCCTCATGTTGGAATTTCTTATTATTGATCAAAATTCAGAAATAGATTAAACCGAGCCCTTATAGGGGACAACAATTCTGTACATATTCCTATGTTAAAAAACATCACTAGAAAATATACAATGCAGAGGTCATATCATCATTTCTTTTTCATCCCTCACATCGTGTCATCATTTTATAATGCCACAACCTGTCAAAATATACCCGGATTTTAAATGCATTAGGCTACTAATCCATAAATAATCTAAAGGGAAAAACAAGGAAAAATTAACTTCAACAATTATTTCCTCCCCACCTGTACCTTTGGAAGTATAATATAACATCACGAGAAAAACCAAGCTCTATTTACATAATTGATAACCTAAGAATGAGTTGAGTCCCTGACCATTCAGTTGGTAAAGATTCTATCAATACAAAAATGTTCATCAAATCAAGGCAAAAATAGATGAAAATAGTTAATATAACCAAACTGCAGTGGACATTTTGTTAGGGTCCATAGACTTGAATTTACTCGAGCGTCAAAAATGCTGGAAACGAAACTAATGATCAACAAATCAATCTGCATCGCTCAGGCACCCTTGCCTTAACTCACCGAAAACAAATTGCGAGGAAAAGAAGCATCATTCAGAGGAATGTAGACTAATGTGAAAAAAGACAGTTTGTTTCAATTTCAAATAAGCTTGTTTTTGCTAGTATTACACCAGGGGTGTGTCCTAACAGTGGAGGATGATACAGATCTGAACCTATAATGTGCACTGGAGGAAGATACAGATGTTAAATCTACTATATGCATACGACAAGATACATATGTTATATCTACGACTCAAGCTCCACAGATACAATTTTCGATTTACAGCATTACACATCTGAAAGCATCATATATTACAGAACTAAACATGGGAGGATCAGAGGTCTTCTTATGCTAACTGATACAGGTAGAAGTTACTCATATATCCATGTCAGTAAATATTTCTTCATCGTACTCGTTGTGTATTTCATCAACAAGCAATCCGTCAGCAATCAGGTTACTGCCACAAACAGGATTGTGTTAGGAATGAATGTAGATGCAACCAAAAGTAGATTCAGAAACAGATTGTGAAATTTCCAACTGACCTAAAACAACTGAATCGAAATGTTACTATCCGCTTAAGCTTTCTATTGTAAAACAAGAAATTGAAGGACCATCTGTAGCAAATGGAAAATGATAATTATTGGAATAACTTATAATAAGAAAAGTTATGGTAATAACAATTTTAATTTGTTATGCAATGTGGCAATATGTGGCAAACTTAAATTTACATTGCTCCACTCTCTTGTAATGGGTCTGCCTCAGAATCAGGGACGTAGCCATAAATTTCACAATCCGCTAACTTCACCACCTGCATCACAAGGTATTACATAAGTGCATATATTGATTTACTTCTATTCACTTTTTAAGGAAACCATACCTCATCAAGGGCCTTGAACAAGGTGTCCATCAAAGAAGTACCACCAAGAGTCTCAGCCCATTCCTTCACAGACAAGTTACCCAAAACGTTAGTTAAGAAAACCACTGCAGGAGAACTAATCATTATATAAAGTAACATATAATAAATTTTGCAGAGTCTCAGTCAGAATGAGATATGTAGAATATCACTGCATTATTGTCAATCTCAAATATTTCAAATGCTCTCAATCCAGGTAAAGATGTGTTTTCATTATAAGGGACTAGGTTATGCCTGGTTTTCAATCTGAGAATCTTAAGTGCCTAACGATGGAGAAATTCTAATTATAGTATAGTCAGTCAAGTTTGAGTCGAGAACCAAGCAAGTGAGAACAAAACACGTGTAAAAACAACCGTATAATATATAATTTAAAAATAAAAGTAGACAGTTACAACTTACAAAAACTGTCCAGAATATTACTTTGAGAGTATGTTTGAAAGTCTCCTAAGAATGGTCTCTTGAAATTGGTTTCATATTCACCATTTGTTTCCAGTTATTGATTAGGATTAGGAATGTAGAATTAGTGTCTGTATTTAACAAATTATGCCCTACTAAGAATTATGCTATGAAAATATTTATTCTCTATTTTCACCATCCCTACCTAAACTTTATGTTCGCCACTTTCTCTACTTCCACAATTTCTATCTCTGACCTACACTCGGGTGTTCAATCTATTGTAATCAAACTAACAGTTGTATTTGTTGTCCTGAAAAGCTAGTTCCCATTGTCTCACAACAGGTGAAGCAAAGAAGCATCACATGCTAGATTCTACACATTCTCACCTTAAACCAATAGTGGTATTTTCTATTTATTTTCTGGCATCCACTACCACATCCAATCATCTTCCCCAGTCTTCTCCAGTCAGGTCAAACCCCTCTTGCTGCTATGTGCTGCACTCCAGTAACTGATTGACTGGCATGGGCAGAGTTCTGCTATGTTGAACACTTCAGTCTAGTGTTTACTTGCTACTTTAATCAGGTATAAGTTACTTTCAGTTGTTTTTGCCAGTTGTCATTCTTTGTGGTGGTGATATATAGTTTAGTTTGTGCCACGTGACTTTTTTCAAGCGTTTATGCTCTTCCACTGGCATTTGGTGTGAATTCGTCCCACTACACCTCACTTGTGCATCATTGTGGTAGGTAGCCATAGTGTGATTTGAATCAATGTTCTGAAACTCAGTTCAGATCAGGAACCAGTCATGCAGCCAGTCTGAGTTGATTTCAGAGTTGATAACTAAGGTCGGACATGTTTGTAACCCAATAATGACATCATCAAACCAGTCGAAACTACAGCATGCTCAGTGGGTGGAAACAGTCAGAGTCTCGTCAGAAGACTGTGTGGGATCAGTCTGCCATGTCTGTCTCTCACATCTTGCCTTTCACACTCTAAAGCTGCAGAGTCAACAATTCCACAAAAGCAAACACCTTAAAGCACCAAGACTCAAAACCAGCACCTCCAAGTAGACATAAAGCAAGCTTCTCCACTATACCAACTTGTCTGATTGTTATATAATACACAAATATAATATATATCATATGGAGATATTAGTCATATTATTAACCCCTTCATACTGATCAACTAATGACTCACTGGTCTGGACAGCGACCCTTGCCTTATCAGGTCATTCATTAATCTTAGTTTTAAAACATCGGTATAAATGGTTTCTTCTCTGGATTTTGACATTGCTTCATAATAGGATAAGTTAGTTCTCGATATTCTGTTTCACCTTAATATCATATTATTCAGATTCCTCTCCCTACTTCTTTCGTACCTAAACCCTAGAAGTAATTTTAGAATTTGTAAGCGCATAAGGCTACTAGGTCCAACCAAACAAGGTCAATCATACCTGCGAATCATACAAAACATAGGAATCCAATCCAAAGTAGTTATAAATACCAACAATTTATATACACAATAATCTTATGCCAAAACATCGGTTTTTTTTACTTATCTAGGCAAAAATGAAGTGGGAATTACATATATGGGCAAACAAAGTTTAAATTACGCATTTAGACAAGTCGTGGAGGACCAAACGACTTTGTATGAGGAAGTTGTGCCCCCCTGCACGACTTTATCTGACACAACAATCAAAGGTCAAGTCGTGCACCCCAAAACGTTTTTAGGCTCTAATACCAGGCCTTGTAATCAATTACACAGTGCCAAAGTCGTGCAGTCCCCTTGTAATCAATTACACCCCTTCTACAATCGATTACAAGAAATGTAAATGAACATAAACTCTCTGGTAATTGCTTACCAAGGTTGTGTAATAGCAAAAATGACTGGTAATATTACTAGATAGGGTTTGAGTGTTGAAACCATGAGTTTTTTTTGTTGTAGACCATGTATGTTGTTTATGGTTCTTAATTACATTAAGAAACTTATTCACCATATCTATCTTGTTATTCTTTAATTATTTTAATCTAATTAATAAAATATGTTTTTAAATATAATAAAATAAATATATTTGATAGAATTAATTATGTTTCTAATTATAATTGATAGTATTAATTATGTTTCTAATTAAATTATATTTGTTTTCTAATTAGAAACATAATTAGTCCTATCAAATATATTTATTTCATTATATTTAAAAACATAGTTTATTAATTAGATTAAAATAATTAAATAATAACAAGATAGATATGGTGAATAAGTTAATCAAGAACCATAAACAAAATACATGGTCAACAACCAAAAAAACTCATTGTTTCAAAGCTCAAACCCTCTAGTATGTAATCGATTACCAGAGTCAACTTTGCTATTACACCGCCTTGGTAAGCAGAGAGTTTATGTCCATTTATACTTCTTGTAATCGATTACAGAAGGAGTCTATTTGATTACAGGTGAGCTTGTGTCCCCTGCATGACTTTGGCACTACGTAATCGATTACCAGAGCCTAAAAACGTTACGTTTTGGGGGTGCACAACTTCACCTTCGACTGTTATGTCAAGGTGAAGTAGGGGGCACGACTTCCTCATATGAAGTCGTCTTGGCCCCACAACTTGCCTAAATGCATAATTAAAATTTTTTTTTGCCCATATACGTAAATCCCACTCCATTTTTGTCTAGATACCTAAAAAAACCCCAAAAACATCATACATGCCTATAAGATTTTCTGTATACCAAACATCAAAGGGGCAATACAAATAATAAAAGAAATCTCAAAACAATATATAGACAACTATTAATAGGAGCACCTTTGAAGCTTCACACATGTAGGTATCAAAAATCTGCTTAAAACTGTCCCATGATTCTTCTGCGAAAAACTGGTGAGCTTTAACTGCACTAAAAACCATTATACGTGTATGGTATTATAGGAAAAACAAAAGCATGATCCAACAAAATAGCAAAGTTAAAACAAAACTGTTCAAACACTTAAATTATCAAAAGACTTGGGAAATGGAGAGAATTGAACTCTCAGCTTCTAGAGCAACAGTTTTCTGAACTGTCTGTCAAGCCTTTTGACAACACTCCCATTGAAAAGAAAAAGGATTATATAGTGGGTTGCCATGTCGCCAACAAAGCTGACAATAGCATTACCCATAATCCTCCTTTTTTATCCTATAGATAATAACAGAGAAATATTTATGCATCATAAGATACTGAGGTACCTGAAATCATAATCGGGATATATGTGATACAGAGTAAGAACCAGGTAAACCAATGTCTTTCGGCTGGAATAAAAGAACAAAAAATGAAAACATTTAAAAGAGACCTCAGAGCTGATTTTCACTTTCCTGAACCTATCTAGATAATAGAGGCCACCTGGTTCTGGTTAATAAGGTTTGATCCGGTGAGGATGAATCAGTGTCAGATGATTGCCCAAGATAATCAAGTATCTGAAATTGAAAAGGTTCAAATGATAATAGTCCATTGAAGGGCCTATTCCATGTTTCAACATCCAAGACATTTTAACTTCAAAAGTTCTTTTCCTCCCAACACAAGAAAAAAAAATGATTTATATTCTATCACTTCTATACTATAATATAATAAGTTAATATATGCATACATGATGCAAGTGATATTTTCTAGCAATTATTCGATGTGAGCACAATTCGCTCAGATAGGAAAACATGCAAATAGCACAAAATAAAGTTTATAGCACTGAATTAATTACATCATACTTCTATTCTTAACATACTCAAAACAGCTTATAGAAAAATAAAAATCCAGTGAAGTGAGAGAAGCAATATTTATGCCATCAATCTACCTCGGTCTCCAAACTGATGGAGAGTTTTTTATCCGTTCCAGCATGTTTGCCTATGAAGAAAAAAAAGTTGTTAGCTATTACCCCCAACCAAATGCAAACAATGAGTAAGAATTCACTTGTTACTCCTTACAACTATAAGCTTCAAGGCATCCTTTGATAGTCCGTTCCCCCATGTTCAAATTATCCAAAAAATCATTAAGCCTGAAAATGTTATTACAATAACTATTATACCCCAAATGTATACAACAAAATCCTTCAAATTCGTTTCAAGTTATAATTACCTGTCTAAAGCGGCGCACTCCAAGAACTTCATGACGAATTGATCGATAATTCCAATTTCACCGATTAGAATTGAAGCGAAAGCCCTTGTTCCCGTAAACTTGACGCTCCCTGCAATGTTGTAGAAATAAGAAATTGTGAACATCTAGAAACAATTCATGCCGTTGAAGCATTAGAAATGTGTGAAACAGAGAACTACCAAAAACATGAACTCCGTACAACAGGTCAAAGTCAAAAATTAGAAATTCAAAGCATCTTAGGATGAAATAAATCTGAACAAAGATTGGAACAAGAAAGACAAAAACTGAGGTACCGGAGACGGGGAAGACGATAATTGTTTGGTTTGACGACGCTTTGGATATATCACCTGCCAAATTCGTATGTTAGGGTTTGATAATTTTGGCATAGGGAAAGTATTTGGAAGCTGTGAAATTGGAATATTCGAATTTTGATTTGGAGATTTGAGACGTGGATGAGAACGAGCCATCTCGGGAAATAAAATCTTGTGGTAGGTACGTTAGATGAGAGAATTGACAATAATGGGCCATGATGAGACAAATGCCCGGCCCATTATAGAGTGTTTTCTTTCTGCACCCTGTATAAATAAATTTTTCATTTTATTCTTGTTAAATTGTGCGCTTTAAAAATCAAAAGTAAATTTTTAATTATTTAATTTTTATATTGTATAATTTGGAAGTCATTTTTAATTTTCAAATTGCACAATCCAAAACTATTTTGAACTCAGAATTCAAAAAATGTAAAACAGAAATATTTTTATATGGAAATGCAAGAAATAAATATATGAAAAGGTAAGAAGAAACTATCTGAGGATAGGTGGAACAAATGAACCTTTGGGCTGGACCATTTTATAGGGTAACTTAAAGCAAACAACTTGTCTCTCTAACCAATCCACGATTTTTTTTTTAATTTAATTAAAATATTTTAATTGAAGTTACTTATCTCTATAACTCTAGTTAACTAAGAGCGTAAAAGTACTTACAGAAATTGAAATTTTGTATTTCATGTTTTTTTAATTGCATCACTTTTTGAAA
Source organism: Vigna umbellata (assembly GCF_029865625.1). Taxonomy (NCBI): domain Eukaryota; kingdom Viridiplantae; phylum Streptophyta; class Magnoliopsida; order Fabales; family Fabaceae; genus Vigna; species Vigna umbellata. The sequence continues at coordinate 38,661,429 of NC_142170.1, forward strand.
AAATATTATTCTAAATAATTGTCTTTGCCCAACTTCATATTTTAGAAAGTGTAATCCCACCATGATAGTTTTTAACATGTTCTAAAATTAAAATTTAGGAAATATGTTTTAAATTATTTTTCAGCTACCAATCAATGGTATGGACCTTTTTATACACTATTATTGAATGCAAAATTTACAGCTAAATCAAAATGTAATATTAAAAAGGTTAATTGTGGAACATGTGTCCTGAATCATTCTTCTTATTAAATGGAAAAAAAAAATCAAATAAATAAAAAGGAAGCTTTTGGTTCCATCAAAACGTTTGTTGTGATAGTATGAATAATGAGTTATAACTTAAATAATAAGACAACATATGTGTTTATTCGTGAGATTTTTGTAAACTAAAAAAACTGATAAGGAAAATAGTTCATATAAAACACATTGCAACAACATATACACATTTATGTATAAAAAAAATAATAGGATTGTTTCGTGATATTTAATTTTCATGTATAGAATAAATATCCTAACACTAAATATCTACAAGTCACCTTTTTTTATGTTATCCTTTGTGGTTTAGTAGTCTAAAGAATTAAAGTTATAAACAATACAAATAAAAGAACAGTGATCTTTGTATACAATTTGGACAATAATGTTACTTACATAGAAATATAATTTATAAATTAATCAAGTGTGAAGTCGTAAACTAGTATTCTGTGGGAGTAAATTTTATATTTTTAGAAGATGAGTGATGTAAGGAAGTTAAACAAAATATAATACACGTAACTCCCTTTATTTGGCTAAATCTTCATTTTAGGTATCAGAAGATAAAAAAAATAGTATTAATTGTTTTAGACTTACCAGAGAAAAAATACCTAAATATTTTTTACTATTAATTGCTTTAGATCTTAAAAAAAATGTTCAAAAATCTTAAAAAATAAATTTTAAATAAAACTATGATAAAAAAAATCATATTTAAGTATACTTAAGCATTCTAAACCCTTACACAGTTATTTAACAGAACAGTTGTATAAATGTCTCATTGCAACATGGGATGTCACCAAATTCATATATGACTTTGATAGTTGAAAAACTAGTGCCAAGTGTTAGAATTTCATCTCGACGAATTTCATCTTAACAAAGTGTCAATGTCTTTAATATAGGTTAATATGTTTCTCATTACCAACCATGAGAAGTGACTAGGGAAAACAAAAAATATACACATATAAAATGGATAAAATTCACGATAGATAGTTGATATTAGTGGATATTTACTACTTGCGGAAAATGGGTATAATATCCGCTTATAAACGGGTCAGATATTATATCCGTTACTTGCAAAAAATAAAAAAAAAATATTTAATTTATATTTTATTAAGTTAGATTTAACTAAAATTAATATTAATTTATATTTTATAAGGTTAAATTTAATTAAAATTAAATTTTAATTTATCTTTAATTAAATTTATATTATATTTTATATATTTTTTGCAATTTTATTTTAATAATTTATAAAAATATTTTATTTTAATATTTGTGGGTATATATGAGTATTTACGGATATCCGTGAATATTTTTTAAGTGAATATATGTGCAGGTAGCGGATGATTTTTTTTTGTCAGGTCGAGTTACAGGTAGGTATTATCCGTGCCCGATCCAACTCGTTGTTATCCCTATGACCATTAATATTTATTCTATTAATCAATAAATAAATGATGGTTGAAAATAAAAAGAAATTACATAAGATATTTCCAACCACCATTTTTTTATATGATTATGACCACTAATTTAATTATTTTCATGAATCGTTATTTAAAAATATAAATACTAAATCTCAAGTAAATTTCAATATCTAATTAGTTTAGTATTAATTATTTATATAAACATATAATTTATCGCATCTCATCCATATTTACCTTATATTTAATATAGTTTAACTATTTTAAGATAATTTTTTTTATACTAACTTATCCTATTATTTTTTTATATTTTTATTTATTTCTTTTGTAATAATCATCTTACAATATTAACAAATGAGAAACTAAGTAATAATACGTTTTTAATAAAGAAACAAATATATTATTGAAAGTTTATTAGTCTTTTAATAATCACTTATATAAAAGTTTGATATTTTGAAAAATTCATAATCTATAATTAATTTTTATATATTTTATTATTATAATTATTATTTTAGATAATTGTATTAATATCATATATTTATAATTATTAGTTTTATTTTATCAATTTTATGATACTTTATTTTTTAATATATCAATATTTCAAATACTGAATTTTTGTCCTCCAATAACAAAAATACAAATTTGAGATATTGAAATAAAGTAGGATTGAAATTCGTTATCTGATTAATTTTCTTGAATTTCTTCTATTTAATGATCCAATTAATCACAGTACTCATATTTTAGTCCCTTCGAACGTCTATTAGTGTCTTCGTGACACGTGAACACAAGGAAAAATCTAAACATTAGAAGCAACCATGACAATACAAATTTAATTACAAAACAAAAACCACAACTCCAGAATTTTCCGATTGGAATATAAAATGTAATCTTACAACTAATACAAGTACAGATTCTCTGCTGAGATTTTAACACTGTTATTTATTAACTTTTCAAAATATATTCATGTTGATATGTATTAAAAAAATATTTTAAAATATCGAAATTACTGTGTATATGTATTTTAAAGATCCACACACACACAAAAAAAAAACAACAGAAAATTCAAATCCAACAAATGCAAAATAAACATTTCACCACGGAGAATTTTAAGCCATAAGTCTCTGAAAGACAATAAAGTAAATCATCATTAAACACTTAGTTGACATTGGAATCTTTAATAATAAGAAAAATCAATAGATGACCGCAATTGAAAGAAAATAATCACATTGCATTGAAGTTGTGAGAAAGTCAATCAAATCAAAGTACTAGCAATTACTTAAGAACCATAAATGTAAAATTGAAAATAACATTGACATTGTGATAAAGGTATACTCTCAAATTGCAATGAGCAATACCAATAATGGAAATTAAAAGAAAAATATGTGTCATACTTTTGTGGTTGAGATTATTATAATCCATCTAAAACTATCATCCTCTCAACTATTTTTTTAACTGAATTAATTATAGCTAACATTTTATATCTCTAGTAAAACTCAATAGATTCATCTTGTTTGTTTGTTTATCTATTGACATTTTAAAAGTGGATTAACATTGACATTACAAATAGGTTAAAAATAACGTATTAAGTCAGAGGATATTTAAAAAATGTGAAAGCACACTGTGCTTTAATTATATTGAGATATCTAAGAAATAATATGGTATTTTCAATTTAAACAAGAGAGTTAGGCCTAAAAAAGAATCATGATATCACAATAATTTTACTATTCCAAGATTAAGAAAAAGGAAATTATTATGGAATGATGTAATGATTTTTTATTCAAATTGAGTTTATATAAATGATTATTCTAATTTTGGTCAAAGTTACCATTTTAATACCTATTAACTTTTATTTAATATTAATTGGTGATCTACTTTCTTAAAAAACTACAAGTTATAATAATATCAATTCATCATTTATGTAATTATATATATAATATATATATATATATATATATATATATAATACATTTGATAATCAGTTTTAATGTATATTACTATGATTAATTTTTTATCAACAGCTGAATAATTAAATGATAGGTTAATGATGAATTAATTTGTTTATTTTAAAAATTAAAATACAAAAAGTTTTATAGAATACGAATTTAAGTCTTATACATTAATAATTAAAATCTTAATTACGGATTTTCTTACAAAATATTTAACGTTTGGTAACAAACTACGTAAGAGAGGTAAGAGAAGAAACAGAGTGATTCAAGGTTTGGTGTCTGAGAGAAGTGCTTCCGCCATCTCTGATCCGAAGCAAAGAAAAGCTTATGGAAACGTAATTCTCACCCTTTTCTGGTTCATCTTTCCCTTCCCAACAACACCCATCAAATTCAATCTAACATACACAACCACTCACAGCTAAACCCTTCTCTCTCACAATAAACAGTAACAAGAAAGAAAACTGTTCCAGTAATAACAGATCCATTTCTCTCTCTTCCCCACCTTCTAAAAGCTCGCCTTTTCTTCAATTCTCTCAAAACCCTAATCCTCTTAGCCCTCTGATCCACACCGTTTTCCATGTCTGGGATGTATTTACATTTGGGTCTGTTTCTCTGCATACTTTTTGTGTGCTGTTCAGCAACTTCGTCTTCTTCCTTCGCGTCGCGCCGTTCAATCCTTCGAGAGGTCAAGAACGCTGTTAATCATCCCGATTATGCCGTTGAACTGAACGGCACGAATTTCGATGCCGTTCTCAAGGAAACCCCTGCTACTTTTGCCGTTGTAGAATTCTTTGCCCATTGGTTAGTTTTTGCAGTTTGTATTAAGTCGTTGTGTTTTATGTGTTTCTAGTCGGGGAATTGTGTGGAATCTCTTTTGGGTGTTAAAAAGTTTGGGCTTTTATGGATTTTACTTCGAGGGTGGGAGTTTCTTTATTTTTGTATTTTTTGTTTTGGATGATAGACTCCGTGGTTTGATCTGAAAAGTGGATCTGTAGTAATAGTTGCGAGGTGAGAGTATGGATTCTTGACAAATTAATGGAAGGGTTTTGGAAATTTTAATTGATTGGTTTGTTGAGTTTGCTTTTTACGGTAGATGGTTTTTCAACGGGTACTTCTAGTCTAGTTAAGGTAATTGATGCCATGGGTAGTGAAGGGTTAAAAAAAGCACAATACAGTGGATATTATCAAGTCTTCACTTGAAAATTGTCGTTATCTTTTGTTCACTTCACCCTGTTCCCTCCTGGCAGACCTCCTTGAGTAATCTCCTCAACAAAAACTTATAGGAGAAGAAAATAAGATGAATCACATGGTCTAAAAATTTATAATTAATCTGGTTCAAGTTTGATCAAACATTATTTCTGGGAAATATACCATATTTTTTTAATTGATCAATTTTTGTTTATTTATATTTGCTTAATTACTTATATTCGTGCAGCAAACTTCTGAAGTGATATTGGCGTTCACATTCAAGAAATGTTTGAGAATAAAGTCATTTTTAGTTATAGTTTTAAATATATATTGTTATTGTCAGATAATTGGATTATTTTAAACATGCGAATTAGTTTTTACCATTTTATATATTCCCTCTCTTCCATCTTTAAGAATGAAATATGAGGACAAGAAATTCTCATTTTCTGTTTTGTCCCTTTCTTTATCAGGTGCCCTGCATGTAGGAATTATAAGGTATTGTTTGCTAAAAAGTATAATTAGCTTTTTGTTAGTTTTCTGTTACAATTTAACGCATCATGGTATCTCACTGAAATTTGAATGTAGCCACACTACGAAAAGGTCGCCAGATTATTTAATGGACCTGACGCAGTGCATCCAGGAATCATATTAATGACAAGGGTAGATTGTGCATCAAAGGTTCGTGCACCTTATCTTGCATTCTTAATTAGGCCAAGGTGATATTTATGCTTATATCTTATACTGAACATGCCCTGGCAATTGGTATCTCTATTTTCAATTTTTTGGCAGCACAGATAAATACTAAACTATGCGATAAGTTTTCTGTTGGTCATTACCCTATGCTTTTTTGGAGCCATCCTTCTAAATTTGTTGGCGGTGGTTGGGATCCTAAACAAGATAAAAATGATATACGTGTGATTGATGATGCACGCACTGCTGATCGGTTACTTAGTTGGATCAACAAGCAATTAGGCAGGTATGATGCATAAATAAACTCATTGTTGATAATTATATTATGGTAGGTAAATATTTTATCTAGGCTAGATGATGATAGGAGAATATTTTATTAAAGCCAGATGTTGTATATGAATTTTCGGAATATCAACTCAGTAGACATATAATGATTACAAACTGGGCACTAGGCGGTATGGAAAAATTGAAGTTGTAACTGCTGGAGTCTAAAATTATGAGGTTAAATCTGATGGATGCTGAAATTTGTCATAATATAATTTGCTTTAATCTGATGGAAGTTGTATGTGCAATGTTCATGATGTTGCAGTTCGTTTGGCCTGGATGATCAGAAATTTCAAAATGAGCTTCTTTCATCCAATGCCTCAGATCCTGGACAGGTCCATTTCTTCACGCACTCGCATGTTTGATTTCCTTCCGTTTTATATTTGAAGATATTAATCTTTATGGTATTCATGACTTGGAAAGATTGCCAGAGCTATCTATGATGTAGAAGAGGCAACTTCTACAGCTTTTGACATCATCTTAGAGCACAAGGTAGATTATCTATTTCCCTTATTGGTCCTTTTGTGCTTATTGGTTTGGGTGATACTACAAATGCTTTATGTTTGGCAGATGATAAAACCAGAAACTCGTGCTTCACTCATTAAGTTCCTTCAGCTTTTGGCAGCTCATCATCCTTCTAGGAGGTAAGACAAAGGTTTTGCTGATATGCATGATCCTTTCTTTGCTCAGTGATTAGTGTCAAACTTTTTGTGTTCTGAATTTCTTTTCAGATGCCGGAAGGGTACTGCTGAATTTCTTGTGAGCTTCGATGACTTGTACCCAACAGATTTTTGGTCAACTAAGCAGCAGGAAGATGATAATAGTTCAATTAGGAACCTCAAGATTTGTGGGAAAGATGTGCCTCGCGGATACTGGGTAGGATATCAATACTTGTATTACACCTTTTACACATTTCTGTAATTGATGAATATTTTAATCCTTTTTGAAAGTTACCATATTACGTTAATTGTAGTTTAGTTATTAATTATTAATGGTTGTTGGATCTCATTATTTATTGCTAAGAAATATCTGCAAGCATGCTTTATATTTTTTAGAAAAGAATGTTTTTTAATGTCAATGGGAAATTCTGTTTGGTATACTTGTCTGTCACATGCTTTGTCCTCAGGGCTTTCCTATACAAAGATTTGGCTTGATAAGCATTGCTTTCACTATTTGTTAAGCACTCATACATGGGTAAAGGGCCAAAGTGGAATTTTCGTTGGCAAGTGTGGAGGAAGATTGGGGTTGTTGTGGGGGGGGGGGGGGGGGGGGGGGGGGGGGGGGGGGGGTGGAAGGATGAGAGCTAGGGAATCCTCTAGTTGGTCGTGAGTGGCTATTGCAATGTTGCCACATTCAGTGAAGTTTTCCTTCTCTGATGCTCTATATGTTCTTCATATTACCCTGTAATCAGAGCACTGTTCTAAGTATTTCCTCTCTTAATATACAGAAAATTCTGTTCCTATCATCATCCACACAAAACAAGAGAGAAGGTATGTCTAGGGAGGGACTTCTAAAAAGAAAGGGAAATCAGTGAGCCAAAATAGGTAAAAAAATTACATCGAAGTGTCCAATGTCTTTGCATATCAATAGTAAAATTTTCCTTGAGAAACAATGCTAAGGCCAAAACATTTTGATATGCAACAGATGTAAGGTACCAATATGGAGAAAGGCGTGGAACACTTTCACCTTATTAGATATAGTGGACGATTATTTTGGTTCTGTGTGGAACACTTTCACCTTTTTTTGTATGACAAATGTAAGGGGAAACCCTGGAAAATGTAGGCAGTCATCTCTGTTACACTGAGTAATTGTACAATGGATGCATACGCATGTGTGTCAAACTTCCCCATATGGAAGTTCCTCTGGTTATAATGTCAACCCTACAAAAAATCATAGAGCTTTCTTTATAGTCTTCTGCAATTGGTGAAAAAAATAACCTTATTATAGTGTTATTACTTATTTAGTGAAATTGTATTTTCTCTCAAATACTATGTTCGGTGGGATTTGAAGATCAAGATACATGCATAGTATGTTTAGTATCTTTATTTTATTATAATTCATAATATTGCCTTCATTCATTAAATTTTGAATTTTTAGTTTGAAACCTGATTATTTTCTTTTATTTTGACTTTTCTTTTATAGATGTTCTGTCGTGGCAGTAAGAATGAAACCAGAGGATTCAGGTAATACTTTACCGCCATATCTTGTCTGGTTCTTTGTATTCAATTAAATATATTCAACTTTTTCGTTTCAACTACCCTATAACCCGACTCATTGTTGAGCCATAAATCTTGTAACCTGACTCGATCCATCATAGGTAGCACTACAATCAAAGTACTCACCTATTTCTTTATAAAGATAGTAGCTGAAAATTAAAGTGTTAATCTACATAATTTGGCAAACAAAATAAATTGAACATCCAAACTATTCAAATATTTTTGAACAACATTCTAGATTTTAAAAAAATCACATTTTCAACCTACATAATTAGGAGTAGTAAATAATTGTGATAAAAAAATTTACCAAAAAATGGTATTATAAAGGATTGTTGGTGGTGGGTTACATGTCAACCCACACTTAACTTGATTCAAACTTGTTTAACTTGTGGATTAAGTGAATGAGATTTAATTTGACCTACATTTGAAAAAATATAATTTTTTTTCACTCTAATCTGGTTCGAATCCATAGTGAGACAGGTTAGCTTACGGGTTTGAACCCATTTTGCATCTTTAACTGCACCAACTGGTTTGACAGAAAACCTGGTCAATGTGTCTGATGTTTTGTTCATTTAATCTTCACTTGTTAATTTGACCAGACAAAAACTTGTTTGAACTGTATTTTTTATTCAACCAAAACTATCTTAGTCAAATAAAATTCCATACTACAAAGTTATGTATATGATATTTACTTATGGCTTGGTATCCTTTATTGGTTTTATCTTATAGGATAAAAACTTGTTTGAACTGTATATGATGTTTACTTATGGTTATTTTATGCTAATTTAAAATTTTGCTTAAGTTTATTTCTTATGGTTTCTTTTTGTTTGTTACGATGAATATTTAAAATATATATAAATTTGATTGTTATTAGTTCAATCACAATCAAACAAAAGAATACCTTTATTGACTCAATGATTGATACCATTTATAAGATGTCTTCTGCAAACCTTATATACGACTATGGTTGCCCCATCTTATCTCTGTTGTTCCAGCTGTGGTTTATGGGTTCTTCTGCATTCACTCTCTGTGAGGATAGAGGATGGAGAGAGTCAGTTTACATTCAACGCAATATGTGATTTTGTTCACAACTTCTTCATCTGTGAGGAATGCCGACAACATTTTTACAAGATGTGTTCAAGGTAAGGGAATTGAGTATCACTGAAGTTGTTGATCAAATTCAATTTCTTTCTACTCCTGTAATTCGAAATAAATTTTCAGTGTTACTAGTCCTTTCAACACGGCCCGTGAGTTTGCACTCTGGTTGTGGAGTTCCCACAACAAAGTGAACGAAAGATTGATGAAAGAAGAAGCATCACTAGGCACCGCTGACCCCAATTTTCCAAAGACTATTTGGCCACCAAATCAACTTTGCGCTTCCTGTTACAAAGCCTTTGATCAGAAGAGCAACAAAATTGAATGGAACCAAGACGAGGTCTTTAAGTTTTTGACTGATTACTACGGTAAAACACTAGCGTCTCTGTACAAGAACAGGAATATTGACGGAAATGATGGAGCCGAAGAAGATTTAATAGTCGCAACTAATGCAATTGTGGTGCCTGTGGGAGCTGCATTGGCTATTGCTGTTGCTAGCTGTGCCTTTGGAGCACTTGCTTGCTACTGGCGTTCGCAGCAAAAGAGTCGGAAGTATTTTCACCACCTACACTCTTTAAAGAACATTTGATAATTAGGAGGGTAATGAACTCTTTCAAAAATTAACCAATGACTGGGTCCTGAAGAACTAAAAGGGGTGGGTATATGGAGAGAGATAGAGTGAGAGATTATGTTGGAGTTATTGAGATTCTTATATATTACTTCTTTTTGTTTGCATAATGTTTCAGGCCTAGGAGAACGTGGAAGTAGGAATTGTAGACAAGTAAACTTCAAGGCATGTGAGGTGCGTAGCAGCCTTCATAGGCATCCAATTCATGGTCTTACTCCAAAGAGTCTTGCCAACTTCCTTTTTGAATGCTTCATCAATAGAATGTACAGAAAACAATTCTTGCTCTGGACACCATTACTGATTTGTGCTATTTTCTTTCACCTTTTTTTTTTGGCCTTGAGTCACATCATCTACTATACACTATACAACCTTAGGATTTTGGGGGGAAAGGAGCACGCGACATGTAACATTTTTGCTTTGTAATTTGGTGTTATTTTTTCAATATCAAAGTAACTGTATAAGCTAAAAGGCCTGACTTACATAGTACGGTTTCACGTTTACCAAACATTTGAATGAAATCAAAGTCTAAAATCATTTAAAGGTCTTCATGGTTCGGTTGAGCTTTTATTTTTATCAGTTTCCTTGATGTTAAATCATCTTTAATTAAATCCATTCTAGTTATAGAAATCTCCAACCAGGTAATTGTCTGTGAATGATTGTTATTATTAAGATTTTAAGTTTCATTCTCCAGAATAATTCTTGTAATAAAATTTACGTTAGATGGACTGCACTTTTCCTCTATTTTCTTTACACTCAGTCAAACATGCCACATAATCAACGAGTTACGAATTGTACTTCTGCCACTGTAAAGATCCATTCAACTGTAAATGTTATCCAATAGCAAATTTTAAAAATTAAACAAATTTTAGTAAAGCCCGATTTGTAAATATGGGATAAAAATAATGAAAATAGGAGGACTGACTGACAATAAACAGTAGGAATTGGTTGGTTGTGTATTATTGGTTCAGGCATTCATCCTATCCATCCAAGTGCAACTAAAGCTACACCTTCATGCTGCTCCCGTAACTGAATCATAGAAAGTTGTCAACTTAGATTACCTGGTAGTGCCAGAAAGAGTCATTCGTTTGGCTTAGAGAATCATATTGTTTGGTTACGAAGGACTGAAGAAAAAATGAAAGCAGACCAGGTAACAATGACCGATTAGGACTTGAGTGTGACTATACTAAGAAAATCAATAGAACAAGGGTCTATTGACTATTATGTCTACTATCAATTGGAGGACTATTCGAGAATTGAAAAGGAGTGCGGCGCACATATCAAGACCCTCCTGGATCATGAGTTTCAACTAGTGACTAACAAGGATGCCATGGGAATATTACTGCATATACAATGTCATTTTCTATGGCTTTTCATTGATTGATAATCTGCCCATTACAAATAACATGAAACTCAAGATGATAGACAAAACTAGCATCCTATAATGAAATTAATGCCCCAAAAGTACCTACCGATCTTTGATTGCAGTATACACATGCCATGCGTTTTTTTATATCTAACCATTTAATTTTTCTCTATAATTGTAAATTTCTATCTGTACATCTGAACAATTCCAATCGGTAAATAAACAGTAATTTAAATGTATAACTTGCTGTTTCCAAGACTTCCCGAAGAGTAGCTATAGCAGAGGGACTAGGTAACACAAGTGGCATGCAATGCCTCCTTATGAGCTACGAACATCTGAATTTCAGTGTCCCCATCCTAAGCAAACTCCAGGTTCTCAAGAAACTTGTCTCCATCTAATTTACATGAAAAAAAATCAGAAGACAAAGTGCAGCATCTTAAACCAGGAGCTTTTCATCCTTCAATTACTTCTTCAAGTGGTTACCGGCTACACTATTTTTACAGTACATGTATGATATGAGGCTGAGGCTGAGGCTGCAAATCTGCTTGCTCGCTTTCATCGTCAGATGAAATGGCCAAGGCATTAAGATGCTCCTTACAGTTACAACAAGCAAAAATATCAGAGACTTCATTCTATGCAAATATATGATTCATGTGATAAAGTAAAGCATGGGAAAGAGACAAGAGGTTGATCCACGGCAGAGACTTACTCGATGCTGTCTCCGATGGCGCTGGATTAATGCCACTGCTCTAACCATGAAGTATATTGGAAGAACAACTCCCACAGTCCGAAACAACAACAGCTATCAAAACTCCATTAAATTGAATAAACCCTGGTAAGTACGAGCACGATCTATGCACTTGTTAAAATTACAAGTTGAGTTATGCAAAACGTACCAAAAAGAGTGGGAAAGAATACTCCTTATTTTCACTAATTACAAGGGGAAGTGTGTGTCTTAAAATCAGAATAACCATGAACTGCACAAGAGAAACAGAGATTGGAAATGTCACAATCAGTAGGAGTAAGGGCATAGTGGCATACATGCATAAAAGAGACAAGAGATTTACAATGACAACAATTGAACGACAGCAAATCAAACTTCCTGTAACAGAGGCTGAATACTGATCATAGTTAGAAGTGTTAACGTTTTGATCAGTGGGGACCATGCTAACCAAATGTGTACTATTCAAGTCTCTTCTTGAAATCTCCCAATTCCCCCTGACATAAACATCGTGGAAGCACATTGGAAAATGAAAATATGAAAACAAGGTTCACAGATTAACTTGTGGGGGGGAGAGTAAGAATTTTTTACGTGAACGGTACCTGAAACTCATTGGAATACGTCCAAACTGAAATAGTGGTGGAGGAGCAGTATAGCCTGGCCTGAATTGCTGAATTCACAATGTAGGGAAATCACCAATTAAAAAAATAAACCAAGTTAATCATTTGACAGGCTTGAATTACCGAAATTTACAACACAGCCAAAATAACCAATCAACCAAAATCAGGTGAAAGATATGACATGTAACAGCACGTGAAACCCAAATAATTGAGACGATGCCAAGTATGCAGAAAGAGTGAGAGTTAGGGATGAGAACAAATTTAAGTTTACCTGGTGGCATATCTCACAGGTGGTGTCACCCTTCTCATTACACCATCGTTGTATACATCTACGGTGAGCGTACTGCAAAAAAATCAATAGAAGCCTATAATGTTCATATGAGCTAAATAAAAATTTGATCACTAAATCCACAAATTACTCCTTATGAGCTATGTTCATACAAAACAATGCCTCTATTAATGCAACCGTGTCACTGAATTACAAGTACACAAATAACTTTAAGAATTTAGAAATAATAAACCAGATAAAATCACTAAATTTAGTGTTCATCACAACAGATTTGGTTTTCCATTAAATTTCGAAACGCAGACACCATGAATTCTCGTTACAAATGACAACAATACAAATTAAAATACTCAATCACTTCACCTATCAAAGCATATGATTATGAATATACTAGAAAATTAACTAACCTTCAAACTACCACAACAAGAGCAGGGTGTCTCCATATTGGTATCTTCATCGTCATCATGACATATCCTGCATTCTACCAGCTTCCCGGGAAATTTTATATCATCCAGACCCACTTTCATCAAATTGAGATCAATTTTCGCGTCATTCACTGCTGAGGATGCAGCCAACATAGACTTATTCCTGCTTTCAATTGCAGCTTCTAATGTGGATTCAGTAAGCAATCGATCGACCAGTAATTCAAAGTGATCCCCCATCTTTATTACCACAACTGACTACTACACTCCAGGGAAATTCTAGACCATGTAACTTTCCTTCAGAAATTCTGGAAATGAAACCCAAATGCAAGTAAAGAAACAAAAAAAAAAAATGCATATCAGCAACATCGAGAAGCATATTTAGAAAAGGTTAAATTTTCCGTTTGGGTGCTCATAAAATTGGGGAATTTTATCTTCATGTCGATATTCCCAGTTAGCTGGACCCCACATAATGCTTGTTGAAATAGGGGGTCAATATCATAAACACAAAGGTCCAAAAGCGGAACAAACACACCCCTCCACAACAACAAATATATTTCTTTTTTGAAAAAAAAAAGAAAGTTAATCGAATCTAAGAAACTGTTACAAACATCAACAAAAATGATAAATTAAACTGAATCGTTAATTTCAAAATTCCGTGTCAGAAAACAAGGAATTTGCATTTACAGCGAGAAACACAGCAACTGAAAAAAGGGTGCACCCCCAGAACCCATTAAGTCCCATTGAGAGCAAAAATATTAGACAAAATAGAAAAGTACGGAAAAAAAAGTTAAGGGGGAAAGAGGAGACATACCCAGATGAAAAAAACTAAACAATAGAACAAAAAGCAAGCACCTTTACGCAGAGAATGACTTAAAAAGAGGAAAGAAGCATCGAAATTGAAAAAAGAAGGGTGGAAAGGAAGTGGGAATCTTACAAGAAGGAGATCGCATTTTGTTGAAGCTAAGAAAGCTTTTTGAAACTTTTTTGCATTTATTTGCAGAGAACTGCGGATAAAAAAAGAAGGGGGAAAGTTCTCCTTCTACAAACTTGAGGGAAAGAAGAGGTTTGGGAATGAAGCAAGAGATTGAGTGTGGCTGATGTGTAAGGCAAATACAATGACAGATGCGAATTTTGATAGTTTCCTTTGTTATGTTGTCTGAAGAGTGCTCTTATTTATAAGAATGAATGTTGATTGCGAGAGAAGAGGTTGGGACCGCCATGAATATGATTCTCTCTTGCTTCCTTATTTCACCACCGTTGTTGTTAATGTTATTTTTCTTCTGTTTCTTCCTCTTCTTTTTATCCCAATTTTTCTCTCTCCTTCGTAACTAACTACCTCACCCATGGGCTTGGTGTGCCACCAACGTGTCCCAACTGAATAATAATAATAAATAAAAAATAAATAAAAATATTAAGTTTTACTTAGATATTTTGTGTAAATTTGTAATATAGATTTTAAGAGAAATAATTCGAAGCTAAATTATACTATTCACTGCAAATATTGTCTTCTTTTGTTATGTTAAAGCCGTAATCTAGTTATATTTTATTAAAATAAAATAAAATTGATTATTTTTTATAATAATTTTTTTTCAAAATTATATTTTGTATCAACAAATTGCGACTTATCTGGATGATTGAACTTCACCCAAGCGTTTCAATCCAATAACTTCCATCGGCATTTGATTATTTATAAAAAATATTTAATCAATTTTTAAATGGTTAGTTATATTTGTATATGTATTTAGTATTTAGTAATTAGTATAATTAGTATAATTTCCTTCACAAATGTCTTATTTAAGAATTATTACTTACCTGCTAGAATATATTTTTCACTTTTAAAAAAATTCATTAGAAAAATAACGGAATCAACAATTTTGTACGTGAAATGGTTGGAACTTTCACGTTTATTTCATACAAAATATAAAGATAAAATATTATAAAAATATAAAAATTTTGTATTTTTTAAAAAAGAAGAGAATAAAAAATAATTAAAAGTAACGTTAATAAATGTA